>NC_052357.1:3591724-3706114 GCF_009727055.1 Benincasa hispida
GCGTGACGACAGGTAAACGATTTACCTTGCGTTACTAAGCGATCGTTTAGTCATTTACTAAATGATGAAGCTCACTGACCTAAACGATCGTCTAGTGTCCGCGCACATTAAACGATGCGCGAGTATCTCATCGTTTAACTGATGCGTGCAACCAGGTAAACAATTTACCTTGCGTTACTATGTGATCGTTTAGTCAGTTACTAAGCGATGAAGCTTACTGACCTAAACGATCGACCAGTGCACGCATACGTTAAGCGATGTGCGAGCATCACATCGTCTAACCGATGCGTGCAACCAGGCAAACAATTTACTTTGCATTACTAAACGACCATTTAGTCAGTTACTAAGCGATGAAGCTTGCTAACCTAAACGATCTTCTATGCGATCACTTAACGCGGTGTCAGGTAAACAATTTACCTTGCTTTACTAAGCGATCGTTTAGTCAATTACTAAACGATGAAGCTTGTTGACCAGAACGATCGTCTATGCGATCACTTAACGCGACGTTAGGTAAACGATTTACCTTACTTTACTAAGTGATCGTTTAGTCAGTTACTAAGCGATGAAGCTTGCTGACCTAAACGATCGACCAGGCGCGCGCGTTAAGCAATACACAAGCATCACCTCGTCTACACGACCCGATACTCAGTGATCGCATAACCGATCTTTGACACGATGCGATCAATCCTTGATTGTTTATCCGATCGTCTACACAATGCGATCATCAGCGATTGCATACCCCATCGGCTGCACGATGCGATCAACACTTGATCGCATACCCCATCGTTTAACCGATGCGATCATCAGCGATCGCGTACTCTATCATCTAACCGATGCGATCAATACTTGATCGCATTCTCCATCGACTGCACGATGCGATCAACACTTGATCATCTTCTTCCTTGAAGAACCGCAACGCTTGCTTCGATCTTCTTCACGAATGAGTATAAAGCCTAACCGTCTACCTCAAACAGTCACCACTCGGATAGAAGGAATCGGAGAAGATAACACCACTTAGAGCCCTCAGTATTCTTTGAGTGAGAATCCAAAGTGTGGGCTTTGTTCGGATTTGGTAGAGGGAAAGAGGAAGAGCGACCATACACAATGATCAAGTAAGTGGGAGAAGTGGTCGTCTATCGCATAGACAGGATGCTTGATCGTTTAGGTGTAGTATACGATCGTGTAGTAAAAGGTAAATGATCGTATATACGATCGTGTAGGAAAAGGGTGAGCGATCGTTCAATTCGATTGCGTAGGAAAAACTAAGCGATCGTCTATACAATCGTTTAGTAAATACCGAGAGCTAAACGATCGCTTAGTAAAAAGGTAAATGATCGTTTAGATAAAAGCGCGCGACGGTGTAATTGGTATGCCATCGCTTAGCAATATCGTATATGTAAGCGATCGTGCAGTCCTATCATATAGGCATTGATTTTCTAAACGATGATAATATCTTCTTCACAATATCCACGCACACCGAGATAAACATACCATCTGCTATTTATAATGCACTCATCCATTATTTTAAACGAAGAGGCGCCTTCTCATTTCCTTTAAAACCGTCCAATTAATGTGAACTTATCACATTCATAACTTATAAATTAATATCAAATATTAATTATAATATTTTTTCTCTACTAGATATAAATCATATTTATATCCAATTTTCTCCAAATTAATGTATCTCATACATAAAGTTAATTATATCATATTTAATTAACTCGTTCAATTATATCATATATAATCGAACTCTCTCTTGTCAATTTGAACATTTCAAATTAACCCAAAAACTGATCTTAACTTGTATCCAAGCTACCAAGGGGACCTTATGAACCTATGGATCGAAACTCCAACAGTACGTGAATAACTGACTAAACTCTTTAGTCACGATATCCATCATCCGTTAACTACCAGACATTCCACTAAAGCCCGACAGTTGAACTCTTCTTGCCATAGATATATTTCTATGTCCATTGGATATAACCAATCATCAGTACGATGACCCTTCACAGATGCTCGTAATTACAGCAGGCCAATTTACCGTTTTGCCCTTGTAATTACATCTTTCTCCTTAAGTACCACTGATCCCTCTAATGAACAATACAACATAGTCCTACTATATGTGATCACCTCTCAGACCATGAGAAGGTGCGTGACGCCACATCATTCAAGCCCCAGAATCAGCCCTTAAGAGAGCTATCTATCTACTTGCCCCTACCTCGGGGAAGGAGTGAATTCCATCTTGTGTAGCCGAGTTCCTAGCTCCCAAATCAGACGAATTCCCAAAATGATAGGTTTGAGTCGGTGTTCTGGCCACTTGCACCCATGCAAATCAAATGACTGCCCTTAATGGCAGGAGTTCCCAACTCACTTAGGATTGAGGTCATGTTATCTATGGTCATCCTAATGAAGTGAAGTCTCAGTTATGAATGGTGTTATATAACGAGACGTTAACACTTCGTGGTCAGGTCTTATACAAACTCTTTGTATAGTTCGCTCCCGCTCGCATGTCCCCTACACGAATGATCAGGATCAGATCATTTGTGACAAGTCATAACACTTGTGACCATTCCCCAAAGTGGGTCGCATCCATAGCGTTACCAAGATAAGGTTTCCCTCCTACATCCATATACTACAAACCATTTTGGTTATCACTCAAGACATGATCCACTTGTATGCCACCACATACATGCTTGAGTCACATACAGATAACCAGGGATTTTATGTTTATTGGTTTTTGGTAAAATCTAAATGTGCAAAGTCAAGTAGTGAAGTAAATATCATTTATATTATACATCACAAGTGTTCGTACAAAGTTGTTTACAAACTATTGGACATGAGACTTTAGGGCACAAACCCCAACATAAATGTGTTTTTGTTTGGGATCTATCGATAATAGATTTCTGTCACCAATAAACTTGAATATTCACTGCTATTATTTGTTATTATTGCTGTTATTTGTTATCAGTGTTTTAAACATTATTATTGTTTGTCTTCAATGTATATTCACTGTTGTTTGTTATTGTTTTTTTATTATTATTATTAGTGTTTTCTATTGATACGTTGCTATCACTGATAGACTTGAAGCATATTAGATTTTTGTCATCACTAATAAACAAATGTGTTTTTGTTTGGGGTCTATCGGTGATAGATTTCTGTCACCAATAAACTTGAATATTCACTGTTATTATGTGTTATTATTATTTGTTATTATTGCTGTTATTTGTTGGAGAATTCTTAAATCGAAAAGACAGCCTAAACCGTCAAAGAAGATGTTGGAGATTGCAAATGACGAGAAGATTGCAAAAGAGAAAAATGATGCAAAGGACCAAAAGAATGCAAATGACAAAACGAATGCAAAAGAAGAAAAGAAAGCTTCTCCAAAATAAACAAGACATTCTCCTATAATCAAGGACATTACCCCTAGTTTTAACCTAAAAATCTCTCAAATATAATAATGTAGTTGTGACTTAGTTTAATGTTGTGATTATTAGACCTTAGTTTTTGTGGATATGGGATATTAGTGGGATATAGGATATGGCTATCAGTACTTTAATATTGTGGGATGTGGGATATTATACCCTAGTTTTTGTGGATACATTAGTAGTATCAGTGATATAAACATATTTGTAATAGAAACAATCTATGATAGACTTCATATGTAGTTCATTTTGTCATATAAATATAGGAAATTGTTGGATCATTAGTTGAATCAGTGCAAATTATATCCATTTGTGCTTCTATTTTTACAGTTGTAAAGACCAAGATCTTATAATTATGTAATGGGTGATAAGTGATATATCAATGTCAATGACAAACCAATATTAGTGATAGAAATCACAATGACATTACTTGAAATTACTCACAAAAACTTTATATGTAGTTCTATTTGTCATATAAATATAGGAAATTATGTCTCTTTCTGCTTTCTATTTTAAAGTTCTAAGAACTAAACTTTTGGTATTATGTAATGGATGGTCAATGATAGATCAATGTCAATGATAGACCAATATTAGTGATAGAAAGCACAATGACAATACTTGAAATTGATGTTACTTTCTTTCGTATGTACTTGATTTTACGTTTTTATTCCATAGGAAATTCTATACTTTGTATTGAGAAAAAGTTCAAAGGACTAAATTTTGTACTTTTAAGTGACATTACTTCACATTGAATAAGAAGCAAAGCGAATATATATATTATTGACAAAAAATGAAAAAAAAAAAAAGGTTTTATATTTCTCAAGCAGAATGTTATGTTCGTATGAACAATATAGCAATCAAACCAATGGTAAAAATCGCAAACCCTACAACATTCTAAAAATGTTTGCAACCTACACGTTTACATCTATAAAAATCACATTGATAGTAAATGTTGTATCATTGTATAACTGGAGGAAATTTACACGTTCTACAATTATGACCAACACGACGACAACGACTGCACTTTTTCTGACTTTTTTTTCTCGTCAATTGATAATATTCTTTGTTTTCGAGGTCGGCCTACTGGACGCTTAACAATTGGAGGTAATATACTTATGTCAATCTCTATAGACTTCCAATTAGCATGGTTTCTAACTGGACGGACTGAACTAGCATAACATGAAATCAAGGTGCTTGTCAAAAAATACTTATGAACAAATAACTAAGTAACCATGTTGCATCTACGGATAACAACAAGTGCATGGGCACATTAAATTTCATCAAGATCCCAAACACGACAAGTACATGATTTGGAATCTAAATGTACCATAAAATGATTACTTCCATCAATTACTTGAAATTCGACATCATTAATTGCATTAACTTGAGAAAAATGACACATAGACAAGAAATTAATTAATTAAGATCCAACTATCTGAGTTTATCAGTGATAGAATTCTATCACTAATAGAACTCATTCATTGACAGCTATATTACCCATGAAAATAAGTAACTCTTACCGTGAAACTTCTTGATATCTGATGTTGTATTCGTAATTTCCCCTTAGCCAACTAGTCAAAACAAATTTCATACAACATGCAGCTTTACTTTTATCATAAAACCATTTTTGAAGTAATTGTCTGATTAAATCGAGTAGTAATGCCACAAGTAAATCTCTAAGCTCGTTTAGAACTGCATTTATACATTCTAAAATGTTTGTAGTCATCATCTGATATCTTCTCCTTCTACAATATGCACGAGCCCACTTCTCGAAACCAACATTACTAACCAAGCAACATCATTATCTTCATGAATTTCAATCACAGTTTGAATGCCATTGATTCCAAAATCCAATAAGATCGATAATTATATTGAAGAAATAGATGCATCCAATTGAATTTCCTTTAATATCAAACTCACAAAACTCTCAAAACACATAATCTCATCAACATACGCCTTTAGTCTTGTAATTCAAGTAATTATGTTTATCATCCCATTGTCCACTATGAAACACCACTATTGCAAGCTTAATCAAATTTCCAAATCACTGCAAGAAACAACAATTAAACTCATGACATTCTAGTCTAGTAGAGTAAATAGAAAACAATATCTATAAGTGATATACTAATAGCATTGATACACTATGATATGTATCTATCATCAGTAGACTAATATCAGTGATAGGTTCATGACTACTAATATTAGTGATAGGAAGTTCATAACTACTAATATCAGTGATAGGAAGTTCATGACTGATTGGAAAAAAAAACCTAAATATAAACTAAACAAAAATAAAGTTATGAACACTTAAAGAAAAAATTAAAGCATATCAAACCAGAAAACCGAGGAAATCGAATAAAAAATAAAGCATACTTCAAGTAAAATCAATGAAACCTAAAAAAGAAGAAATCGAATACCTAGACATCCAATAAAAAAACAAAGTAAGAAATCGAATACCTAGACATGGAAGAAAAAGTCGCACAAGAAAATGATGAAAGCATACAAAATTGTAAGTCAGAAATACAAAATCGAATGTAGAAAGAAGAAAACGCGAGCAGAAAACCTCAAAATCGAGTAGCGAAGAATGGATAAGATGTACCTGAAAAATGAACATTAGCTCGACCAAAAAGAAGATGAAACCTCAGAGAAGAAGCGACATTGTGGAAAAACATAGAAAGAAAACGAAAACGATGAAGAAGAAGGGGGATGATGAAGTCCCACTATGGAAAAAAACAAAAAGAAAGAAAACAGATTTAACGTAAAGAAAGAAGTTGGACGATGAGAAAGAAGGGGCAGAACAGGGTTATTTTAGGAATAAAAAAAAGGTAAACGTATTTAAGGTAATTTAGAAAATAATTTAGATTTGCAAATAGTTTTAAAGGTGGATATATATATATATATATATTTAATTAAAGAAAATACCTGCTACAAATTTCCTAACATATTATATTTGTATATAGTTTATAATATATTTTATATAGTTTATCCATGGTTTCTTTTATTATTTGTAACATCATGTTAGACGTTTACTATTTAAAATAGATGAAAAATATTTCATTCATATTTCATATTTCATCTTCAAAATTTAGGTTTTAAATTTTTTTTATTACATGCATCGCACGTGTTTTTAACTAGTATGCAAAATGAAAATAGTTAATTGCAATAAACTTAAAAAGTTTATACTATAAACTTTAAATTAAAAGATTTGATTCATCTACTCCACATGTTATTATATTTGTATATAGTACAACAAGCTTGATGACGAGGTAAGAATTGTCTTATCCATGTATTATTAGTTTTCATGTAATTTTGGTTTTGTTTCATTTTGGTATTATAATTTTAGTCATTTTTTTTTTCATTTCGGTCTCTCTATATATAAATTTTTTTTAAAAAAAAGTGATTATTTTTATCTCTATTTTTAAAATCTTAACATAAGTTTTATTCATGATAAAAATCTTATAGATCGGAGTGTCGAATAGTTCGATTGTTGTGTCGTGGAATGATCACGGCCTTAAAAACAAATTGTGGGATGATCTTGGTGCTAAATCGTTACTTGTTGATTGCTCTTCAAGGTTAACACAACACTCTTCTCAAACGTGCACTTGTCGCAGAAGGATCGAAATCAAGTAAAAATTTTATCTAGAACTAAAGAATGAAAATAGAGAAATACATTACCAAAAACGGAATGCCCTCCTAAAAATCTCAAAGATTCAATATAGAAAACATTTCAAATCTATATTAAATATGAAAAATGTTTCAAATCTAAATTAACTAAAGAAAAAACATTTCAAATCTTTCGGGAATTAAACATTTGTAGATCTTTCAATGCCGGACAAAAAGAAGGCTAATTTTATGACTTGGCTAATCTTATGGTAAATCTTTCCAACAATAGACTAGTTATTACCAACAAATTTTTAGTGACATCTTAAAAATTTAGTCCATGAAATATAATGCTAAACTTTCTATTAAAAATAAATAAATAAATAAATTTATTTGGGGGGGTCCTATATTGGTTACCATGTGCTCTCCCGCACAGGATTCCTCCTCCTCCCAGTCATCTCCCTCACTCGTTGAAGAAAAAACCCTTCTTCTTATCTTCGTCTTCAATTCGGATAACCCAAAAATCCCTAAAAAAAAAATGTCTGCAACTCTAACTTCCTCATCCCTTCTTCAAATTCCTCCATTGCAGAGGCTGAAGAAGCTCTCAATTTCCACCTCTTTCCTCCATGGCTCAAGTCCTCTCCCGTTCCACTCCAAGCCCTCGCCATCGGCCTTCCAAACCCCCAATTTCCTCCCCTCAATTAGGGCCATGAGGTCCCTGCAAGGTCGTGTGGTCTGCGCCACCAACGACAAAACCGTCGCCGTGGAGGTCGTCCGATTAGCGCCTCATCCGAAATACAAGCGCCGTATCAGAATCAAGAAGAAGTACCAGGCGCACGATCCGGATAACCAGTTCAAGGTCGGAGACTTTGTGGAGCTTGAAAAATGCCGTCCGATCAGCAAGATGAAGACGTTCCTGGCTATTCCGGTTCCGGAGAGGAGTTCGAAGAAGAAAGCGGCGGAAGACGGTGATGGAGAGCTCGGAATTCCATTGGAGTCTCAGCAAGAACAGGTTTAAGCGTAATGGGTTGGTTTGGTGGATCTGATGTTTGTGGTTGATCCAAATTTTAGAATCTTTTTTTCGAATTCTTTTTCGAGTTGTTCATCTCTGCCATTGATGGCTTCTGAATTTGGTAACAGAATTGGTGATGATTTAGTGTTGTTGCTCTTCAAATTTCTGGATTATTGCCTTTGGTTTAGAAAATAGTAATATTTAAATTTCATCATCTTCTTCATTAAAATAAATAAATAAAATAAAATGGTATGGGATAGATTATAATGAAATTTAAGGGAAAATCTCTATTTATATGGCCATCATATACACACATTTTTACTTCTTTGTTTTTTTTAACTTTAAAATATGAACACAAATCAGGGAAATTGCCAAAATAGTAAAAATAGTTTTTCTCGGTCCATTGCTAGTGGAATTGATCACGAGTTTTTAGTTAAAAAATTAATTTTTTCTAACTTATAGATTGTTTTGGGCTTTCATATTGACATCAAGATTTGCTAATTCTTTTATGTAATCTTATATTATTTTCAAATTTTCTCTAAAGTTGGTTGTGTTTAATAAATATCATATCAAATTATTACTTAATTTTTCAAAATTTTAGTATAATTTATGTTTTCACGATTATATGGATTTCCAAGATTTCAAATGGGTTTTTCAATTATCAAAATAGATTTTTCAAATTGATTTGACATTTTTAAAATTTGAAAAATATCAAACTTTTCAAAAAATTAGACTAGATTTGGGATATATATAGAATCTCGGTATGAATTTTGATGTTGTCTATGTAGCATTCAGCACATAATCTCGGTATATAATATGGCGACATGTACCAAAAAAGCCCTAACAATCGATAGGTTGAAAAAAGATTTTTTTAACTAAAATCTTGTGGTCGTTCTCGCTCAAGATGGATTAAGAAAAACTATTTTTACGAGTTTTCAAGAAGTATATTAGTTTTGTAAGGTGAAAACCTAACCGTGCTATTTTTTACAATTTTTCTACATATCATGCATTGAAGAATGGTGTGTTTGGAATAAATTTAAAAAAATAAGTTATTTTAGAAGAAAATGGAGTGTTTGACAAGGACCTTTAATATTAATATTGTTGTTTTGAAACTTATTAGAGAAATATTGTTGTTTTGGGAATCCGAGGCTAAAGGTCGAACGTTGAGAAGTCGACTAATGTGGAGGTCGAACATTGAGAACTCGACGAACGAAGAAAAACTTGGAAACAATACATAAGCCGAAACTTCAACCCTCGACAAGGGAAATTTCGCGAATCTCGCTTAGATTGTCGAAGGTTGAAGTTTCGACACACATCCACCCTCGAGATTGCAGGTTTATTACTTTTCTTTTTCCCTCATAGAGGAAATAAAGTAATGAGATGGTATACTATATGTATGGGATTGACATGAGGGGTGGGGATGGCTATATTTCTGGGAGCGAACTCCAGACGAATATGAAGCGCACGGATACAAGTTATGCCTTGGAATGAAAGACAATTCCGAATTAGCTTTGTCTACGAACAAAAAAGTAGATCCATAATAATAAAAAAAGTGTTTGTGATTGTTCCAGAAGAAATGAAAGCTAGTAATCATTAATGGAAAAATAACAACAATAACAGAGAGAGCGAGATATTGAGAGAGCGGGAGTGAGAGAGCGAGAGCGAGCACGAGAACGAGGTCGAAAGAGCGAGATCTTAGGAGAGAGTGATAATGAGAGAGCGAAATCTTAGGAGAGAGCTAGAGTGAGAGAGCCAGATCTTAGGAGAGAGTGAGAGTCTTCACTTTATTTGAACTTTCCATAGAAATATATATATAAAAAGAGAAAAAAGAGCTAATAATCATACTATAATTGAATAATCATTAGACTATAATTGAATATATTAGATTATTATACTATAATTGAATAATCATTAGACAACAAATTGAATATATTAGATTATTATACTATAATTGAATAATCATTAGACAATAAATTGTAAATTGAATATGATTAGATTATTATAATGTAAAACTTTATTGATTACAAAAAAAAAAAAAATGAATATATAATAAAAAAATTATTTATTATTCAATCCTAACTATCTGGAGCCCGTCTTAGTAACGAAGGACACTTCCTTCGATTATGTCCTAATTGGTTACAAAATCCACATCATTGTCGAGTAGCTGGTTTGTCCAATCCATCTCGTTGTGATAACGTGAACTTTTCGGGTGTCAATTTATGTTTATCGTGTCGAGTGTCAGTTTCAAATTCAGTTGGACTGGCATCTGATCACAGCCTTGGTCGAGAGATGGAGGCCCCGAGATGCATACATTCCATATGTCTGTTGGAGAGTGCACTATCACTCTACAAGACATAGAAGTGTTGTTGGGTTACCTGTTGATGGTGAGCCGGTCACCGGAGTGATGTACGATGACTAGTTAGAAGTTTGTCAACTGTACCTCGGTGCGGCCCCACCTACTGACAAGATTAAAGGATTGAGGTTAAGTTTAATATGGTTAGGAACACAATTTCGTGAGCTCACAGATGATGCAGACGAGGAAACCGTCATAAGATATGCGCGAGCATATATACTTATAAATGATGGGTGGAAGTCTGTTTTCAGATAAATCAAGTCATTTTGTTCACTCGATGTTCCTATCACTGTTAGCTAACCTCCATGATGCGGACGGTATTCGTGAGGTGGAGCATGCTTGACATGGTTGTATAGGCAACTATGCAAAGCAACAAGACCTGAGGTTCGAGAGAATAGTTGGGCTCTCATACTTTTGCAACTATGGGCTTGGAGCGATTTCCAACAATGGCTCCAAGGTACATCATGGTAATGACGCTCAGTTAGTTGGACGAGCCTAAGTTCTTGGTATGTTTTTTTAATTCAATTTAATTTTTATATCACTAATCTAGTTAATTTAAATTCTAAATTATCAATTTAAAAATTTAGTGGAGAGACAAAATTTGTGTAACTAGGACAGCCACACATGTAGTCAACCAGTATAGATACATGTTTGATCTGCTTCAACCTGAACAGGTACATTACACTAACCTAATTGATTATTTTATTCACATTTTTATTGTATTTGTTTTAATTTCTCTAATATAATATTTTGTGTTTCAGGTTATTTGGGAGCCGTACAAAATTATTGTGCATACTTTACCTAATTTTTGTACGAATGGTCAAAACAAACATATGGCGGGTGAAGAGTCCTTCATATGTTTTCACATTGTAAGTGGCATCTTCCTGACAGGGTGATGAGACAATTCGGTTTTCAGCAGGATATCCCATCGCCTTGTAATACTAAATCCGTACTGCATGATATTGACCTAAGAACATGAAGATTGGTCCGAAAAAGTTGCACATTTGTAGTGCGATGGCACTATCGTGCAAGGTTTATTGCAGTAGGGGTTTCTCTTGAACAGTTTGACACAAATGTCACTCGAATATATTCATTGGTATAATAATATCACAAGGCATACGTCACTCGTCCAGGCAGATTGTGGGTATCTCTGGTAAATGAATGAATATTATCTAATTTTTTTAATTTTTTAAATTTATTTTAAATAATTTTTAATTTTTTTTAATTCACAGAGATCGAACAACAATAGACTCCGTGAAGTTGCGAATGATCCGAACCAGGTTTTGCTATATGTAGTGACAACCAAAGCTATATGGAGAGGAAATCATATATGTACGATATACCTATTGTTCCTCCACCAGCTCCTAGACGTAGAGGACCTGTTCAGGAAATGATGAGTTTGATGAGATTGCACATAATGTGAAGAGTTGCCCTCATGATGCAGACAACGAGTCAAACTGAATGGTTCAGGACTTATTGACTCAGAGGCTGGTTCTTCGTCCTCATACGTGCCTGGACATGGTCGGGGTCGTGGAGAGCATAATGAATATTATATATATGAAGCTCCTGCAGAGGTACCAGAAGCAACATCAAGAAGAAGCCGAGCAACCTCAAGTTCGAAGTCGACGACGACAACCAGCTCGAAATCGACGACGTCAGCCTTGTGGGACACATTGGTTTTTAATTATTTTTATAATAAATGAGATATTTAATTTACATTTTTTTTATTTTTATAGTTATTATTATTTTTAATTTATTCTTTTTAGAGTTTAAATAAAATAATAAATAATTTTAGATTTTTTTTTTTTAATAAATGGAAAATTAAAAAAAAAAAAAAAAAAAAAAAGAAGAGAGAAGAAGAAAGGATTAGAAAGAAGAACGTGGAATGTGTATAATTAAAGAGAAAAAAAAAAAGAAAATTTGTACGGTATTCTCACTCTCTATCAAAATCTCCTCTCGCTCGCTCTCGAATTTGATTAGCTCGTTAGCTCGTTAGTTGTTAGCGGCAAAAGAAGGAGATTCATTAGCTCTTTTTAGTCAGACTTGATGAGATGACAGAATCCGTTTGAAACAACAATATTTTCCTTAAAAAAAAAGAAGGTCGAGGGTTCAAAATTCGACCTAGATAGACTTATTTAAAACAACAATATTTTTACAAATAGTTTGAAAACAACAATATTTTCCTAAATAGTTTCTAAAAGTACAATATCCTTTTAATTTTTCCATTTGACAACACCTCAAAATAGTTTCTTTTCATATTTTTTATAAAAAAATGTTTAAAATAAAAGTGGATTTGAGAAAACACACGCACACAATTTTCTATAGTCAATCTAACTATACCCTAAAATTAAGTTGGATTTAAATATAAGATTGATCGTAGTTCCAACCCTAAATTTAATTTTCATTTATTTTTTTGTTCGAAATGGTAATTACAATTTTAGGAGTCATTAAACGCCCTCAAGAATATTTTGTTTAATGATTTTATCTAAAAAAACTATTAAAAAAAATATAAAGATTGTAACACTTATCGAAAATTTTAAGGTACATTTCAATTTGAGGCACAATTAATAAAATTGAAAGTTAAATTTAAAAATTGAGACACCTTATAAAGTTCATGGATGAGATTGATTTTACACTCAATTAAAAAATATATATACTATCACAAGTTCTATATATATTAGTAATACAATTATTATTATTATTATAATTATTAAAAAAAAAGAGATACTTAAAAGAATAAGCAATCATGATTAAAAAGTATATTCAAAATGATATATATTTAGTTATTTGGTCATTACACTTTTTATTTTGTACTCAACCAAAGTGAATGTAGGGATATGAACCTCTTTGACCTTTTAGATAGAGGATAATGCATAAAATAGAATTTTTATAAGGAAATTGGAGCGTATGACAAAATATAAGGTTTTGTTCTGAAAAATAGCAAAATCCACCAATAATAAGATTTATGGCAACTCATGTGACATGCACATGACCATAAATTTCTAAATACCTGATTTGCCCTTGTCTGGTTCGTAGTTGTTGTTATTATGAAACTACAAATACATGTAAGTGTAGAATCATAAATAAGGCAGGTAATTGCTGATTTTAACTTCCCTCCTGATTTCCTCCGGTAGTTAACATAATCTACATATTTTATTATTAATTTAGATTCTGTTTGATCACTTTTCAAATTACATTCACTTTAATTAAATATCTAGATTTTTCTGCCAAATTTTATATTTTAAATTTTCATAAATTATCAAATTTCATTTTATCTAATCAAATTTCAAATTTATTCTAATCTTTGAATTGTTTTTCATAATTTTATACGTATCCTTAATAAATTAGCTGGATATTTCTCAGTTTTTTTGAAGGTTTCAATTGTCACACCCACTCCCAATTTACCCTCTAAACACGGAAAAAGATATGATGGCAGCAGTTACCGACCTAGGTGTTGGCACTTACTACCTAACTTAAGTGAACTTGTCAAACATGAATATGCAACGACTTGGTACAAACACGTCCATGAAATTAAACAGTGCAAGTCTTAAATATAGTTCCAAAAACAAACAAACATATGTCCAACGAAATATGATGACCAAAATATAGTAAGTTTCACAAGTCCCCGACTGTTTTCCAAAAGTGTGTACATCAAAACAAATTTAACCTAAGCTCCTCTTTAAGGTCTCCAAACTTTGGGTGGCAAGCTGCAACTGCGAGGGAACTAACCGCTACCTGGAAAAAGGAAAAATATTTGGTAATGGTGAGCTGGTTGCCCAGTGAGTGACACATAGAAATACATTTCTTCTCAAACCTTTCATATGCTTTAATGTAAAATATTTAACATGCTGGAAAATAACCTCAAGCAACTTGGCAATGGATTGTCCAATCGTCCACATTTTCCAGATTCAACTTCTAACGTAAATAACTTGAAAACTAAAACTCATTTCATGAAAGTTCCTTCTCCAAACATGTTCGAAATTTCGTTACCAACGTTACCTCAAAGTTTCAGCATGAAACTCTTTGTGGTTTAACCTGGGCCCTCGAATCTTTCCTGACGGCCCTAACTCCAACTTCTTGCTTGAGTAAAAATTCTATGGTTACTTCCCAATATATATATAACTCGAAATATAGACCTTTTCTTGTCAAAGCTTCTTCTACAAACTTACTTGGAAGGGTGTCCACAAGGATACCTTAAATTTTTAGCTTAAAACTTCAAGCGGTTAGGTCTAGATCTATGTTTCTTCGTCAAGTACCCGGAAAAGCTTGAAAAAGAACCTCTGACACTTCGTTCCTTCTCCGGCCTTCTTTCTGGTGAGATCTCTCTTCTAAAGGCTCAATTTCAAAAACTAGACTTGAAGAGCTTTTCAATGGTACAAAGTTCGCTGGTTTACTCAAGTAGAACGTCCAAAACGTACCCTTGAAATCCTCTTCCTTTTATATTCATGTTCAACCCTTCAACTAAAATCTCTTTAAGCCACCTCACCCATTAATGGAGATCAAAGGTCGAGATTAAGCCATCTATCTAGATAACTAAAAGAGAGATCTGAAACTGAGCGTTTAAATCTGAGTGTTCTGACCAACTCGTTACTCGCTGGGGAAACTCGATAAGAAGATGTCCTTACTCGGTAGACAATTTCAGTGCCCTCTATCAAATACTTGATGAGAGGATTCGCTACTTGATGGGGAACTCAATGTTGGTAGCTCGCTCGACACGCGCCCTTACTCGACGCTCGAACTTGACACGCTAGCCTTCCTCGCTCACATATACTCACACTCTGCAGCATCTACTCGATGCTCGATCCTTCTCGATCACTTATACTCGACGCTTGCTTCCTTCCTCGCTCACTTATACTCGATGCTCGTCTGGCGCTTACTCACATTCAAGCATCCTCTAGTATGATCAACATTTAGTCAAAAGTTCCCTTGCCAAGCCAGGATGATGTGAACGAGAGCTAAGCTTCCTTACTTAACCATTTCCTCCAATTTCAAACTCATCTTTTACTTCGGAATGTACAAATCCAAGTTAACTTAGATACTTAACACAACATTTTGCTTAGCTTAACAATAAACGTCGTTAAAAAGGACAAAGTAAGGTGCAGATCTTACATAAATTGTTTTATATTATTAGATTTTTATATTATTTTAACCTTTCGGAAAAGAAATATCCATCATTATCGTAAAAAAATACCCATCACTTTTGTTATTCACACAAAGTGTTTATCAATTTAGGTTTTCTTATGGTTTTTTTCACAAGCTATTATTTTTTCTATGACTTTACAATTGATTAGACTTCTCTTTTCCTTTTTCCTTTTTTTTTCTCTTTCCATCGATTTATCAATTTTTCTCTTTTCCTCTTCATTTGTTCTTATATGACGATTCAATCTTCTTTTATTTCATTATTATAATCAGCTTTCTTTGTTTTTTGGTCAAAGAAGATGAAATCTTGTTCATGAAGAGAATAGTTAGACACTACAATAAATCGAAACTTCCATAGTTGCAGGGGAGTCGGAGAATTGGAGTTATGATTTTTTTATAGTGGTTGACTATTTTCTAATATACTTGTGAATCTTGCAAATACACTATACATTTGAATCATAATTCAGTAGAAACAAAACATTCTCTTCAACCTTCGGAGCACATTATTATCAATTTTGGTTCATCTCATTCTTTTTCAATTGGTTTAACTTTTTGTTACCGGATTTAGTTTTATTTAAATCTTTTTTCATTAGTTTGAACATGTTGTTATCAGCTCCAAAATGTAATATAAAGTTAAACGTGTTTTCAGTTTGCCCTTGTGGGTTCTAAAAATTAACTAATATACATTTACAGATAGAGTATAATTGTAACATGAAGTTATGAGATTAACTAATCTACATTTACACGTGTAATTGTAATATAAAGTTATACGATTTTAATCTTCATTTTTCGTGTTTCCAAATTTAAATTATAGACTATCCTAATTTTTCTTCAATAATATCTATTTAAATCTATCTTTTATTATCAGGATCTATTTTATCTTTTTTATTATTTGTTTATATATTTTGTTATTATATTAATTTTTGGTGCGTATATTATTACTATTTATATACCCATTTATTATTTTGATAAGATTTGTTTTATATTGTTTCATTATAAAAATTAAAAAAAAAAAAACTTAATCCTTATTTCCAAAATTTCAGTATATTTATAATTTTTGTGAAAAAAAAATTAAGCACTTTCTTTCCTACATATTTAAAAATAATTTTTTTTTTAAAAAAATCATAATTCTATTTTGCCTCCCTCTTATCCCATCCTTTTATTTCTATCTTTCCTATTTTCCATTTATAGCAAGCTTGTAGCCATAACATCTCCACAAACTCTCATTCAAAATCTATGCTAACATACTCTTCTCACCACAATTGCATCTTGGGTCACCTTCTTTAGAACTTTTCATTCTTTCTTCTCTCATCATCACCCCTACATTTCAATTTGCATGATTATCAAATCTTCTTTTGCTCACTATCGACTGGTTCTCTAAGCAGCTGCATGCCACCAGTGGTGACCATCGCACCACAGACACACCATCGTGGTCGTCCATTGAAGAAGCAGCTGTCAATTGTTTCTCGGTAAGGCCCATATTGGCGATTTTTTAGATTTTCGAACTGATTCTAAGATTTTGACCATGCCATTTGTTTTTAAGTTTTTTTTTTTCTATTTATACTCAATTTGTTAGTCTTTGGGGTAGTTTGATCATTTAGGAATTTCTATTTTCTATTATTTAAATTTGTTTTGCTATTAATATAATTTTGAAACATTTTTTATATTTTTCCAAATGAAACTTTAAATTTTGTTATTTCTCTTGTCAGCTCATTTTTATATAATGTTAGTTCGTAGGTGTGTCGGCTTTTTTTTTTCCTTTTACAATAATTGTAAAAATAGAGAATCCAATCCCAACCTCAAGAAAACTCGTATTATTAATTAAGTCGATATTCTATATTAACATGTTTAGTAAAAGTAAAGTACAAGAAAAGGGGAAAAAAACGTCCAAAAACATTTTAGATGAAAAGGCACACATTTTAGATTACTTTTTCAAGTAAAATAATTAGGTCTATTTGATAACTATCTATTATCTAAGACATGTTGAATAAGTGTTTCGTTTTTTGTTTTATGTTTATGAAATCTATGCTTTTTTTTTTTTTTTTTATTATGATTTTCGTTTTTCTAAAAGAAACTTACATTTAGTAGAAAATGGATAGTAAAGTATAAAATCTTATAGGTGAAAGTAATTTTAAAAAAATATTATCAAAGTCGTAATTTTATATTTTTTATTTTAAAATACTTGTTATCTTACAATTTATTTACCATAGTTTCCATCTTTTGAAACAAAAAACTTGAATTCTTAGCCACATTTCAAAAACAGATTTTTAATTTTTCTTTTAAATTTCAATATTTCCCTTGGAATTTAAAAACACTTTTAAAAGTATTAACAAAACAACAAAAATTAATTCAGTATCGTTTATAAGCTTAATTTCCAAAAATTAACATAAACCAAACTATCATCGAATAAGGTTTTAATTATGTTTTTGGCTCCGAAAAAAAATCTTCAAAAGCTATAACGAAAGATCTAACAGAACCTATATAATGACAAAGGGAAACAAAATGAAGGAAAGCACCTATATAATGTGTTAGAAGAAAAAAATGTGTTGATTTGAATATTTTAAAATAATAAATGTCGATCCTCAATCATCCTCACCTTGTAGGCTTGCTTTAATATTTTCTAAAGTATGTGATATAATATTGTTAACATACTCAACAGACTGCGACGTCGTTTCGGCTGTTGGGGAGGGACTAACCAAGATTTGAGAAGCTATTGTTAGCAATGATCCTCCTGTTTCCCTCTCCTCTTTGCTAGAACTGATAACCAATGGCCTTGTAGGGTGTCCATCTGGAAGGATCGAGAAGCCTGTCGGTAATGTCGTGATGTTTCCCGGGTCGAACCCAGCCATCACAGACTTCATGCTATTCGTGTCAACTTGAGCATAGACCACCGTCGATTCGTATTCATTCGTTAGACTATCTTGTAGAATCCATATGTTAGTTTCATCTGATTTTATTGCCTGCAAGATTCGTATGTAATTGAATTATATCTCAACATTCAATTGATAGCTCCATGTTGTCTCAGGCGCGTGGCGACAACTTACATAGTGGATAAAGAGGAAAGGATACTCACTTGAACCGTAACGGCATTGCCTCGATTCTGTCCTTTAGCAAAGTTTGCTAACATTTCAGCTTGACCACCACTTAACATCACATCCCACTGAAAGTTCCATAGTTCAGACGGTTAAAGTACTGATATAATTAGATTTACCGTAACTTGTTAATGATCTAAGACATAAAAGTAGAAATTCCTGTATTTGAACTCCTATATATAATATTATTTCTTCTCAATTGAATTACCTGTGCAGTCACAAATAGAAGATGGTTTTGTTGGAATGCCTTGAATCTATTACCTGGTACTTCGAATGACCAAGCACCTTGCCACCGAAATTAATTTGTATTATCTGATATTTCTCTATAATAAAATATGATCTTTCCCTCTGTCCATACACATAGCTAACATGCTGTAAGTGTACTACATAAATCTCTGTCTTGATTACTTTACTATTTACTTTACTTGCTTACCCTATTTGGAAATTTCATAAAAGGTTTAATGAGACAAACCTCGGGTCGGCGAGCTTCGTCGATCAAGAATTCGAATAAGAGTTTAGGGGAAACAGGTAGCCAAACAGAAGCAACTGCACACAAGATCAAACCAGTAGGTTCTTGAGGGTTTTTCAAGTTCTTCCTGGAAGCAATCCTTATGGTTTCACCTATTTTGCTCTGGACCTTGGTCCATGTATGGCTGCTTGAAGCACCAATGGCTTGATAAATATTAGAGGTCATTCTCTGAGCCAATCGGAGAACACTTTTTCTCCCACCAACAGTGGTGATTCCTACAAGTTTTTAGGAACTGAGACCAGAGAAAGATTTGAAGGGATATAAACTTAACAAAGGGCGAGGCCTTTTACCAGTGGAATCCTTCATGGGAACGTTGGTGGCCATGAAGAAAACCTGCCACTCACAATGGCTTTGTAGCGTCGCCATCCAATGCCTCGCCCCGAATATCAAACCGCTGTTGACAATGGTTCGGTATATCGTGTGAAGTCCGATCTTCTGGCATTCCCAATGCTCCACCCACGTGACCTGAAATCACTCAACTCAAAAACTTGATATGACATTTTGCCATCGATACTATTTTCAACTACCATTACATTTGAAAGTTTAGCATGATAGATTACTGTAAAATTGATCTTTTGTTCATATTCTTAACGGAACAAAACGAAATGACGATGGATAGACGAAAAGTTTGTACCTTACAATGACCGTCCGATGTGTCTTGGATGATGCAACCAGAGGGGCGTTTCCTACAACGAGAGGAAGATGAGTCGATATGGTCTCCGACTTTGTCGATGGAGACATCGGCGACGACCCATTTATCGGGGCTTAGTTGCTTACAACTTCGAACGAAAAAGATCTCTCTTGGAGGGAGGGTTGGGGTCAACATTTGGAGCTCTGCAAACATCTGCAACCCTGGCAGAAAAATGAGCTTCTACCATAAACCATATAACCTATACGTATCTAAACTCCTTAGTTTATCACAGTTTTCAATTATAATTTCTCCGTCAGAAACAAAATAAAATTAACTATCAATAAACTTACATTACATGTTATGATAGCTTGATATAAAAAATTGAACACCCAAGAAAGAAAAGTTGGAATTTCTACTAATCCTTAAAAAATAAAATTTCAATGGATAACATAAATTTAATATTTATTTCTACAAATGTTTTATCATTTATGCACATATGCCTCCTATAAACTGATTAAATTAAATTCGTTCATTCATCCTTTCTTTAACATTTAAACCCCACAAAATATTCAACAACTAAATACGAGGAACTCAATAACGTTGTACATCATTGCTTTTTCTAATATGTTTAGAAGATTTCTTGCCTTGTTTCTTTATTCTTTTCCATTGTACTTCTTCAAGTCTATTTGACTTTGTTTGGTTGTTGTTTAGCTGACAGACTGACATTGTGACTATTGTTGTGGGTGTTCAACCTACTTGTTGGGCAAGCAAGAATTTATTTTCTTTTAAACTTGTGTTATGTGAGCCTAAAATGTTGGGATATATGTTAACCCAATAGGAGCTAATTTTTGGGTTGACCCCTCTTGAAAGCCTTAAATTTTTTCTTTTATGTGATATGGGTATGATTTAAGGAGAAAGAGGGTGGAAAAAATACGTAAAAAAAAAAGAAGAGAGAAACAGGGGGAAAATAGAGGCAATTCGGTTTTTCAGGAACAGCTTCCACAAAGCTGTCAATTGCCAGAGTTTTAACCGTTGGATTGTGCTGAATTTCGATCAGTCTGTTTAGGACACGTACAGTCTCATTTTAAACAGTTGGATTGTTGTTCGGAGCTCTAGTTTGTCTACAATCGCTGCTGAACAGTATATGTGAAACTAGGATTTTTTCATTCTTTTTATCTCTAAGTGTTGATCTCTTATGTATGAAAGTATTAGTGGGTAGTGAATCTTTATATGACTGAATTAGGTTTTTTCCCCCTCAATTTTATCATAGTAAGAGAAGTTGACAAAGGTAGATTGCTCACAAGTCCGATGAATTTCACTCTTCATATCAAATGAGTTTTCCACATATCATTCATGTGTGTTATTTGTTTTTCTTTGTCTTCCAAAAATTTATGAATTATTGTTGTCCATTATTGGTTAATTGCTTGGTATAATTTGGTGATTAATTTGTGATGTATTGGAGTACTATTATTTGGTTGAGTGTCTTGGAGGTGATCCTAGTGGATTGATATATTATTTGTCACCTCGATAGACTTAATCAATGATAGAAACTTTTCATTGATGAGTTCTATCATAGAAGTTTATTGGTAACAGAAACATTACTAATAGACATTATATGCTTTTCTCACTAATAAGCTCTATCATAGACGTTTATCAGTAATGGAAGCACCATTGATAGAAGAGATACTCTTCTGTCACTGATAGATTCTAACATAAAAGTTTATCGACAATAGAAGCATCACTAATCGATGTGATATATTTTCATCAGTTATAAAAGTCTATTAATAATAAAATACTTCAAGTACGGGTAAAATAGAATTAATTCAAAATAAAAATTAGTTTGCCATTTTTTGTCTAGGTTTAAATTACTTGCTATATTTGCAAATAAATTGACTAATTTTGTCATCTATTTTCATTTCTCTAAAAACAACGCCAATGTCAAAAACCGTCGGTTTCAAATTTGTCCCATAAGTTTAGTCTCTTAACTTGTAATACTTTCCAATTTTTTTTGGAAAAGATACGAAGTGGATCAAAAGATGCACCAATTATAACCTATCTTTTCTCATTTCTTTCTTTCCTTCTTCTTTTCTTTTCTTTTCTTCTTTTTTTTTTTTTTATATATATATATATAGTACTTGAGAGGTGTATGGGATAATTTATGTATTAAAAAATCATTATATATAGGGAAATTATTTCAAATGGTAAAATTGTTGAAAATATTTATTATATAAACCAACATGCATAAAAGTTAATAAATAACATGGATAAAAGTTACTAACTTTGTTTCGAAAAAAAAAATCACTAACTTGAATATTTTTAGTAAGATCCTTAAGAAATCTCTTCTATTTTTAATTAAAAAAAATCTACCATACTTGGTAACAAATAAAAGTACTTTACAAAGACATTGATTTAAAAACTCTGTTTGAAAACATATTTAATGATCTGTGTGAATAGTATGATTATTCCTGTGTTTGGAGTACAAATTCGAGTCATTTATACACTTTCTTATGAAATACTTTTTTAATAAAAAATTTTTTTCATCTTACAAATTTTTTAAAAGTGTTTTAAATGACTAAGTAGTTCGGTTTCAACTGATTACTTATAAATATATAAATATGTTTTTTAACTTCGTATTTTGGAGATTTCCTTTTTTTTTATACAGAATACTTCCAATTATCACTTCAAAATCATTCTAAAATAATTTATTATCAAAAGAAAAAAGAAAAACACTTTTATTTCATAGTTCAACTATACCATATGTGATATTTGTAATTTGTAAGATCTGTGGTTTGAATTTTTCTATCCCTATTGTACTAAAAAGATCACTTTCATATTAATTAAATAACCCTATTGTACTAAAAGGATCACTCTCATCCTAATTAAATAATACGGAGATTTTCAAAAATAGAAAAATAAGAAAAACTATTTACACAAAATAACAAGATTTAATCTTCTTTGATAGATGCTGATAAAAACCAAAATCTATCGTTGATACTATGTGATTGACGTAAATAAGAGTTTATCCACATCTATCTGTGTTCTTTTTTTTTTTTTGTTATTTTTTTTTTTTAAAAATTTGACATTTTTCTATCCGTAAAAATATCGTCATAACTGAAATAATAACAAAAAATTGTAGTAAATGAAAAATATAAGGTTAGGAATCTTTTAAACTTATTTTTAAAAATTTTTAAAAAAAATTAAAAATAACAATGACTAAAAACATACATTTCACATAAGAACAGACTAAAACATAAGTTATCTGCCTTCCACATATTGGAAACATATCTATCGATACTTCCAAAAGCAAAGAAAACTACTCATCTTGGAGCAGCAGCCACAACAACAACAATAATATTAATAAATAAGTAAATTATAAGTTTTAGTCCCTAAATTTTCAATTTTCAATTTAATAAACTCTTCACTTTTGTATTCAATAAATCTTCGATATTTTTTTTAATATACATCTCTATTTAACATAAAAATTAAAATTTTATAGTTTTATTAGATATAAAATTCAATTCTATATTTAATGTTTCAACTATCCATNATTTAATTATTATTATTATTATTTTGAAGATTATGTTTGACGTCTCACAGCTACTTTGCCATAATTTTTATATTTTCTAACCAAACATTCAAATTCCCAAATACTTATTATTACAAATTAACAAGAAAATCAAAATCATAGATGAAGGTAGAGTTTATAAGTTTAATTTTAAAAAAAAAACAAAAAAATAAAATGGCTATCGAATTAAAAGACTATGTATTTATATTTGTATGTTTGATGGTGACTTTAAAATAAAATAAAAGAATGGTCATTTTTAAAATTAATTTAGAAGGGTTAAAAACATGTTTGAAAACGTCAAAATTGATTTTGAAAATCGACTAAATTTAATATTATTTAAACAGTAAATAAAGAAAGAAAGAAGAAGAAGTCACCAGTTGAACTGCGCCATCCTTGTTGGTACCGTCGCCATTGCAGACGACCTCCATAGTGGAGGCCTTAGAGATTATCGACGGAAACATTTCCTTCCATTGAACCTTCACAAAACAAACAAAAAACACTTCAATTCCGTTCTTCTGAAATTTATCCACTCTAATTAGGGGTTTCAATTTACCACATCCATGAAGCTCTGAACCAATCGATGAAGATCCACGAACACCACGCCGGTTTCTCTCGACGCTTCCACTTCTCTCTTCCCTCGCTCATTTCCGGCCACCATTTCCTTCGTATACACATCGTAATTCAGTAGTTCTCGCCCTGTTTCCACGCTTCTCACCCATAGCGGCTCATCGGAATCCGCCATTTTCACCACCTCCTCAGTCGCTCTCTTCCCTATCAACATAACCCTAGCTTTCTCCAGTCCGAAAATACTCTTCGATTTCTCCAAATTCCTGCTCCTCTCTTTTTCATCCTCGTTGTTCTCCCCCGATGATGTCCCCGCCGGAGCGTATTTATCTAGAGCTGTTCGTAATCTCTCCACCTGTAAATCCAAGGTCAGTTTCGATCAATTTCAACAACTTAGAACAGAAATAAAATATCTCTTTATATAACCTCAGCTTTGAGTCGAGCAATTTCAGTAACTAGTTGTTGTTGTTGTTGTTGTTGTTGATCAGAACTGGTGAAAATTGGGTCTATGGAATTAGTTGAAGGAGAACAACCTTTAGGGCAAGAAGATTTACTGATCATTTCTCTCATAGCTTGGTTTTCTTCTCGTAATTTCTCCATTTCTCCTTTTAATAAAGCGTTTTCATGACGCTCGTGAATAGCCTGTAAAAGCAAGCTCTAGATGAAGAAAACAGAGAGAAAGAAAGTGAATAAGAAACAAATTTGTTGAATGTATGTCAACAACAACTGGAAAACCTTGATTTGGGTTCTACGATTCTGAAACCAGAACTTGATTTGTTTACAAGAAAGACCAAGTTTCTCACTGAGTTGCTGCCGTTGTTTCTCATCTGGATGAGGTGATTCTTTAAACAACCTGCAATATATATCCCAAAAATTTGCTTCAAAACCATTCCCATTTCTTCACATTTAACGTAAAAACCAGATAAACGATAAAGCCCCAAAATTTTAGTTGTTTCCGTACATTTCCATTTCTCTGATTTGCTCTGAAGTATGACGATTCTTTCTCTTTTTTGTATTCCCCTGTAGCTTATCTTCATCTTCATCATCTGGGTCCACCCCCAAATCCTCCGCCGACCTCGATCCCGCCGGCTCAGAGTTGTCACTGCAGCTGTCTTCCCTCCTCGGCGGCGCGTCGACTTCCACATCCATCGCCGCCGCATTCCCAAAAACCCCAGCCTAAGAAGGTTAAAAAAAAAACCACATTAGAGCTGCATTTATGGAGAAAGATTTAGAGAAGGGTAAAATCAGAGCGAAGGTGAGTACAAGAGTGAGAGAGAGAGCCGGAGAAGAAGGAACAATCTTAAGACGGCGAGAGGGGTGGTTGTCGGACATGACAACGGCCATGAATGGCGGTGAGAAGGGGGGGTTTGAAATTGAAATGCTGCTGCAAATAGTAAAAAGGATTTTTGCAGTTTAAAGATGGAGAAAGAGAGAGAGACTATGAATGAGTGAGCATACAAACAAATGGGAGGTGCTAAAATTCACGTTTTTATTTTCCGGTTCAAGAATTGTGGATTAGAACCAAAGTGCTGAGGAGAAAGTTTATATTAATTATGAGTAAACAACCGACGTGTTTGTGTCATCCACCTCCAAAATTATACTCGCTACTCAATAACTATAAAATATTATTTGAAAATGAGATAAAATTGAAATCATAAATTGTTATATGTGAATTTGGATTATTAAGAAAATACTAAAAATAAGTTGTACAGTCTACAGATTTGGGAGTGAAAAAATGGAATGGAATATGGCGAATGGTAAAATGTTGTTATTGTCGATTTCGTACAAATTTGAATGGACAAAAACCTTTTCGAGCGAATTTTCCTTTAATTTTTAACTTATCTTCTGTCTTCGATCAAAATAATGATAAATAAATAAATAAATAAATAAACGAAAAGACTTTTCTTTTTCCCTTACAACTTACAACCTACGACATTGCTGGTTCTGTTTATTTTGTTGTCCATTTAAACGTGAGTGATGTAATATACATACTACATTTTCCATTTTCCATGTCATGGATATTTGTGTTATTATTTGACATAAAAAGACAAACACAAAAATAGGTTTTCTTGTACAAATAAAATTAATTATTTATTCATTCATCTCCGTTAATATTTTAATGAAATACTATCTTCTAATTCTCAAAAGGAAATATCATCAGTGTCTCAATGGGCTAAAAAGAGGAGATACATGGAAAATGGGTTGGAAAATTGTCCACCCAAACACCTAAGTATTATTTAGCTAATGAATGCAACGGGGTTACAATCTCTATGAACATGACAAAAATAAATACTCTCAAATAAATTTATAAAATATTTAATAGCTTCTGCAACAACCAATTTTATTGTGTTGGAGACAATTTGATTGGACTAGGATATGAGAGACCTCCACGTGAAGTTCCAAGTTTCACTTCTTTGAGTATTGCAAGAGTTTCGACCATTGGGGATTATAGAAATAGCAATAATTGGTCGTCATGAATCTCAAAACACAGAAGCTAAACCCTTTGAGAGAAAGGAAGTAACCTTCTATCTCTATTTACTGTGGATTTTTTTTTTGTTGATAAAATTGTGTGATTGGATATGTTTGTGGCATTCTTTTTATACTTCTATATGGCAATCCAACATCTTTTGCTCTTCAATCATTATATCAATGGAAACGGAGTTTCCATCACCAATGTACAATCATCATCAATGGTAACACCATCTATTAATAAAGCTATCGTTGAAGTCCGCTGAGATTAAAGAGATATTTAATGTTTGA
This sequence comes from Benincasa hispida, assembly GCF_009727055.1. Classification (NCBI taxonomy): domain Eukaryota; kingdom Viridiplantae; phylum Streptophyta; class Magnoliopsida; order Cucurbitales; family Cucurbitaceae; genus Benincasa; species Benincasa hispida. The sequence goes on from NC_052357.1 coordinate 3,618,392, forward strand.
TGTCAAATTCCTATAGCTCTAGGACAAATGAATAGGATACCATCTATACATTTCTTGAAGAAATAGCATACCGGACTAATAATGTGACAATATTTACATCCTTATTTATTAAATTTATTATAATGAGAATGATGTTATTAAGGGCCCTCCAAATAAAATGTTTCATTTTCCAAGGGATTCTAAGCTTCTAAATATTTTTCTAAAACTCTTTCAATATTGTTTATGCTCGAAGATATCATTTGTATCCTGACTTCACTAAAGGATTTCTATTTATCAAAAAGCCAAATTAATCTTTTTTTAACATTAATTTTATTTGAACGACTAGAATTAAAGTGATATAAAAAAACGCAACAGCTAAATTTTGAAAAAATATAAATAAACTTTAAATACTATTCTATAACAATAAGCCTGAAATACTAAAGCTATATCATTGTGAATAATTCTAGTCTTTTTTTTCTTTAACCGAGTCAACATTTAAATATGTAATGCATAAAGTATCCCAAGGTTCGAAATATCGATGTCGATGAAAATATCAAGATCCTAATTTTCTGGAAATATCGTTGACGTTGATGAAAATTTTTGAAACAATTATGGAAATTAATGATAATTGACGAAAATTAATATAATTAGTTAATAAAATTTTGATCGTGACTTAATTTGACTATAATTGACCATTTTTAATGAGAATTTCTATAAATTAAGACAACATTTAGCTTTCTATTGTAAATGACTATGTAAATGTTGATGCGATAGCATAAATTAAAAAAAAAAAAAAAGTAGAAAATAATTACAAAATAATATAAAATCTGAGAACATTTTGAGGTGAAATGATGTAAAAGTTAATGTTTTGGATGGTTAAAGAAAAAAACTCATATCAATTCAAGTTTGAGGTGAAATAATGTAAAAATTTGTATGAAAAAAGTTTGAAGAATGTCAAAAATAAATATATGTTATTTTTTGTGATTTTTTCAAATTTATTTTCTTTATAATGAAAGTTTTTGGTCGAAAATAAAACTAAAATGTGAGAAAAGTTGAAAATTGGAAAAAGTAATACATAAAAAAATGCTTATTCTTTTGTCGAAAATGACGGACCATAAATTGAAAAATTTAAACTCAGCTAAAGTAGTTATTTAAAAATAAAAAAGAAAAAAAAATCTCAAAATTTCAAAATGGGAAGAACCGAAATATTTTCAAATTTTCGAAATTTCGTAATCCAAATTGAGGGAAAAACGAAATTTCTCCCGATCAAAATTTCGAGATTTCACTATAAATTTAAACTATGAAGTATGAACAATCGGAATAGAAATAAAATATATTATAATTACTACAACCTCGTAACAATTTAGTTTAATTTGTTCTTTTTTAAAGAAAAACAAGTTTACTAAATTTATTGTTTTTTATCTTCTTCTATCAATATTAAAAATAAATAAATAATAAAGCTAAATTTTAAAAATTGAAAAAACAAAGTGGTTATTATTATTATTTTTAAAAAAATAGTTAAGAATTGAATTATCGCACCAATCGTTGTACAAGTAGAAAGAAAATAAATTTAATTTAAAAACAAAAAAACAAATAACAAAACAAACGAAATTTATACTAAAACCGGCCAAGATATCTTATTCATATTTTTAACTTACTAAAATACATGTTCGAATAATAAAACGATATGAAAAGGATTGTGGGGATGACGTAATAAATAATGAAAATGAAATCTAGAGTGTTTTTTTAGATGAATATAATTACTGATTTTATTGGGAGCAAAAAATCCAAAATTGGCCATTCTATTCATTTTAATTAGTAAAAATCATTTCCACGAGTATGAAGATTTTTTACAGCCCCATTATCTATTTTCAATATATATATATATATTTTGTGTGTGTGTGGCTATCGTGACGAGAGATAGAAGAAACCAAAATAATTATGAAGTAATTTTTTTTAAAATGGTTCAAACATAAATTTTAATCACGTTCGATCCGAAATACATCCAAAACATTCTATTCCTAATGAGATATAGCAATTTTAAGTTGTTCACATCTTAAGTTTTTTTTTTAAAAAAATAAATCATTAATGTATTTTAAATTTCAATATTGTGTCTAGAAATCTAAAACAAAAATATCAAATATTTATTAGATATAAAATTGAAAGTAAAAAATATATAAATTTGAGATTGAAAACTTAAATTCCTTCCACCCAAAAATTAAAAGGAAAAAATATTTTCTTCTTGTCTAATTTTCATTTGGTCCATAGGTTTGGTCTCGAAATGTTACACATTTAGTCTTTAAGTTTTGAATTTGAATTCACTTTAGTTCATAAGTTTTAAATGATATAATTTTATCTTAAGATTTGAGTTTTGTTTTAATTTGATTCGTGGATTTAAAGATTTATGTTTTTAATTTCCATTTTTTCTTAAATAATCATTTTAGTGTTAATGTTTTCAAAATTTGTGAAAAAAATAATTCTATAAATTTAAAGTTTTCAACTTTCAAAGTCACATTAAATAGGACAATAAAAATTTGGAAATAATTAGATATTTTTTAAAGTTGAAAACCAAGTGGTTTAATTGACGGGCAAGACCGTACGAGGGTTGGTTTGATATTGGGTGAGTGAATTTTAGCATTAAAAAAACGTGGGGATAAATATACCAAAATAAAAATAAAATAAAATAAATTATCGTTATCCCATCAATGATAGAAATTTATGTGGGCTAGAATGGTTGAGGCTTTAACAGCACATGTCATAAAAAAATGAAATATGGTAAAACAAAATGATAGTTACAATTAATTTGTAATTTTGAAATTTATTCAATTGACTCCCTCTAATATAAAATACCTATTATTATAGTTTGAATAGGTTTTAACTTTTACTAATATCATTTTTTTTTTGTTAACATCATATTTTTCGCTCTATTTTTCTAATATATTTACCCTTTTTTTTCCTTGTATCTTATGAAGTTTGTTTATTATTTTATCTGATGCCACAATTTGAATTTCTAAGTTTGGTTAAACGAGTTGGTGAATTAGTTTTGTTTATCTTGTTTTTGACCGTGTCGAACTAGAAAATATAAAAGTGTTCGTTTCTTTCTCCCTCTAGTCTCCTTTTCACTGGGATCTTTCAATATTAATGATTCCTTATCGGAATTTATTGATATCAGTTGGTGTTCAATTATAAAAACACACGAAAAAGTCAAATTCGAAGAAACGGTAATGGAATATATTGAAATCATTAGAATATTCCTTTATGGATTGTGAACGATATTAAAGATATTCATTAACCCTTAATATCAGTGTTGAATTGTTGGGAAGAACCTCCAACTTCTACCGTAATAATAGAGAAATTAAAAGAAAAAAATAAAATTGGGAAAAAAAACAATAATTTATGTGAAAAACTCCCAACTCGAAAAAAAACCACAGCTTACCAAATGGAAATCCACTATGTGAAAAATTGTTACAATAGCAAAAAACAATTCTCTTCCCTTCTCCGATCCCAATTACAATAGCACTCTCTCGAAGCTTTTGACTACTCATGCATTTTCTCTCACTATTAAACTAGAGAATATAAAAAGAATTTAATAAGAGTCGGCACATTAAGCTTAAATTGTTTCCAACTGGGATGACTGAAAACCAAAGGTATGGACTCCTTTTATAAGCTTGTAGCTCATGACTTTCCTAAACTTTTTTAATGTAGGACAAGCATATGACTTTCCTAAATATTTTAAACATGGAAAAGCTGAAATTCTAATATTTTGCCAAAAATCCAACAAATTCCACACTGGCAAGATATTTGAAGAATCCACAGCTCCTGCAACATTCACTGTCTTCACCGACAATCATAATTCTCATCTTATGGAGCCATAACTTACTTCACCATAAAAGGTAGACCACTTGGAATACCACCTCCTAGGATTTTCCTTTTTCGTCACATGCCGATAAACCATGCTGATATTTATGTTGCAAATTCCACCTATTTGGCTCATCTGAAAATCCTCCAGTCATTGACATAACTTCTACCACACGTCTTGCACATCCGTCAATGCCCCTTGCGACTTATGGAACCGCTAACATCACATTATCTATCATGGTAAAGCGGACATACCACGAGGATGAATATTGTCTTACTTCAATGTAAGAGATTGTCATCTTTCGTTGACTACGGAGACAATGTTAGCATCTGACTCATAGCTTTTTGACGAACCTGGTCTGTTAGGACAATCCTTTTTCACGTGCCCAAATTGTCCACATTCCCAGCAAACCTTTCTATACATGAACTTTTTTTTCTTCTTCCACTCGTTAGTTACTAGTAATTAATCTTATTGTGAAGTACATCTTTTGCTATTAGGTCTTCTTTCTTCATAAGAAAGTTTATTAGCAACCTCAGCAAACACTAAAGTTTCCTTCCATACATCAAGATTGGTTTCATATGTTCATAAGAAGGAGGAAGTGACCAGATGAGTTGGAATGTCTTATTTTCATCTTCTATCTTCTATCTTCACTTATATCACCTCTAGCTCATAAACAATGTCATTGAGAATAACTAAATCATATTTTTGTACCTTCCATCAGTCGCAACATGTAAAACTGCTTCTTCAGGTACAATCGATTTGAGATGCTCTTTATGTTGGGATCGGTGTCTTAACTCTCCCGGAGTCTCGTTGTTTTGTAAAGATACACATTGTTTAAGGAATAAAATAAATGTTATTTAATTATGGCATTTACTCATATCCAATAAACAAAGCTCCTTGGTTATCTTATATAAACTTAAGTATGTATATGTGATATACAAGTGGTCATGTCTTAAGTGATAACCTAAATAGGTCTGTATTATAAGGATTAAGGTGAGATACCTGATCCTAGTGACACTATGGATACAACCCACTTTGTAGAAGTTTGCAAGTGTTGTAAACTACTACAGATGGTTGATCCTGACTATTCAGGTGGAGACATGCGAGCGGGAGTGTCCTATATAAAAAGTTTGTATAAAATCCAAACCATGAGATGACTACACTTTGTATATAACGCCGTTGATACTAGAGACTTACATCTCACCTAAACGACCATAGGGTGACACGACCTCAATCTTGAGTGTTTTGGGAACTCTTGCCTTTGAGGGCGGTCATTTGATTAGTATGGTTGAGAGTGGCCAGATTGCAACCTCAACATGCCTACCTTTTTGGGGACTTGTCTGATATGGGAGCTGGGAACACAATCCACAAGATGAAATTCACTCATTTCCCGAAGCAGGGATAAGTAGAAAGATTGCTCCCTTAAGGGTTGATTCCAGGGCTTGAACGTAGTGGCCACAACTTCTATTTGGAAGAGAAGACTCAGTTATAGTAGGAATATGACTTATGTTCATTAGAGGGATCAGTGGTACTTAAGAAGACAGATGTAACTACAGGGGCATAACGATTATTGGCCCAGCTGTACTTACGAGCGATCTGTGAAGGGTTGTCGCACTGCTGATTGGTTAAGATGGACACATAATATATCTGTGGTAAGGATAGTTCAAGTGTCAGTCTTTAATGAAGTGCTTGACAATTAACGGATGGTGGATCCTGTGACTAAAGAATTTAGTCAGTTATTCATGTACCATTTGAGCTTCGAACTACAGGTCTATGAGATCCCCTTGGTAGCTCAATGGATTCAGTTGAGGATCAGTTCTTGGTGTTGATTTGAAATGTTCAAATTGACAAGATGTATTTTGATTATATATGATATAATCGATATGATGTATGAGATACATCTAGTGGAGGATTGATGTAAATGAGATTTACATTAAGTGCTATGGAATAGAAAAAAAAAACTATGGTTTATATGTTTCATGAGATGAAATATTAAAACTATAGGTTATAAATATAGTATGATAAGTTGGTTATCATTTATATTTATAATAATATTAATTATTGGATAATTAATTATTTTTCTGTAATAACCAATTGATGGGTGGTTTTGGATTCATGGTAACCGTGAGTTTAAAAGGAAAATGTTTTCCTAATTTAGTATGATTTACAAACTGTTGAAAAAGATTTTTGTAAAAAGTTTTTTTAGATTTCTCTCTCGCATAAAAGAACTCACAGAGTCGTCAAGTAAATACAGATTTACTAAACAATGGCTAGGGCGAGCTAAACGATCATGCAATATTTACTAAACAATCGCATAGTTTTGCTAGAGAGATCGCTTGCCCAAAGTAAACGATCGTGTAGTGTCTGTAGGCGACAGACCGAGCTAAACGATTGGATAGCTTTTGTTAGAAGATTGCATAGCTTTATCTAAACGATTGGGCATCGACCTATACGATAGGTCTCCGTTATCTCCCACTTGTCAATCGTGTACACGATCAGTGTTTTCTCCCTCGTCTACCTCATACCAAGTCTGAACAGATACCACCCTCTGGATTCTCACACTGAGAATACCAAGGTAGCCTTGTTGATGGTGTCATACTCAACTCGACACCGTCGAGGTTCTGTGGAGGTCGTTCGTGTTGTTGCTGAGGAGTTCGTGGTCGAGGGGATCGTTGAGGACGAGCGCGAAGTGTTCGTGCGGTGTTACAGTCGTGTAGATCGAGTGTTCGGGGTTGTTGTTGTTCGAGCGGTCGTGTGCAAAGGAGTGTGGAGATGCATCTTCAAATGTGTGTAGAGTTTGCTCTTTGTTCATTTGAGTTATTCATGCTGTAATTTCCATTTTAATTGTATACCCGCTTGTTTAAAGTCGATTGTAAATATATTGTTCATTCATGATTGTGATTTGGAATAATCTTATTTCCGTTGCTCATGGAAATCTCGAATTCGATTTCCTTCACTTTGCCTGATATATTGTTTCAAGCTTCTCCCAAAGCTCTTTGGCTGTTGAAATTCTATGCACATTTGCAAAAACATTATTAGCCAAATTTAGCCTGATTGCACTTACAGCTCTCAAATTCATCTCCTCGCAATCTTCATCGCTCATGTTGGATGTCTATTAACCTTTACTGGAACCACCACTAGACTCTTCTAGACCACCATCACTGCTTAACTCTTTAGAAGTACCACTGTCTGGTCTTTTCTTCAAGGCTCGTGTAACCCAACTTATATCAATACATTATTGACTTGCAATTTCCACAAGTCGAAGTTGATCCTTCCATCAATTTTCTCCACGTCAAAATTTATCGAACTCGTAAAGCTTGACATATATGCTTCTTTTCCTAGAAAAACAATAAATAGTGAACAATTCACAAACACCGCAACTCGTTTCAAGAATTATTTGCTGGTATGGAAGCTCAAACAAGGCTGCAACCACAAAGCATACTTAGAAATTTAAAAAACTCTGAACCTAACATTCTGATAGCACTTGTTGGGAAAACCCCCAACTTCTACCGTAGGAATAAGCGGAAAATAACAGAAAAATTAAAAGAAAGCAATAAAATTGGAAATACAATAATTTAAGGGGAAAACTCCGAACTCGAAGAAAAACCACGACCTACCAAAAAGAAATTCACTATGTGAAAATTTGTTATAATCACACAGAACAATTCTCTTTCCCGATCCCAGTTTCAAGAGCACTCTCTCAAAATTTTTTACTTCTCAAAGCTTTTGACTATTCACACCTTTTTTCCAACTATTAAACTAGAGAATATAAAAGGAATTTAATCACAACTAGCACACTAAGCTTAAAAAGTATTTATAACGGAAACGACTCAAAACCAAAGGCATGGACTTCTTTTATAGGCTTGGAGCCTATGACCTTCCTAAATATTTTTTATTTAGGACAAGCCCATGGCTTTCCTAAACCCTTTTCAATGTAGGACAAACCCATGACTTTCCTAAATCTTTTTTATATGGGACAACTGCACTCCTAATATTTTGCCAAAAACCCAACTCGAATCCTGTGATTTACGAATATTTTCAAGTATAATAAAATGTTACTGTCTAGAAGTCTATCGTGGTCTATTATTCAATAATTGAAGTACATCACGATTTATCAATGATAGACAGTGATATTTTACTATATTTATAAATAAATTGACTCATTTGCTTTTGTTTGAAAATAGCTTTCATTGCTATACTTTATTGATGTCACATGTAATTAATTTTATTAAGTAAATTTACTTCAAAGAAAAATTAACTGAACTTATGTGTTGTCCTCTTCATAGAAGATAAGGGTGTTCAAAAAATCCGATGACCCGAAAAAATCGATCAATCGGTTTGGGTTGGGCTACGAACATTTTTGGATTGAGTTGGATTCAAATAAATAAAAATTTTATGGGTTGTGTTGGTTCATGAGTCACCTGAAATAACCCAAACCAACCCGAATTTATTATTAAATTTAAAATGTGGTTTTTTTTTTTTTTTTTTTTTTTTTTTTTTTTTTGCTTATGTACAATTAGATGTATACATATATTTATTTTAATTTTCTTTAATTTTATCAGTTTTTTGGACAATTTATTCACAAAAACTCTTTAAATAGTTTTTTTTGCACTTTGAAAAAAGATTATACATTATATAAATTGAAATTGAGTTGTTAATCTTAATTCACATATGAAAATAGTTATATCGAATTTTTACGCATTAACAATTTACTTCCTTTTATAACAAAAATTTTAATAAATGACTCGAGTAACCCAAACCAACCTCACCCAATCCAAACATTTCATGGTTGAGTTCGGTTGGGTTCATTTTTTAATGAGGGTTATTTGGATTGAAGAAATTTACAATCCAAACAATTGGGTTTGGCCTAAAAAGTCCTTCAACCCAACCCACGAACACTCATAATAGAAGACGTGAAAGTTCTGCTCTCATTAATACTATTTTTATTTTATTTCTCCCCTTTGCCCTTTTTAGGCTTTTTTTCTTTTATTTTTTTTCCGATAGTCTTTAGTCTACTTTATTATTTATTTTTGCTTTTCATCAAATACTAGAAAAAGAAAACCTATCATCACAAGACTTAGTTGAAGGTACCAAAGAAATTAAAATAAATCAATAAAATTATATATATGAAAAAAAATTAGTGAAAAACTTCAAAACCGATCTCCCCCACCCCCAAAAAGAGAAAAAAAACATGATCCACCCTAAATAAATTCTATAAAAATTGTTACATATTACAATCGCATAATTTTCTACATAATCTCAATCCTAAGAGAACAATGAGTTTATCAAAGCTTTGTAATGCCCAAACAACTATATATATTAATAAAGAATTAGAGTTGGTATATCAGATTTGTTAGGACATATTTGATAGGCAACTCAAATTCTATTTTATATTTTCGGATTCACTGAATTTAGTAGATATGCGTTTGATTGGCCGTCTAAATTCATTTTCAAAAACAGTTTCCACATCCTGTGATCCAAATATTGCACAATTTGAAAACAACTTTTTTTTTTTAAATGTTTTCAGTGTATTTAGATTTTGAATTCTAAATTCCAAAATGAAAAATCATGTTACAAAGGATAAGAATAATAACAAATACAGTATTTCATGTTATAAACTTAATTATTTTTGTTAAATTAAAATATGTAATATATTATATAATATATCAATATTACAAAATAATTATTATACAATCACTTTTAACTTAAAAAAGTTCATAAATTAGTTAGTAAATAATTTATTCAACCTAGTATTCAATGACTAACTCAATATATTTTTAAACACATTTTGAAAAATTGTTTAAATTGGAATTTAATTTATGAATCTGTTATCAAACACATATCTAAAAACATGACATACAACTCTGTTTTTTTTAATACCTTGTTTTTAAAATTTTATTTTTCAGATTGCCTATCAAACAAACTCTTTTTAATTGCGATGTTATGAAATCAAAAGGCTCATCCAATACTTGGAGTTCTTCACTTTCTTAAACCTCTCAACACAAGATTACTACTCTTCCAACCTTTTGCCAAAGAATGTATGTGCATAATACGTGCACACTATGTATGCATCTCAACGACATGTATATTCACATATTATTAGACATAATTGTTATAATGTTCATCAACAATAGGGCTGGCAACGAGGCGAGACGGAATCGGTGTTACATTCCCCATCCTAGTCTCTTTTGGGATTTTTAATTTATGTCCCCACCCTATTCCCTTATTTTGAGGGGTCAGGGTTGAGGTCGGGAATCCCTGTTCAGGGATCCAAGTCCCCTTAAGGAAAAATTCCTACTTTTATTTTATTATTTAAAATTAATTAAAATTTAGTATTTACATTAAAGTGGTAAATATTTTAGGTAAGAAGTTAGTATTATCATTACACATATTTTTTTTAAATGAAAAATTAAAAAATATATTAGTGCTTTTAATTATAAATTTAATAGAAATTAAATTTATTATATTAAAAAAAAATAACTACTATTTTAGCAGTTTATATATATGTATGTCCTTTTTTATATGTATAAATAAGCAATTAGAAAAATTTGGGGCGATGATGGGGCCAGGGACGAGGTAGGGACTGTCTCTTATACACATCTAGATGTGTATAAGAGACAGCATAAGAGTGGATCAGGTTCGAGTAAATAGTCAAAATGATCTATAGTATACAAATAAGGTTCGGTGCCTTATTCTTGTAAAAATATCGGATGCGGCCCACTCTGTAGTTGTTACAAGAAGTTATAAAGTGTTACAAATGAAGTGATCCTGATTCGTTCATGTAGTGACATGAGGAGTGGGGGCGTCCTGTGCAATGAGTTTACATAAGATCAAACCAAGAAATAAGTCACTCCTACTTTATAATGTTGTTTATTGTTTAAGACTGATTATTTCACAGCGATGACCTAGGTAACTTAACCTTAATCCTGAGCTAACTATGAACTCCTGTTTATTCGGGGTTATCCTTAGATTTTCATAGGTGAGGGTTGGCTCAACAACGCTGATTCAATAAGGTTCCAATTTCAGGAGTAAGACCAGGTAGATAACTGGGGACATAGGGTACAATATGAAATTCACTCCTACCCACTTTTAGGGATAGTAGAGAGGTTGTTCCCTTAAGTGTTAATTTCGGGTCTTGAACGAGGGGCCCCACGCTCTCATTTGCCTGAGAGGGACTCAGTTTGATGATCAGATCACAAACCAATTGTTTATTAGATGATCAATGGGACTTAAGAAATAAGAGGTAATCTTGTGGGGGTAGAACAACCTTTTGACCCAACTATTATTACGAACAACCTATGAAGGGTTGACTTACTGATTATGGTTATATCAAGTGGACACAATGTATCTACAGTGAGGGGAGTGCAATTAATGGGCTTTAGCGGAGTGATTTGGTAGTTAACGAATGTGGGCTAATTCGGTGTAAAGAGTTTAGCCAATTAATCTCGGATAGTTGGAGCCCATGATCTGTAGGTCCATCAAGTCCTTCTACTAGCTCACAAACGGATTGCCTTAGAATAGCGTGATAAGTTGATTTGAAACGTTCAAATTCAAATTAAGGGAATTAGTAATTATATGTGATATAATTACACGTTTAATTTTGGAATTAAACGTAATTGGAGAATCGGTTAATATATAAATATGATTTAAATATTAATTTCATGAATAGGGATTCATATAATGGAACTTATGACAAATTAATTTAATATTTGATATTAAATTAATAGCATTAATTAAATTGTTTAATCAATTATTAATTTTCAATTTTATTAGAAAAAATTATTATTGAATTAATTTTTGTAAGATTAATAAAATTTCAATTTTAATTAAAGAATTAAAATAGGAAAAAGTTTTAATTTTGAAAATAAATTTCAAAATAAAAAAAATAGGAAAATTGAAAAAAATAGGAAAACCCAAATGTGAGATTTTCCCACTTTCAAGCAAGAAGGTTAGTCACCTTCTTACACACAATTCCACCACCAAATTCAAGGAGTAGCTGGAATCACTTCAAATTATCTGTTTCGATGAGAGTCATGTAATAAAATCACTCTTGATTGAGTGAAAAAGCGAATGGAATTGTTGAATTGCTGAGTTTTTTAAGGTTGAAGAAGTTGTTCTTCAACAAGCTGAAAAACCATAAAATCTCTCATCCAATTCCCTAAGTTCAAGCTTGTTTTGAGTCCTACAACTCAATCTAAGACTCCTAAAGAATAGTAAGAAAGCTCTAATGGTGGTCCATAACAAAAATTGGAGAAGATTGCAGCTGAATTTCGAGTTTGAAGAGGATCTTCAAAGGTATGTAATGAAACCCTCTTGATACCTCATGAACATGCTTGTTTTGATGTCAAAATTGAGGAATTAGAATGTTTAATGATCCTGTTTTCTTCCACTGCGTATTTCTGTAAACCAACACCCTAGTCAACAGGGGAGATTTTGTTTTGAATATTTATGTTGAAATATATATATCAATATATAAAGAAAGAACCATCTATATATAGTGATTATTGTTACACCAAGTCATATACTTTATATTTATGTCACACACTTCGATTATGTTTTTTTTCAATACAACAACTATGGGTGGGAGATTAAACCTCCGACATTTTGGGATGGATGTCATGTCCATACTGTCGAGTCAAACTCATGTTGTCATTTTAATTATGTTATTAACATTTGAAAACTTTCAATGTATCTTCGGATATTTTCATTTGGTTACTTGTTTTTTTAGCAAAATGTTAAAGAGAATAATTTTTAAACTATTATGAAATTGAGGAGCACAACGGGAATACGGATATGAAAAATATAATATAATAATAATAAATAAAGAAGAACTAAAATTATATAATCAAAAATAACTAAAAACATAAAATAACCAAAATCGTTAATATGAAAATTAGTGGAAGTGGAATTCTCACCAATGTATGCGTATTTTTAATTTCCACAAAATGTCACTATTTATAGGCAAAGTGGCAAGTAGAATGTGGACTTACATGGATACCAAACATGAATAAACTACAAGGCACATGGACAACATGAATGGTGACACATGGCCTTTGGGACACTAAGCAATGAACATCTATTTATTATTATAATATTCATAATACTCCCCCTTAGATGCTATATATATATATATATATATATATATATATATATATATATATATATATACGAAATATGCCTCATTAAAAACCTTATTTGAAAAAACCCAATGGGAAAAAACCCTAGTGAAGGAAAAAGAGTACACATTTCTCATAATACATACTTCTAAAAGAATACAATATATTTACTCCCCCTCATGAAAACATTACTTGAGATCTATGAGTCGCCGCATTCCAATGTTGTGCACCAATTTTTCAAAAGTTGCGGTTGGTAATGCATTTGTAAATAAGTCTACTAAGTTATTCTTTGAACAAATTTGTTGTACAGTAATATTGTCATTTTCTTCAAGATCATGAGTGTAGAAAATCTTCAGTGAAATATGTTTTGTTCTATCTCCTTTAATATGTTCTCCTTTAATTTGGGTTATGCAAGCCATGTTGTCTTCGTATAATATTGTTGGAAGATTTTTATTAGAAGACAAGTCACACGTTTCACGAATGTGCCGATTCATTGACCTTAGGCATACACATTCTCGACTAGCCTCATGAATTGCAAGAATTTCAGCATGATTTGAGAAAGTGGTTGTTATAGTCTGTTTCACCGATCGCCATGATATAACAGTTCCTCCACGTGTGAATAGATAACCTGTTTGAGATATAACTTTGTGTGGATTAGATAAATATCTAGAATCTGCATAACCAACTAGATCAAAATTTGATTTATTTGAATAAAACAAACCTATATTGATTGTTCCTCGGAGATAACGGAGTATATGCTTAATTTCATTCCAATGTCTTTTTGTAGAAGAATAACTATATCTAGCAAATAAATTTACTGAAAATGCAATATATGGACTTGTATTATTAGCAAGATATATAAGTGCACCAATTGCACTAAGATATGGTACTTTAGGACTAAGAAGTTTTTCATTATCTTCTCGAGATCGAGATATATCTTTCTTTATATCCAATGAACAGACTTCTATTGGAATACTTAATGGATGTGCTTTGTCCATATAAAATCTTTTCAAAACTTTTCCTGTATAAGTTGACTGATAAATAAATATTTCATCTACTAAATGCTCAATTTGCCAACCAAAGCAAAATTTTATTTTTCTGAGATCTTTCATCCTTTCTTAAGATACTCTATTGCCTTTGAAAGCTCTTCAAAAGTTCCAATTATATTCAAGTCATCAATATATATAGTTATAATAACAAATCTTGATTGTGATTTTTTATAAAAACACACGAACATATTGGATTATTTTGATATCCTTCTTTTAATAAATATCTACTCAGGCAATTGTACCACATCTGTTATGATTGTTTCATTATAATCCATATAGCGATATCTATAACTTTATTGAATACCATTCTCGGGAATTTGATGTATATGTTTCAGGTACCTTAAATCCTTCTAGGATTCTCATATAAATATCATTATCAAAGATCCATATAAATATGTTGTGGCTACATCCATAAGATGCATATTCAAACTTTTATACACAGTCAAGCCAATTAAATATCTTAATATAATTGCATCCACTACTGCATAATACGTCTCTTCAAAATCAATACAAGGTCTTTGTGAAAAATCTTGTGCAACTAGTCTTGCTTTATATCTTGTGACATCATTATTTTCATTTCTTTTCCTCGCAAATACTCATTTGTATATCACAGGTTTAATACCTTCTGGTGTTTGGACTACTGGTCCAAAAACCTGATGTTTTGAAAGTGAGTTTAATTCTGCCTCGATTGCTTTTTTCCACTGAAGCCAATTCTTCAACAGATTTTGGTTTAGAATCCTCATTTTCAGATATAATATCAAGAGAAACATTATACACAAAAATATTCAATAATTACATCAGTTCAATTCCATCTTTTTCCTGTCATAACATAGTTTATTAAAATCTCATTATTATCTTTAGGTATTTCACCTTTCTCACTAGTCATGTCCATGATTTCTTTATGAGTATTTACATCCTTACCAAGTATTTTTTTACTATTAATTATTTTTCGTTTTCGAGGATTTTTGTCTTTGAAACCCACTGGTCTACCACGCTTTTGGCGTGTTCCAGACGCATTAGTGACAACTTGTTGTGTTGAAATATTAATTTATGATGGAACATTTGCAGCTGGTATATGTGATTTAGTTAATCTATAAATGCATCTGGTAATTGATTTGCTATATTTTGCAAATGAATTATTTTATGAACTTCAAGTTCACATTGATCTGTATGGAGATCTAAATGAGAAAATAACGATGCATTTCATGTAATTTATTTTTCTAACTTCTTAATTCCTCTCCCTAATCTTGAAAAATTTCTTTAATTAAAATGATAATCAGCAAATCGTGTAATAAATAAATCACCTGAGGGGCTCTAAATATTTAATAATTGATGGGGAATCATATCCAACATATATTCCTAACCTCCTTTGAGGACCCATCTTAATACTTTGTGGTGGAGCAATTGAAACATATACTGCACATCGAAAAATTCTCAGATGGGAAATATTTGGCTCATGACCAGAAGCTAATTGTAATGGCGAGTATTTATAATAAATTACTGGCCTAATGCGTACAAGTGACGCTGCATACAAAATAGCATGTCTCCATACAGATGAAGGAAGCTTAGCTCTCAAAAGTAATGGTCTTGCAATTAATTACAAACGTTTTATAAATGATTCTGCTAAACCATTTTGTGTATGAATATGAGCTATAGAATGTTCAATACTTACCCCAATTGACATACAATAATTATCAAAAGCTTGAGATGTAAATTCATCAGTATTATCAAGAAAAATAGTCTTAATTGTATAACAAGGAAATTGTGCTCTTAATTTAATTATTTGATCAAGTAATATTGCACATGTGTGACCATCTGCTTGATGAATCTATTAATTGTTGGGGTTTGTGCCCTAAAGTCTCGTGTCCTGTAGTTTGTAAACAATTTTGTAAGAATGCTTGTGATGTATAATATATATGATATTTATTTCACTTATTGACTTTACAAATTTAGATGTTTTTTATTTTACCACAAACCCATAAACTTAATATCCCTGGTTGTCATTATGTAACTTAAGCATGTATGTGATGACATACAAGTAGATCATGTCTTAAGTGATAACCAAAATAGTCTATAATATATGGATATAGGAGGGAAACCTTATCCAGGTAACGTACGGATGCGGCCTGCTTTGTGGAATGGTCACAAGGTTTGTGATTTGTCACAGATGGTCTGATCCTGATCATTCGTGTAAGGGACATGCGAACGGGGGCGTCCTATACAGAGAGTTTATATAAGACCTGACCTCAAAGTGTTAATGTCTCGTCATATAACTTCGTTCATGACTGAGACTTCACTTCACTAGGATGACTATAGGTAACATGACTTCAATCCTAAGCGAGTTGGGAACTCCTGCCATTTGAGGGCGGTCCTTTGATTTGCATGGGCCAGGCCGCCGACTCAAACCTACCACTTTGGGGATTCGTCTAATTTGGGAGTTGGGAACTTAGCTTCACAAGATGGAGTTCACTCCTTCCCCGAAGTACGGGTAAGTAAATAGATTGCTCTCTTAAGGACTGATCACGGGGCTTGAACGATGTAGCACCACACACCTTCTCATGGCTCGAGAGGTGATCACACATAGTAGGACTATGTTGTATTGTTCATTAGAGGAATTAGTGGTACTCAAGGAGTAAGATGTAACTACAGGGGCAAAATGGCAAATTGGCCAACTATACTTACGAGCATCTGTGAAGGGTCATTGTGCTGATGATTGGTTATATCCAATGGACATAGAAATATATCTATGGTAAGAAGAGTTCAACTGTCGGTCTTTAATGGAATATCTAGCAGTTAACGGATGGTGGATTTCGTGGCTAAAGAGTTTAGTCAGATATTCACGTACCGTTGGAGCTTCGAGCCATAGGTCTATAAGATCCCCTTGATAGCTTGGATACAAGTTTAGAGTCAGTTTTTGGGTCAGTTTGAAATGTTCAAATTGACAAGAGGGAGTTTGATTATATATGATATAATTGAACTAGTTAATTATATATGATATAATTAACTTTATGTATGACATACATTAATTTGGAGGAAATTGGATATAAATATGATTTATATTTAGTAGAGGAAAAATACTATGATTAATATATGAAATTAATTCATAGCTTATGAATGATGTGTTGATATTTGTTGTCTATTAATTGGACGGTTAAAGGGGTAATAGGACGACGTCTCTTCTGTTTTCATAACGGGTGAGTAAGTTGAAAAATCACTTTGAGACGCTTAAATAGCTCACGGTGTGTTAAACATGGGATGCGCGGACATTGTGTTGAAGAGTGTCATCGCTTAGCAAAACTTATGCCTATACGATAGTGCTGAGCGATCACTTAACGATTACACCCACACACGTCATTTACTAAACGATAGTTTACCTTTACCTAAGTGACCGTTTAGCGTCCAATATTTACTAAAAGGTCATATAGACGATCGCTTAGTTTTTCCTACACGGTCGTTTAGACGATCGCTTACCTTTTCCTACACAATCGTATACTCCACCTAAACGATCAAGCATTTTGTCTATATGATAGACGAGCCTATCTCCCACTTGCTTGATTGTTGTATACAATCTCTTTTCCTTCTTCCCTCTATCAAATCCAAACAAAGCCTACCTTTTGGATTCTCATTCCAAGAATACTGAGGGCTCTGAGTGGTGGTGTCATCCTCATTTCCTTTTGTTCGTGTGGAGACTGTTCGAGGTAGACGATTGGGTTTTGCTAAGCAATAGCTTGGCGTCTTAGCAAACACGAGATTTTCTGTGAAGAATAAATCTTCAACCGGTATGATCTCTCGATCTCTTATTTATTATTCTTCTGAGCATGTAAAAAATTTAGAATTATGAATGCATTTTAGTATGTTTGAATGTACATTGTGAAATTCTGTCACAATGAATTGGAAAGATCCGCTTCCGCTCGTAGGTACTCTTGAATAAGAGTTCCTTCATTAATACCATACAATATCTAAATGGTCCACTTGGTGGGTTAATGGGTTCATATATATTACCATGAATTCTTTAAAAAAATGCAGGTGATTTAGTCCCCACTTTAGCTGGTGATTGTCTAATTATCAATATTCCTTGAAAGCAAGCATCACATGATAATTCATTAGATTGAAAATCTTCTAGTTCTTCAATGGGTGTCCATTTGAATTCTCAGTATTCTCCTCATCATTATAGGTCCTGGATGACCCAATCGGACATGCCAAATTGTAAATATGTATGGATTTATGAACTTCAGGTTCATTGTTGCATATGTTTTAATTACTCGTATATGAGTATAATACAATCCAAAAGATAAAGCAGGCAACTCTTCCAATATATGTTTTTCATTTGAGACAGTGGATATGATATATAGATATTCCATATTATTCTTACCATCAGTTTCAATATGATAACCATTGCAACATATATCTTTAAAAACTTAAAATATTTCTAGAATATTTCTCTTTAATTGACTAGAGAATAGTGCATTGTCAATTGTAAATTTTGTTTCTCTAGGCAAAATTGAAGGAAATCGAAAACGAGATTTCCATGAGCAGCGGAATAAGACTATTCCAAATTACAATCATCAATGAACAAATCATTTACAGTCGACTTGAATACAAACGGGTATACAATTAAAATGTAGAAATTACAGCATGAACAACAAATGAACAAGGGAGACAAACTCTACGAACAATAGCAGATGTGTTTCTACGCTCCTATGCGCACTTTGATCGCTCGAACAACAGCAACCATGAATGCCCGATCTACATGACTGCAATACAACACGAACACTTCGCACTCGTCCTCAACGATCTCCTCGGTCACGAACTCCTCCGCAACATCAACGACCTCCATCACCACGAACGGCCTTCAGACAACCTCAATGGTGTCGAGTTGAGTTTGACACCACCAACAAGGTGACATTGGTATTCTTGGTGTGAGAATCCAGAGGGTGGTCTCTGTTCGAACTTGGTATGAGGCAGACGAACGAAGGAAACAATGATCGCGTACACGATTGGGCAAGTGGGAGATGACTGAGACCTATCGTATAGGTCGATGTCTAATCGTTTAGATAAAGCTATACGATCGTAAATTAAAAGTTATGCGGTCGTTTAGTCTATCGTTTAGCTTGGCCTGTCGCCTACAGATACTACACGATCGTTTACCTTGGACCAGCAATCGTCTAGCAAAGCTATACGATCGTTTAGTAAATACTGCACAATCGTTTAGCTCGCACCTGTACGATCATTTAGCTCTCCCAGCCGTCATTTAGTAAATTCAAATTTACTTGACGACTTCGTGAATTCTTTTTCGCGAGAGAAAACTCAAAAACCTTTTCAATTGTTTTGTAAAAAAACTTCTTTTTGAAAAAAGGAAACCACTTTCCTTTTAAACTCACGGTTACCATGATTCAATAACCACCCACTACTTTAGTTATTTAAAAGAAAAGGTATTAATTATCTAATAATTATTATTATTATAAATATAAATGATAACCAACTTATCATACTATTTTTATAACCTATAGTTTTAATATTTCATTTCATGAAACATATAGACCATAGTTCTTTTTCTATTCCATGGTACTTAATGTAAATCTCATTTACATCAATCCTCCACTAGATGTATCTTATACATCATACCGATTATATCATATATAATCAAAATACCTTTTGTCAATTTGATCATTTCAAATCAACACCGAGAACTGATCCTCAACTGAATCCAAGCTACCAAGGGGACCTCATGAACCCGTAGCTTCGAACCTCCAACGATACGTGAATAACTGACTAAACTCTTTAGTCATTGGATCCATCATCCGTTAAATGTCAGGCATTCCAATAAAGACAGACAACTGAACTATCCTTACCACAGATATATTATGTGTCCATCTTAACCAATTAGCAGTACGATAACCCTTCACAGATCGCTCGTAAGTACAGTTGGGCCAATAACCGTTATGCCCCTGTAGTTACATCTATCTCCTTAAATACCACTGATCTCTCTAATGAATATAAATCATAGTCCTACTATGACCGACTCTTCTCTTCCAAAGAGAAGCTGTGGCCATTATGTTCAAGCCCCGGAATCAGCCCTTAAGGGAGAAATCTCTCTACTTACCCCTGCTTCGAGAAAGGAGTGAATTCCATCTTGTGGATTGAGTTCCCAGCTCCCAGATCAGACAAGTCCCCAAAAAGGTAGGCATGTTGAGTTGGCAATCTGGCCACTCTCACTCATACTAATCAAAGGATCGCCTCAAAGGCAGGAGTTCCCAAAACACTCAGGATTGAGGTCATGTCACCTATGGTCGTTTAGGTGAGATGCAAATCTCTAGTATCAACAACGTTATATACAGAGTCTAGTCATCTCGTGGTCCAGGTCTTATACAAGCTCTTTGTGTAGGACACCTCCGCTCCACATCTCTATAGGATCAACCATCTGTAGTAGTTTACAACACTTGCAAACTTCTACAAAGCGGGCCGTATCCGTAGTGTCACCAGGATTAGGTATCCCACCTTAATCCTTATACTACAAACCTATTTAGGTTATCACTTAAGGCATGATCCACTTGTATATCACATATACATGCTTAAGTTCACATAATATAACCAAGGAGCTTTGTTTATTAGATATGAGTAAATGCCAGAATTAAATAACACTTATTTCATTCATTGAACAATGTGTATCTTTACAAAACAACGAGACTACGGGAGAATTAGGACATCAATCTCAACAATCTCCCACTTGTCCTTATGACTCGGGAGACTAATGTACAATACAATATAAAACTGTACAATATACAATAAACTAGGGCATACCCCAGTATCATCTCCCACTTGCCCTAGACAAGATGCCGCATGTCCCGCAGACCCAAACTTTCTAGGTGACCCTCGAACACTTCAGCCGTGAGAGCCTTTGTAAAGGGATCGGCAACGTTGTATCCCGTAAGGATTAGATCCTTAGCTCCACACACAAGCATGTAGACCCTCGTTCTTCGAAGATACTTGAGGATCGTCTTGACCCATTCATCTTTGTCAACATCCTCTATTGCTTTCTTAAAAGACAACGAATCCTCGATCCAATCATTCGTAATGACGTTATGGGCTTCAGTCAAACCCATGTAGCTATTCGGTGGGTTTATAACCCTCCTACTACGTCGAGGCAGTTTCAACTATTGAGCTGGTTGACTAGACATTCCGACCTCAATAACTCTTGTTGCTCTATCGGCCTATTCAATAACTCTTGTTGAACCTTCAGTAGTCTCAGTCTCACTAGAGATCTCACGTAAAACGAGCGTACTTCGTGGCTTATGATCCCTCATGTGATCTTCTTCTAAGAAGATAGCATTAGTAGAAACAAACACTTTGTTCTCACTTGGATCATAGAAGTATCCTCCTCTCGTTTCCTTGAGGTAGCCCATAAAGAGGCAAAACTTCGAACGCGGTTCCAACTTCTTTAGGTTAGTCGTTAGCACATGTGCCGGACAACCCCAAATCCTAAAGTTTCGTAAACTACCTTTACGGCCTCGCCATAACTCAAAAGGTGTTTCAGAAACACTTTTCAAGGGAACGTTGCTCAGGATGTAACATTTAGTCTGCACTGCATAACCTCAAAACGATTCTGAACGATAAGCATAACTCATCATAGACCGAACCATATCCAACAAGGTCCTGTTTCTCCTTTCTGATACACCATTATGTTGAGGTGTACCAGGGGCCGAGAGTTGGGATGCAATGTCATGTTCTATCATATAGTTCTGGAATTGGAGGTCCATATACTCCCCACCACGATCAGATCGTAGTGTTTTTATCTTCTTACCTAACAAGTTTTCAACTTCAGCCTTATACTCCTTAAACTTGTCAAGGGCTTCAGACCGACGTTGCATTAGGAAGAGATACCCAAACCTTGAATAATCATCTATGAAAGAGATGAAATATTCATACCTACCCCGAGCTCTAACATTCACCGGACCACAGAGGTCTGAATGTGCAAGCTCCAAGGCTTCCTTGGCTCTGTAACCTTTTCCAGTAAAAGGTCGTTTGGTCATTTTGCCTTTGAGGCATGATTCACATACCGGCAAAGAGTTTTCTTTTAAACTCTTTAGAATTCCACTTTTCACCAACTTCTCAATCCTATTGAGGTTGATGTGACCTAACTTTAGATGCCAAAGATGGGCGTTTTCCTTTTGAGAAACCTTTAGTCTTTTAGCTGTTGTTGCCGTACTGAACATTTCGGTGTTAAACAAGGCTTTTATGACTAACGACCTTTGTACATATAAGTTATTTTCCATTGAGCCATAACCAATCTCCATTCCATTCTTGAAAATAAACACTTTATTCTCAGAAAAGGGGACAGTGTAGCCTAGTCCAATGAGACAAGAAACTGAGATTAAGTTCCTCTTAATATGAGGAATTTCAAAAACATTATCCAATAATAGATAACGTTTCTTGTCAACAAATAACTTCAGCCTCCTATAACAACAGCTGAAATAACCTCACCAGTATCAACTTGAAGAGTCATCTCTCTCTGTGGTAACGTTTTCCAGGAACTGAATCCTTGATACTGACATGATTGGTAGCACCTGAATCAAGGATCCAGGAAAAATCATCATTTTCTACCAAACACGTCTCCAAGACCAATAAATCACATTTACTATCTTGTCTCCTCTTTTGGAGAGTAGTGGGATGGAGGTCATTTGCCACGAAATTCGTTTCACACGATTCTTTCCACTGTAAATAATCGTCGTTTTTTAAAGCTTTAAACGAAAATACTAATGAATTGCTGGAAAAAAAAACACATTGATCTACGTTAGGTTTTGAGCAAATACCCGTTATAAAACAAAGCAACATCCAATAAGGTTTTAGCAAAACTAACATGAACCCCATGTGACATCTAGTTTCGTAATGACGCTTCAAAGGTTTAGGACAAAAGCCGCTGAAGGGAGGTCAGTCATCCCTCTTCTGAATTGAGAAGTTCTCAACCAGTCATTAATACCAGAATAACTCTTGCTCCTATAACGACTAGCCGTCATTGATTTGGCCAAGAGATCATTAACTTACTTAATAATCTCCCGTAAGGGTGACCCACAATTTTAAGCCCTAGAGGTCCGTCCCAAAAGGCCAATCCAAAGGAAAAAAATCCGATTGGGGCAAAACCTAAAGCGACCCTATCCATTTCTGGAGTTCACCTTGATATTGACTAAATGCACAAAACCCATCCGTAGGGGGACGCTTCCAAGGCGACATGAGGGCATATAGAATGATCTCACGGTGTGAACCAATGAAAAAGACCATAGGACGTGTTGACACACACCCTTCACCCACTTACTATAAATACTCTCTTCGTCCATCTTGATATTTACTCATGCAAACACCATCCGAAGGGGGGATGCAACCTGGGCATCTCGAGGTCAAGCATGAATCTCACAGTGTGAACATACATGAAGAAACATGAGTGGAATCATAGACATATCCGATACGCCTTTTCCTCTCCCTGAGTATTTTATAACCTAGGGTTTAGCTTACTTAGATAAAACACGGCTAAGGATTTTAACTAAGTGACTTTTAGGTTTTCTCAAGAGTAACTTTTACCTTGGATAGTGAAACAACTTTTGATCATCATCCATTAAACTCTTTAACAGAGTCTTTGACCAAAACATCGCATGCTTGTTGAAAATATATCTAATTCACCTTTCCAGGTAGGTTCCCAAGTAGGGGTGTTACGTTTCCGTTAACTTAAAGACCCCAGCCTAGCCAGAACCCGCCTTAGACAAAAGGTCCCTTATAGATGCATTTACAACAAATTTAATCTTTTATTCAACCAATTTAATCCTATTAAACCGATTTTAAAAGATTAATCTAGGTTATTAAACTCTTTAGTTACACTGGAACTTAGGTTTATCTCTATCCAATTTTAAAACTCTTTTAAAAAACTTGAGTTCACCCTAAGTTGGCATGCAACTCTGAATTATTGATTTTAGGTCTAATTTCCTTTATAACACTTATAAACGGAAACAACCACAATGCTAAGCTAACACATGCAAGACATTCATAACGCTTATAAATAGCCTAAGTGCCATGCTTAATACCTATACATTCATGGCTAGTTCTTTTATATAACACTTATACAAAATAACAATGAAACAAGCATAACATGCTTCCATTCACCCTTAGACTATAACATTTATAATAAAAGGATGATGCATGATAATGCTAACTGCATACAAAATTAACTCTTATATTTCATTATGCATGCTCATGATTTCAAGTAATTTCTTCATGCAAGATTATAACATTTATAATACATGATGCATGAATAATTGCACAACCTAAGGTGGGTTTTAACTATATGACAAACACTTTGACATATAAGTACCATACATCACATGTATAAGCAATAAAAGTTGATGAACTGGGTGAAATTGTCTTAAAACACAAAAAGGAAAGCTAACTATTACAAAGACAAGGAGTCTCCGATTCAAAAATACGAACCGGGTCTTGAACCGCTCGGCAAAGCATCGCTTCTCCAACCATCATGCACCAGACATCCTGCGATCGTCTACACGATAAAACAAACCCTTCGTTCTATCGCTTACCAGCGCTCCCAGAGCTAAACGACCGTTTAGCATTCACTATACGATTGTCTAGAAAAATCCAAACGATCGTTTAATTATTACTACACGATTGTGTACCTTAACTAAGCGATGAAGCCTGAAGTACACGATCACTTAGCGCGCTCCGCAACAGTCCGGCCTAAGCGATCACTTAGATAGCATCTCCATATAAGAGTAATTAGCTAGCGTCTATACCGCGAAGCACCATCGCCTAAGCGATCACTTAGCTAGCGTCTCCATATCGCATCATCTAACAATCTTCCCCTTGTCCTTTGACTCGGGAGACTAATGTACAATACAATATAAACTGTACATTACAATAAACTAGGTGCATACCCAGTTATCTCATTGCCTAGACAGATCCGCATGTCCCGCAGACCAACTTTTCTAGGTGACCCTCGAACATTCAGCCGTGAGAGCCTTTGTAAAGGGATCGGCAACGTTGTATCCGTAAGGATAGATCCTTAGCTCCAACAACGCCATGTAGACCCGTTCTTCGAAGATATTGAGGATTGTCTTGACCATTCATCTTTGTCAACATCCTGCTTTGCTTTTTAAAAGACAACGAATCCTCGATCCAATCATTCGTAATGACGTTATGGGCTTCAGTCAAACCCTGTAGACTATTCGGTGGGTTTTTAATTCTACCGTCGAGGCAGTTTCAACTATTGAAGCTGGTTTGACTAGACATTCGACCTCAATAACTCTTTGTTGCTCTAATCGGCACTAGATTCAATAACTCTTGTTGAATTCAGTAGTCTCAGTCTCACTGGATCTTCACGTAAAACGAGCGTACTTCGTGGCTTTGCTCTCATGTGATCTTCTTCTAAGAAGATAGTATTAGTAGAAAAACCTTTGTTCTCATGGATCATCGCACGCTACACTCCTCCTCTCGTTTCCTTGAGGTAGCCTCATAAAGAGGCAAAACTTCGAACCGTGTTTCACTTCTTTAGGTTAGTCGTTGCCATGTGCCGGGACAACCCAAATCCTAAGTTTTTCGTAAACTACCTTTAGGCCTCCGCATAACTCAAAAGGTGTTTCATGAAACACTTTTCGAGGGACGTTGCTCCGGATGTACATGTTAGTTGCACTGCAATAACCTCAAACGAATTCTGAACGATAGCAAACTCTCATAGACCGAACCATAGTCCAACAAGGATCCTGTTTTATCCTTTTCTGATCCATTATGTTGAGGTGTACCGGGGCCGAGAGTTTGGGAATGCATGTCATGTTACTTTATCATATAGTTCTGGGGGGAAATTTGGGGAAGGGTTTTTCCCCCCCATATACTCCCCACGTAGATCGTAGTGTTTTTATTTCTTCCTAACAAGTTTTCAACTTAGCTTTATACTCTTAAACTTGTCCAAGGGCTTCAGACCGAGTTGCTTAGGAGAGTACCCAAACTTGTAATCATCTATGAAAGAGATGAAATATTCATACCTACCCCGAGCTCTACATTCACCGGACCACAGAGGTATGAATGTGCAAAGCTCAAGGCTCTTGCTCTGTAGACTTTTCAGTAAAAGGTCGTTTTGGTCATTTTGCCTTCTGAGGCATGATTCAAAAATACCGCAAAGAGTTTTTCTTTTAAACTCTTTAGAATTCCCTTTTCACACACTTTTCTCAATCCTATTGAGGTTGATGTGACCTAACTTTAGATGCCAAGATGGGCGTTTTTCTTTTGAGAACCTTTAGTCTTTTTGCTGTTGTTGCCCGTACTGAACATATGGTCGGTGTTACAGGTTTTGTGACTAAGACCTTTGTACATATAGTATATTTTCCATTGAGGCCATAACATCTCCTTCCATTCTTGAAAATAAACCTTTATTCTCAGAAAGGGGACAGTGTAGCCTAGTCAATGAGACAAGAACTGAGATTAAGTTCCTCTTAATATGAGGCTACAGACACTACACGATCGTTTACCTAGGGCCAGCGATCGTCTAGCAATGCTATGCAATCGTTTAGTAAATACTGCACGATCGTTTAGCTCGCCCAGCCGTCGTTTAGTAAATCCGAATTTACTTGACGACTTCGTGAGTTCTTTTTCGTGAGAGAAAACTCAAAAACCTTTTCAATCCTTTTGTAAAAAAAAACTTCTTTTTGAAAATACGAAACCACTTTCCTTTTAAACTCACGGTTACCATGATCCAATAACCACCCACTACTTTGGTTATTTAAAAGAAAAAGAAATAATTATCCAATAATTAATATTATTATAAATATAAATGATAACCAACTTATCATACTATATTTATAACCTACAGGTTTAATATTTCATCTCATGAAACATATAGACCATAGTTCTTTTTCTATTCCATGGTACTTAATGTAAATCTCATTTACATCAATCCTCCACTAGATGTATCTTATACATTATACCGATTATATCATATATAGTCAAATTACCTTTTGTCAATTTAAACATTTCAAATCAACACCAAGAACTAATCCTCAACTGAATCCAAGCTACCAAGGGGAGCTCGTGGACCTGTATCTCCGAACCTCCAACAATACGTGAATAATTAACTAAACTCTTTAGTCATGGGATCCACCATCCGTTAACCGTCAAGCACTCCACTAAAGACTAACAGCTAAACTCTCCTTACCACAGATATATTATGTGTCCATCTTAACCAATCAATAGTGCGATAATCCTTCACAGATCGCTCGTAAGTACAGTTGGGCCAATAACCGTTATGCCCCTGTAGTTACATCTGTCTTCTTATGTACCATTGATTCCTCTAATGAACATAAATCATAGTCCTACTATGACTAAGTCTTCTCTTCCAAAGAGAAGCTGTGGCCACTATGTTCAAGCCCCGGAATCAACCCTTAGGGGACCAATCTCTCTATTTATCCCTGCTTTAGGAAAGAAGCAAATTTCATCTTGTGGATTGAGTTCCCAGCTCCCAGATCAGACAAGTCCCCAAAAAGGTAGGCATGTTGAGTGGATAATCTGGCCACTCTCACCCATACTAATCAAAGGACCGTCCTCAAAGGCAGGAATTCCTAAAACACTCAGGATTGAGGTCATGTCACCTATGGTCGTTTAGATGAGATGCAAGTCTCTAGTATCAACGACGTTATATACAGAGTGTAGTCATCTCGTGGTTCAGGTCTTATACAAACTCTTTGTATACCCCCACTTCATGTCTCCACATGAATGGTCAGGATCAACCATCTGTAGTAGTTTACAACATTTGCAAACCTCTACAAAGTGGGCCGTATCCGTAGTGTCACCAGGATCAGGTATCCCACCTTAATCCTTATACTACAAACCTATTTAGGTTATCACTTAAGGCATGATCCACTTTTGTATCACATATACATACTTAAGTTCATATACAATAACCAAGGAGCTTTGTTTATTGGATATGAGTAAATGTCAGAATTAAATAATACTTATTTTATTCATTGAACAATGTGTATCTTTACAAAACAACGAGACTCCGGGAGAATTAGGATATCAATCCCAACAAAACTAATATTTGCTTCTCCAAACCTTCGATCAAGTTTGCAGAACCTGATATTGTATTTACTTTTGCTTTCAACATTGTCAATTTGGAAAAGTATTTTTTATTTGTAAGTATTGTATGTGTAGTTGCATTGTTTGCCAGACATAGATCTTCTTTGCTCATTTTTTAGTCACCCAACATATGGAAATGATCCATGCTTCTTCATTAAAAGAAAATAATTACAACAACAAAAACAACACTTAAAATATACAAAAATTACTAAAAAAAAAAAATACATGAAGTTTGGTAAAAGAAAACAATAACACTAAATCTAGATATTCTCAAAATCAAAAGAAATACTTGATGTGCTACCAAGTGTACCAATCTTCTCTTCAGAAGATTCAAAGAAGTCTACCACATCTAACTTTGTCATATGGGATGGGTCAAATATGTCACTATCCTAGTATGAAAATTTGTTTCCACATTTTTCTTTTTTTCATTCACGAAGGCTTGATAGAGGGCAACTAAGTGTTTTGACGTACAACAGATACGTGACCAATGCTTAGTTATTCCGCATCTAAAGCATTTATTTTCAACACTTTTTGAACTCTTATCTTGTAGAACTTTTCCTTTGTGATAATCATTTTGTGTGGTTCTTTTGAAATTTGAATGATTATAACGACCACCACGAAAATAATAATTATTTCTTCCTCTTCCACGGCCACAACCTCGACCGTGACCACGATTATTATTAAAATTCACAGCAT
This sequence comes from Benincasa hispida, assembly GCF_009727055.1. NCBI lineage: Eukaryota > Viridiplantae > Streptophyta > Magnoliopsida > Cucurbitales > Cucurbitaceae > Benincasa > Benincasa hispida. The sequence continues at coordinate 3,647,212 of NC_052357.1, forward strand.
TCACTTCAGGGAATGGTGTCGTTCTAGTTGGTCGAGATTCATGAATTTTCATCAATACCATAGGATTCGGAACAACTCAAACTCCAGGAATGGATAGGATTTCTTAGGTCCATTCCCAACCTTGACTCCCCATTTCGGTAGCATAGTTCGGGCCGACCTCTGATGTCTGAAAACGGAGGTTTACACTTACAAAATTATTAAAATGTTAATAATTTCTTACCAAAAGCGGTACTTAAATGACTATCAGAATATGAGTTATTCTGGAGATAGTATTTAATAAAAAACGTCATGTTGTAGTATCATTGCAAAAATAATTTTGGGTATATTATTACTTTGCTAAACTTGATTGGATTTAAAAGTAATTCACTTATAGAATTTGTTTATAATTTCAGAATGACGAGTTCACTAGTACAATTGTTGGCATCTGATAAACTGATTGGGGATAATTATGCAACCTGAAAACCAAATTTGAATACTATACCGGTGATAGACAATTTATGGTTTGTCTTAACAGAAGAATGTCCTCCCGTTCTAAGCTCTAATACAAACCGAACTGTTTGGGATCCGTATGATAGATGCATCAGGGCAAATGATAAAGCTCGTGCTTATATCATCCCAGCATATTTGATCTTTTGGCGAAGAAACATGAGGATATGGGTACTGCCAGAGAGATTATGGAATCTCTATGAGGGATGTTTGAACAACTGTCTTTCTCCCCCAGGCATGATGTTATAAAGTACGTATACAACTGCCACATAAAAGAGGGGGCCTCTGTTCGTGAACATATCTTAGACATGATGGTCCACTTTAATGTAGCGAAAGTAAACGACATTGTTGTTGACGAGATAAGTCAAGTCGATTTTATTCTAAAATCTCTTCCAAAGAGTTTTCTACAGTTCTGCATGAATGCACTCATGAATAATATTGAATACAGTTTGACTACTCTACTGAATGAGCTACAGGCTTACCAGCCTATGTTGAGAACTAAAGGTCTAGAATCAGAAGTAAACGTTACTACCGCTGAGAAGAGTGAAACGTCCTCCAAAAGGCCTGATGTTACTTCCTCTTCATAGAGTAAGAGTATTCCTACGAAGAAGAGTAAAGGGAAAGGGAAGAAGAAATCCGCTGGAAAGAAAAGCAACAACAACGCTACAGAAAAAGGAAAATGTTTCCATTACAACGGAGAAGGGCACTGGAAGAGAAAATTGCCCTTAGTATCTTGCTGAGAAGAGAGCAAAGAAAGCAAAACGGGCAAACTAGTTCCTGAGGACCACTTGCTTAGCTTAACCAGTGGGAGATGTTGTTGTCTGATGATAACCTTACTTGATTTTGTTATCTTGTAAAGAACAAAATGTAAATATTTTTGTTGTAAATGAAATGTTCATTTTCGAAAATTATGTTTGTTCTATCTCATACCAACTTCTGTTAATAATCAAACTAGATAAAAGTCATTTGCAAATATTCAGATATTTAAAACGGCTAGAAATCGATTAGATCATAGTATAAAAAGTTTTAGAATTTCTAGGTCTATTTAATAAAGAGTTATTTAATTAACACGATTAACAAGATTTGTTAAGACAGGTCAGATACGTCTTACTCAAAGAGTTGAGAGTACCTCAATGTAGTGGGAGGAAAGTATGACTTCTTGGTAATTATTGAGAATAAGATGCATTCCTCATATAGTTTAATAAGAAGCCTATTGTACACTAACATGTTTACTATGATTCTCTCGGCTAAAGTGTTTGAGAATCACCTAGTATAACTAGGAATATAAGGTAAATAACCTAGGGTAAGTGGGAAAAATATCGGGTATGAGATATTGAATGATAAACTATGGGTATGGGATGCCCTAGTTTATTGTATTTCTCTATAAAACTTAGAAACTTGGTCTTATATATTTGTATATATAAGTTACCACTGAAGTTTTAGTCCAAGTGGGAGCTTTTTGGGTTTTATGTCTTAAAACTTGTGGTTTGTAAACAATAAAACTTATTCTGAAAATTCAATAAGTTGTTATTGAATATATGTATTGTTTATTAGAAATCCAATAAATCTGAAAGACCCATGACTATTACATGAGTACTTGAACTTTATGTGGAGACATAAAAGTGGATCAGGTTCAAGTAAATAGTCAAAATGATCAATAGTATATGAATAAGGTTGGGTGTCTTATTCTGATAACAATATTGGATGTGGCTTACTCTGTGGTTATTACAAAGTGTTATAAAGTGCTACAAACGAAATGATCCTAATTCATACATATTATGATATGAGGAGTGGGGGCGTCCTGTACAAAGTGGTTTGCACAAGATCGGACCACAAAATCAATCACCCTTACTTTATAACGTTGTTTACTGCTTAAGACTGACTATTTCAAAGCGATGACCTAGGTAATTTGACCTTAATCTTGAGCTAACTATGAACTTCTGTTTATTCATGATTATCCTTAGATTAGCATAGGTGAGGGTTGGCTTAACAGCATCGGCTCAATAAACTTCTATTTCAGAGATAAGACCGGGTAGATAGCTGGGGACATAGGGTGCAAGAAGAAATTCACTCCTACCTGCTTTTAAGGATAGTAGAGAGGTTGTTTTCTTAAGTGCTGACTCCGGGTCTTGAACAAGGAGACCCAGCCTCTCATTTGTTCGAGAGGGACTCGGTTTGTTGATTGGATCACAAATCAATTGTTCATTAGAGGATCAGTGGGACTTAAGGAAGAAGAGGTAATCTCAAGGGTAAAATAGACATTTGACCCAGCTGTTATTACGAACAACCTGTGAAGGGTTAACTTACTAATAATGGTTATATCGAGTGGACATAATATATCTAGAGTGAAGGGAGTTTAACTATGGTCTTTAGTGGAGTAACCCATTAGTTAATGATTGAGGGTTAATTCGGTGTAATGAGTTTAGCCAATTAATCTCGGATCGTTGGAGTTCATGATCTGTAGGTCCGCGAGATCCCCCTATTAGCTCGTAAATGGATTAGCTTTAGAATAGCGTAATAAGTTAATTTTAAATGTTCAAATTAGAATTAAAGGAATTAGTAATTATATGAGACATAATTACACGTTTAATTTTAAGAATTAAACAAAATTGGAGAACTAATATTTAAATATGATTTAAATATATGAAGGAAATTTGATATTAAATTAATTAGAATTATTATATTGTTTAAATTATTATTTATTAATTTTATTAGAAAAATTAATTTATGAAATTAATTTTATAAAATTAATAATATATTTTTGTTTTAGAAATCAAATTGATTTTAAAATCAAATTTGAAAAACACAAAGTGAAATTTTGGTTTTTTCCAACAGCACCCTTCGAGTAGCTCACACAAAACCCACTTTCTTTGGCTTCAATAACTCCAAGCATGAGCTGCATCTCATGCAAGCATCTTCTTTGCATGATAGTCTGCAATATATTGAGAAGATTGGAGTGGAATTGAGGCATGCAATCTATAGAATTTTTGCTAAAAAATTTGTGTTGAAAAAGGTGTTCTTCAAGTGGGTTGTTGTTGTAAGTTCTTCTCCAAGTTCTCTTCATTCAAGCTTATTTTGAGTCCTACAACTCAATCTAAAGCACCAAGCGGATAGTAGGAAAGACCTTGAGGTGGTCTACAATAAGATTTGGAGAAGTGTACAGCCGATAATCGAGATTTGAAGAAGTTTTTCAAAGGTATGACTTAAAACTCACTTGTTTTTGCAAAAGCATGCTTTAGTTTCTGTCAAAATTAATGAATTAGAGTGCTTATTGATCCTTGTTACTTCCGCTGCTTTCTGATATACCCCAACATAAACATCATTCAGAATGATAAACTTCTTCTGTAAAGTCAACTGGAGCCCTCCCACTGCCACAGCTGAGACGACGTGCCCAGTGCTTACTCACATCGTCATCTCTTCAACCTCAAGCTGCCGCCAGGATCTAATTCCCTGAAAATAGGAATAAACATGATTAGTGGCCCTAAAGTCAATAATCCAGGCAGAATCATCATTCTCCACTAAACAAGTTTCCAAAACTAGTAAATCATATTTACCTTTTTTTGTCTTGGCCTTAGCCTTCTTCTTCTCCTTGATCCAGCGTGGACAGTTCCACTTCCAGTGCCCATCCTGGTTACAACGGAAACACTTTGCTTTGTCACCGGACGTTGGTTGCCTTCCCCGTTGGGCAATAGGTTGTGGGTTAGCAGGTGTGTTCCCTTTCCCCTTACCATCATTATTCTTCTTCCACTTGGAAGTATTAGAAGTAGAAGGTGCAAAGTTCGTTCCTGAGGTCGAACCTTTACGGAACTTCTTTAATGACGAGGAAACATTTACCTCACCAACCTTCTTCTCTTTACTTTTCAACAAGGATTGTAATGTCTGCAACTTGTTGAGGAGAGTTGTAAGGGTATAGTCCACTTAGTCCCTTGGTCAGTATACTTAGTTCCCTTTTGAGCTTAACACATAACTTAACTTCATCGCATAATAATAATCATCGCATCACAACTAAGTTCGACGCATTGAACTATATTCACCGCAACGGCTACCCTTAACCATCTTACCTTATAACTTGGTTGATAATTGAAAATCTTTCCTCAAGGTGCTCGGGTAAGCGCTAAATGTCTTCTCAGTCTATGTGAAGTACGTTCTATTGGGATTGGTGTCCTAAATTTCCTGGTAGTGTTGTAGTTTGTAAACATCTTACCTTATAATTTTATATGCATTTACTCAATCCAATAAACTAAGATCCGAGGTTATTTTATGTAACTTAAGTATGTATGTGGAGACATACAAGTAGATTATGCCTTAAGTAATAACCTAAATGGTTTGTAGTAGATGGATAAAGGAAGGATACCTTATCCTGATGACACTACGAATACAGCCCACATTGTAGATGTTACAAGTGTTGTAAAGTGCAACAAATGGTCTGATCCTGATCATTCATGTGGAGACATGCGAGTAGGGGTACCTATAGAAAGAGTTTGTATAAGATTGGACCACGAAATGATTAGTCTCCTTATTATAACGCTGTTGATAATTGAGACTTACATTTCAGTAGAATGACCATAGGTGACATGACCTTAATCCTGAGTGAGTTGAGAACTCTTGCTCATGATGGCGGTCATTTGATTTGTATGATGAGAGTAGCCAGAATGCCAACTCAACAAGCCTACTATTTTGGGGATTCGTCTGATTGGGGAACTGGGAACTCAGATACACAAGACGAAATCACTCATTTCCCGAAGCAAGGGTAAGTAGATAAATTGCTCCCTTAAGGGCTAGTTATGGGTTTTGAACATAGTGGCCACACCCTCTCTTGGCCCGAGAGGACTCAATAATAGTAGGACTATGACATATTGTTCATTAGATGGTACTTAAGGAGTTAAATGTAACTTCAGGGGCAAAACGGTAAATTGACACAACTGTAATTACAAGCGATTTGTGAAGGGTCATCGCACTATTGATTGGTCATATAGACATAGAAATATATCTGTGGTGCGAAGAGTGCAATTGTCAGTCTTTAGTGCAGTGCTCGACAGTTAACGGATGGTGAATATCGTGATTAAAGAGTTTAGTCAGTTATTCACGTACCGTTGGAGCTTAAGCTATAGGTCTATAAGGTCGCCTTGGTAGCTCAATGGGTTCAAGTTGAGAATCAGATTTTGGGTTAGTTTGAAGTGTTCAAATTAACAAGAGGAAATTCAATTATATGTGATATAATTGATATGATGTATTTGATACATTATTATTGGAGGAATTAATATAAATATGATTTATATTAAATTCCATAAGATAGAAAAAGAACTATGGTTTATATGTTGTATATGATGCAATATTAAAACTATAGGTTATAAATATAATATGATAAGTTAGTTATTATATTTATTTATAATATATTAATTATGTGATAATTAATTTTTCTTTTTCTTAATTACCAACTTGAGTGGGAGGTTGTTTTGCGGTTTTACGGTAACTGTGAGATAAAAAGATTTTTTTTTTCCAAATCGGAGGATGATTCATTATTGTATCGTTTCACAAATGAAAACTATCGTGTAAAAGAGTTTTACTAAACAATAGTATCTCACAACCTAAACGATAAAAAAATCGAGTTTACTATACGATAGTCACTTGTTACTACACAGTCAAGTAGCTAGTCTATACAATAGGCTTCTTTTTACTACACGATCGAGTAGAAAGTCTACATGATAGGCTTCTTCTTACTACACAATCGAGTATCAAGTCTATACGATAGGCTTCTTCCTTCTCCTACTTACTCGATCGTGTTCCTCTTCAATTCCTCTAACCAAAGTCATACAGAGCCCACAACTCTTGGATTCTCACACTGAGAATACCAAGGTAACTTTTGTGGTGATGTTCTTGTTCCGTTCGAGGGTCGAGGTTCGAGTTGCACTCGATAGTGTTCGAAGATTCTTCAACTCGTGTTGTTGTCTGTTCTGATTGTTGCATTTGAGTTCTTCTTTGGACGCGTTGGAAATTGATCGAGGGATACTTGAAGAAAGAGTTCTTCAAAGGTTTGCATACTCTACCCTTGTTCATTTAAAGAAGCATGGTTGTGATTTATTGATTATGCATAATCTCTTCTATTAGACTGTATTTGTTTGTGTTCTTTCTCAATAGGATTTGGAACGATCTGCTTCCGCTCACTGATTCTCTTTTTAGAGTTCATTCACGTTCATTATGCGACGTACTCAAAGCGCCTTCGTTGTGGATTGACTATGTTGTATGCATCAACACATAACATCATTGAGTCAGCTGCTTGCTTGTTCTTCGTATGTAACTACCTGCTTATTCATCGACAACATCATGTTCAATTCAATCTTCCAGACTTCTTAACTTAATTCCAACATTCATAAAAACTAAACTCCCCTTAAGGAAATTGCTCAAAGACATCTTAACTTTTACTTACCTTAGAATTTGAGCATTATTTCCTTTGGAATTGATTAGAAATTCCTCAAATTTTGGTTGGAGTTAATGTCTTGAATCGAGTATATCTTTTAGTTTGTAAAGACAAATTATATATCTAATAAAATAAGAGATATTTTATTAATGTTTAGATTGCATCAAATCAATCAAATAAACTAAGATCCAAGGTTATTTTATGAAACTTAAACATGTATGTGGAGACATACAAGTGGATCACGTTTAAATGATAATCTAAATGGTCTATAGTTAATGGATAAGGCTGGATACCTTATCCTAGTGACACTACTGAAGGGATCGAATCCCACAGCGGAAGCATTTTATTAGAACGCTTTTCATCCCGCAAATCGATTTTTACATGAAACAAAATTGTTGTACTAGACGAAATAGATAAACACATAAACTAGCATGCTATTAGGGAAAGGGTTAGAACGATTCTTTCCTAGATTCCCCAAGTGTCACGAACAATCCTCTCCAAGGTTCCAACGAACGAATCTCCAAATGGTTTTGATCACGAACAACTCCTTGAGCGATCTCAAACACTACCACGAGAGTTACCTCATTATTCTCTGGGATTCCAATAGAGGGATAGGTGGTATCCAGCTATTGGGAGGGAAAAGGAAGAACAAGGTTTTGGAGAGTAGAGAAGTTCAGAGAAAATTATGCACAATAACACTGGAGAGTTGTGTATTATCAAAGTTTCCCAAAGGGTCATGGGGAGGTCTTTATATAGAGAATGGTCAAACATCTTTCTCAATATATTTTCCTTTTTTTATAATTAATTAAATAATATTTATCTGATTAATTAGCCAATTTAATTAAATAACACTTATTCAATTAATTAGCCCAATTAAATAATACTTATTTAATTTTGATTTGCACAATAATTAAATAACTACTTATACATTAAACCCAATTTAAAGTATTCATTTAATTATGAAATGTATATGTGCAAAATCTCTCTATTAATTAATTCTTTGTGAATCTAATTCACTCAAATTAATTAATTTGAACCTTATTCAAATATTAGTTTCCAATTTGATTATAGATCATACTCATAATTAATTATATATTAATCACACTAATATATAGTTTCTTGAAATTAATTTTAACAATTCAAATTATCCCACTTAAGTATCCTCTAGTGAGCTAATGAGGGGACCTGGTGGACCTGTAGATCAGAAGCTTCAACGATATGAGATTAATTGGTTAAACTCATTAACCAAGTTAATCAATATTCGTTAACTGTGGGTACACTCCATTAAAGACTCACAGTTGCACTCTTTTCACTACAGATATATTTCCATGTCCACAGATATAGACCAATACCAGCAAGTTAGTCTTTCACGAGTGTTCGTAACTCCAACTGGGTCAAATTACCATTTTACTCTTAGTTTACCTCTGGTTCCTTAAGTACTAGTGTTCCTCTAACGAACAACCCGTTTTTGGTCCAACCAATAAACAAAAACCCCTATTGTGCCAATAAGAGGGTAGGACCCGTTCAAGACCCAAAAACACCAGTTAAGAAAAACATTCATCTACTTACCTCGAGGAGGAAATGAGTGAATTTCATCTTGTATTATTATGTTCCTAACTTCCCATTCGGTCTCGTCTCCAAAATGGTAGGCATATTGGGTCGGTGAGCTATGCCACCCTCACCCATACAAATATTGAGTTTATAACATACTCAAGATTAAGACTAAGTCACCTAGGTCATCCTATTGAAATAGAAACCTAACTAGTCAATAGTGTTACATCTAGTGGTTACTATTTCGTGGTCTAGTCTTATGTAAACTCATTGCATAAGATACCCCCACTCGCTTGTCAACTACACGAATGTATTGGATCATTACATTTGTATCAAATACAAAGTGGGTTGTATCCATAGTGTTAGCAAGATAAGGTACCTAGCCTTATTCCTATACTATAAACCCTTTAGGTTATATCTTAAACATTGATCTCTGTATGTCTTCACATACAGTTAAAGACTTATAAGGTAGCCTTGGATGTTAATTTATTGGATTTAGGGTTATTTAAAAAAAAATAGACAACAGTACAAACAATAACATTTTTTGATTTAACATCTATAACTCTTTATTGATGACAGTCAATTAATAACATTTACTATCTATGATTTTTAGGGCATAAAACCCAACATCTACGAACGGCCTACTTTGTAGATGTTACAATTGTTGTAAACTGCTACAAATGATCTGATCCTGATCGTTCATGTGAAAACATGCGAGCGGGGGCACTCTATATAAAGAGTTTGTATAAGATCAGACCGCAAAATGAATAGTCTCTCTATATAACATCGTTGCTATAAAAGACTTACATTTCACAGGATGACAATAGGTGACTTGGCCTTAATCCTGAATGAGTTGCGAACACCTATCTATGAAGGCAATCCTTTGATTTGTATGGGTGAGAGTGGCCTTGTTAGCCAAGTAGGGAGCTGAGAACACAACTGGAATTCACTTCTTTCTGGATCTTAGGGAAAGTAGATAAATCGCTTCCTTAATAGCTAATTTCAGGTCTTAAACTTTGAGGCCCCAACCTCTCACTAGCTGAAGAGGAGGTTAATAGTCAGACTATAAACTGTTTGTTCATTAGAAGGATCAGTGGCATTTAAAGAGTTTGATGTAACTATAGGGGTAAAATGGTATTTTGACCCAACTATAATTATGAGCAATATGTGAAGAGTTGACTTACTGTTGATTGGTTATATCTATGGGCACAGAAATAAATCTACAATGCGAATAGTGCAGCTATCGATCTTTAGTGGAGTGATCAGTAGTTAATGAAAATTGATTAATTTAATTAAAGAGTTTAATTAATTAATCTTATATCATTTGAGCTTCTAATATATAGGTTCATAAGGTCCCATTGTTAGCTCACTAAAGGATATATAAGAGGAGTGGTTTGAATTGTTCAAATCAATTGAATATTAATGAGATTAATATAATATGGTTAATTATAGATGTGATCTATAATTAAAAGAGAAAAATATTTGAATAATATTCAAATACTAAAGAGATGTATACATATAAATACGTGATAATTATATGTTGATTAATTATATATTAAACATGATTTAATATAGTCATTTAATTGATTAATTAATGGTTAATTAATTAATTAATTAATTTTTGAGAAGTAGAGATAAATAAACATGTGATGTTTATTTATTTATTTATTAATTATATATATTAAATTAGATTTAATATACATGGTTATTTAATTATTGGACTAATTAATTAAATGAAAGTTATTTAATTAAATTAGAACTAAAGTAGGAATAGGAAAGACTAGGAGAAGGGGGTCACCCTTCCTCTCTATAAATAGGTCTTCATGGCCCATATTTGTGACATAGTTGAATTGGAAATTCCGAATCCTAGTCTCCTACTCCTTCTCTCAAAATCTCTCTTCTTTTCTCTACTATTTCTTCTTTCTCTTCCAAGTCTTGGAGACCACACATCCCATTCTTGGGATCCTAGAGAATAACAAGGTTTCACTTATGGTGGTATCCCTTGATCATTGAAGAGACATTTTGGAGAAGACGCGGAGGGAATCGTGAGAATTTGAAAATCTACAAAGGTAAGGTTTAGCTCTTCTCTTTTCTTCTCTTAAATGCATACTAATCTTGATTGTTTATCCATTATGTTATTATTTTTATACCGTATTTTGTTTATGTAAAATCGAAAACAAAATTGCAAGGTGATGACACACTTTTGCTTGGGATTCAATCCTTTCAATTTTCCTTTAACTGGCCGAATATTCTTCAATTTCCAAAATCTTCAGATGGCAGCAACACTCCTCACTTCAGCATTAGAAAACATTTGGCAAAATAGTCTCCTTCGTTGCTAAGCCTATTTATACTTGAGCGTGCATGAAGAGTTTACCCAATTTTATCCTTTCATTAACATTTACAACGTTGCCACCTAGCTTATTTACTCATTAATTAAGCCAAATTCCTCAGCTTAACTTTATCGCATGGCCTTGCGGTCATTTAAGCCTTCTCTCTTCAACGCATAACCTACTGTCGCATAGTTGGATAGAGTTGGCCGATGGGACCTCATAGCTTCAATGCATGGAGTCCTCTACTTCCTCTGAGTGTTAACTTCCTTCTACTTCACCTGAGTCTCAACATTCCACACTTAACATATTTTCTTGCCATTTTCCGACTTGCCATTGTTATTCTCAACTCTCTATGCGTCGACTATGTTCACAACTCGGACACATATACCTGTAACACTTAGAAAATTTTCCTTTTCTCACATTTCAGACACATCATTTAATTAAACATACTTAACTTACTTTTTCCATTAATGTTAATACACACCTTAAACACTTAATTAAGAGAACTTAAACTCAATTAACTAGTAAAATAAGTTCAGAGGTTTACATCTTATCATGAAACATGTCTACTAAGGCATTAAATCAAACTAAATCTCATACATAACATACTGAAAACTTTTGCTTGTAGGACATACCTAGCGATGAAGAAGAATCTGTTACTGGACCACAGGGACCAACTAGACTTACATAGTAAGTCAGTCTTCAGAACCCAAAACGTGAGCTCTGATACCAACTTTAACGACCCGACTCCCTAGGACTTAAACTAGGTCATTATTATAGACATGCATGCATACATTTTAAAATGACACTTTTCCATGATTAGATAAAAGACCAAAACTGATAATTTTATTAAAAGTAACTAAAATAAATTCATTTGACAGGGTACCTTAAAAAAATGAAGTAAAGAAAATATCTCATTAAAACATGATCAAAACATCCATTATGCAAAAAAAGAAAATTAAAACTGAAAATCCTCTAAATCCAACAATTAGCTAAATTAAAAATCAAGAAGACAGAGAAAAAAAATAAGCGGAAGCATTGACTAGTCCCAGTGGCTTGATTATGAATTTCACTTGTCATTCGCCGACATGTTCTTACCTTTACCTGAAAAAGGAACATGACAAAGAGTGGGTATAAAATACTCGATAAGTAACCCCACTACCAAGGCCAGGCTATACATTTATATCCTATAAATGCAACCTTCTAGTGAGACATGCAAAAACCTCTACTATTTCTTGATGGTCATCTAATGAATAGTTTAACCGACCTATTGTAGATGCGATGTACCACAAACCTATGGTGAAATCTCGAAGGAGATCACTAACCTCTGGTGAAATCCCGAAGGAGATAATTAACCTCTAGTGAATCTCGATGAAGACACTAACATCTGGTGAATCCAGTAGGAAACACAAACCTCTGGTAAAATCCCAAAGAAGATCACTGACCTTTGGTGAATACTGAAGGAAACATGAACATCTGGTAATCTCGAAGGAAACACTAACCACTGGTGAATCCCGAAGGAGACACTAACCTCTAATAGGTACATGTCTATGGATAGCGAGTAACCATTACTAACATAAATATCATGCATCATAAAATAGCGTCCCACACATTAATCATAACATAAAGCTCATCCATCCTCATACATGCCAAATAAAATCTAGATCACGCTGACACATTCGTGTAAAATATCTTATAAAATAAGATCATGCTCATTCTTATCACATACATCAAACAAAACAGTCATATGTTCAATTTCCTCTCTAATCAGGCATCATGATTCATACAGTCTTATAACCTTAGAATCATCCTTAATCTTATCGCCCGATACAAAGGTGATGGCGGGAAATTAGAAGTCAATTTTACTCGACAACCAAAATCTCGTGGACGTGGTATGCGATGCATGTTCTTAAGATATGCGTTGATAGTCATGCGTCGATGGTCATGCGTTGGAATGATAATGCATTAACGAATGTATGTGATGACCATATGTCCTGCCACAAGTTTTCTTGCGCTCACGCCAAGTATAACGCGAACACAAGTTTCTCGAGTAATCCGAGGTCGAACACAGGGACTTGTAGCTATAAGTATGCAGTAATGTGCATGCGTTGGTTTAAATAAAAGAATGGAGGGGATGTTGCTAAGTTAATCCTACCCCTACTCCTATCTAACAGACAATATAATGAGAATATGCATGAAAGGGAGAGATACGACAACACTTGACATGAAATAAATGTATGGGAAAAGAGATAAAATGCGGAGATGTTTTCATTGCAATCCTTAAGAATGACCACAAGGGCAACCTTAGTTAACACAAACCATGCGATCATTCAACACACATACAATAGTAAACCACCTATCGGTGCGAATGTTATAACTTCTAAGGCTAGAACGCATGCGATATATGCGATAAGTCTATAGGACCTACACATAAGCCTCTATTCTCATTTATGCAATGACAGAGTGACACACACATAAATAAGGCGACCACATAATATCATACCTATTCCTAGGGTGCATGCGATGCAGTGTTGACAAACAAAGCTTATCTCTAAGTCCCTATCTCTTGCTTATGCCGATCTAATCTCGCTCTCTCGAGTCCAGATTCTAACCTAGCTCTCTCGAGTCATTAGGATCTTTCTTTAGACTCTCTCTCGAGTAGCTCTAAAGGGGTGTTGGGCACAACATAAAACAAGACAAACGCATTAACTTGGTTGACGCAAGATTACTCCATCTCTAGTGAACAATGCATGCATTAATTAATGCGTCCAACCACTTACCCTCCCGAGCAGTTGATTATTGTTGATTTTACTCATAGACAAGCAATGCGTTAGCCTATAGACAGACGTTGCAGCAGCTTCACACTAAGCAAATAAGATTACTCACACACTCGTGAAACGCACACCTCTCAGTGGTTTGCTACATGCTTCATATTCCTAATCCACATGACTAAGTATGCAATACCCAAGCAATCCCACTAAGTGTTGCAATGAAAGTAAAGATGCTAAGCAAAGAAGATGGAAATGGAGTCAAAGGAACAGAGAAATGCATTGAAAACAAACTATATTAATTCCTTAATTCCAAAATGTCATACAATACAATATGAGAAAAGAAAAGGAAATGAAATGACTAGCTGGAAGCAAAAACTTGCTCCCAACGGATGTGCGTCAAGGCTGCTGGTGGTGCCATGGATGGGCAAAGGAACTGACTCTCTCGAGATCCAGCTCTGGTCGAAGGCTCCGGTCGTCACTCGGAATAGATGCAGGAGGTGAAGAACTCTCAAACTTCTTCTCAAGCGTTTGTCTGGATCGCAAGGATCCGCCCTAGGCGACCATCAGGCGAAAACATTGGATAACTTGAATTTCTGCTCATTAGCTTTTATTTATAGAGCTTGGGTCGCCGACAGCATTAATTATAGGGGTGGAATCGGTTCGGTTCGGTTCGGTTTGGATGGCCAAACCGAACCGAACCACTTTTGTTTATACATGAAACTAAACCGCACCGTTTGTGCAGTTCGAACCGAACCGGTTCAATTCGGTTCGGTTTCATGAATCAGTTTCAGTTTTTTTTTTTTTTTTTTGTCTTTTTTTTTGTTATTCTTCCTTTTATTTTCCTTCTTCCTTCCAAGTTCCACTCTCTTTTATTTTCCTTCTTCATTTTTTTGAAATTTTATATTCTCTTTTTTATTTTACCAATTTTTCACATAATTTAAATAACCTTTTATTTTCCTGTTCCTTTTCTTGAAATTTGTATATTCTTTTTTTTTATACTCTAAACATAATTTAAATATCAATCCACTAATCCACAATAAGAACATGTCACATAGCATAAATTTCTAGCACAATCCAAATGACTACAATAAAAAAAAGTTAAGAACTAAAAGTTCTCCAAAGTACACATAGCACAAATTTCTTAAATATCAATCCACATTCACAATAACTCATAAAAATATATCAATCCACAATAACTCATAAAAACATATCAATCCATAATAACTCATAAAAACATATCAAATCAATCCATAATAACTCATAAAAACATATCAATCCAAATGACTATGATAAAAAGTTAAAAACTAAAAAGTTCTCCAAAGTAGAAGTACACAATACACAAGTCACATAAAAGCAAATAACAAACTAAAACACTAGTGCTGAATTCCAAAAGTCCAATCAATACAAACAAATTTGTTCGCTTGTCAATCATAATTCTCCTTCTCCTTGTTTTTTGCATTTGCCTCTCCGTTCAATCCCGTAATGAAAACTAAGAAACAAATCATAAAATTGTTAGTAGTTACTATAATAAATGTGTTACATAATATATATATATATGTTTAGAATATACGAACCTTCCTCTTCATCTTAAATTTCCTCCAAGCAAATTTGTTTAGAACGTAACCAATTTTGTGCACATACAAGTGCCTCAACAGTGGTTGGAGATAATGAGGTACGAAAATGATCAATTACTCTCCCACTAGTGCTGAATGCGGACTCAGAAGCAACTGTGGATGCCGGAACTGCTAAAAGATCTCGTGCAATTTTGCTAAGAATCTTATATCTAGAATAATTCCCCTTCCACCAATCTAAGATATCAAAGTTATCTTCACGTTTAACACGAGGCTCCAGTAAGTAAATATCAACTTCAAATCCACACTTTGCGAATCATCTTCATCCAAATCTTCAAAATCAAAATGGAAAATCTCTGAAGCATTTGCACTTGAAGTTCTAAATGGAGAACTTTTAATGGTACATGAAGATTGACCCTTATTAGCAATTGATAGTGACAAATTGTATTCATTGAACAATGTTCTCAAAACACCTTCTACCTTACTTCCTATGGCTTTTGCCACATCAACATCAAATAATTGATTTAGAAAATTGAAAAGAAATTTCATCTTATAATGAGGGTCCAAAACGAAGGCAACATACAAGAATAAATTTGTTCTATCTCTTTTTCCCCAATACTTATCAAACTTTTCTTACATTTTCATTGCCATTTCTTGCAAAAGTACATCATTAGAACCAGTTGCAATTGAATATTTTCTGATGCAATTCTGAACAATACTAATCTCATGGAAGACTATATTGGAAGTAGCATACAAAGACCTTGAAAGCCTAACAGTTACTTCATAGAACACTGACAAGAATTTGGTAAATATTCTCGCAATTTTTCAATCCCTGGTGGTTGGTTTTTCCTCCTCATTCATGTAGACTGTGTCGTAGTCTTCTAACCTCTCAAATGTCTTTTCAAATTTTACAGCAGCCTCAAGCATCAAATAGGTAGAATTCCATCTAGTTGGAACATCAAGACACAACATACTTTTACTATCTATGTTATCCTCTGTGATCCACTTCTTAAATGTGACAAGTCTAGCAGGAGAAGATCTAACAAACTTCATAGCATCTTGAATTCGAACCAATGAATCATTAATATCTTTTAGGCCATCGCATACAATTCAGTTCAATATATGTGCACAACATCAAACATGCAACAACTCACCATCTAACATCAACCCATTCTTAAAATGCTTCTTCAAATAAGCAATGACAGTATCATTTGACGAAGCATTATCAACTGTCAATGTCATAACCTTTTCAATACCCCACTGTTTTAGACATTTTTCAACCTCTTTTCCTATCGTTTCCCCTCTATGATTCTCAATTTGGGTGAAATTAAGAATTCTCTTATGCAATTTCCAATCTTTATTAATAGTGTGCAGTCAAAACCAAATAGTTCATATTTTGGATTGATGACCACGTATCGGTTGTGAGTGACACTCTATATCATTCTTTCACAAAAATGCCCTTCAACATCTCTTTCTCACTATCATAAATTCCCAAAATATCCTTATCAATTGTTTTTCGAGAAGGAAGAACAAAATTAGGTTCTACTAACGTCAAAGTCCCATTCACAAACCTCTTAAACCCTTGGTTCTCCACGAATTTAAATGGCAACTCATCTATAATAATCATCTCAGCAAGTAGTCTACGAGCACTCTCATAGTAAACATCTTGTAACTAAGGGATGAATTTGATTGTGAATTTTCTCCAAATCCCTCATTGTTCTTAAAAACCAACTTAATTTGTGTTACATCTAACTTATACTTGTTAATCTGATAAGGATTTTTTTTACAGTAGTGTTCAATATGTATTCTCATAGTTGAATTTCCATTCCTTCTAGGATGACATGCATACACCATACCACAATGGTTACATTTAGCATGCGGATCATCATCACTATATTTAGAACATTTATTAAAGTGATCCCATACCATAGATGAATTTTTCCTCTTTCATCCACTTGTATGCTTTGAAACTGTCTCCTCATTTTCGTTTTTTCGTGGTGGTGGTGGTACTGATGGCATCACAACAACATCATCATTGGAATCATTGCTCTTGCTCAAGCTCATTGTGATAGATGGATGGTACCTATAAAAGGAAAAATAGAGAGAACTTATTACCATCAAACAAAATCATTTACTTAAACTAAAAATTTAAACACAACAACAAATTATTTATCTAAAATTTCAATAATTCAATCGGATGAGGACTCGCTCGAACCAAATAATTCGGATGAGGACGAGCTGCGGCCGGCGGGTGGCGATGTGAGCACGAACCAAATTTTATTTACCTAACATTTCATTATTAATGTGGTACTAGAGTTAATCGGATGAGTACTAGAGTTAAATTTTATTTTAGTTACCTAAAATTTCATTATTTACCTCTGGTTCACGAAGGAAGCGAACGAAGCAGCGAAAATTTTACATGGACTGGCTCGAACGAAACAAACAGAAGAAGAACGAAGAAACTACGAAAGAAGAATGGCGAAAGTAGAATGGAAGCGACGGTCTACGAAAGAAGGATGGCGACGACGAGGCAAAAGTCTTTCGAAAGCGGCAGGAGCGATAGTCCTCTGGTTCATGAAAGAAGAACGACATCCCGCGAAACTTTCCTCTAGTCTAGTCAACGAAAGAAGAACGGCGGCAACGCGGCGGCAAGAAAAGAAACCCTAGAAATTCTCCTTTCGGAAGCGTTGCGATCCTATAGTGAATGCATGAAGGGTGGAATGGAATCGTTGTCCGTGTCCGCTGGGCTGGGCTGGCGCTGAGTTAAATTAGGTTCTTTATTATTAAATAAATATTTATAATTTTTTATAATTTTATATAAATTTATATTTAAACGATTCTTCGGTTAGAAATCGTATTTCAAGCTTTGAACCAAACCGAACCGTTTAAATTCCGTTCAACAGCCCAACGAACCGCATCGAACCAAAAAATTTGGTTTTGCTTATAAATCGATTCGGTTTTGAGCAAATTTGTGTCCACCCCTAATTAATTGGAGTGCTCTGAGTCTGACGTTCGACGGTTAGTCGTTTTGAACTCCTGCCACTAATGGCGTGGTAGGTTGAAATGTCAACATCACTTTTTGGTTTTTTCTAGGATAGATGCGTTGATGCGTTCATTTCACCAACCTTGCATTATCCCATTAGAATGTGTTTGTCGCGTAGCCGCAATCATTCAATGGTCGCATTCGCTTAATACCTGCAACTCTACATGAATGACTGTAATCGCTTAACAGCGCAACTCCCCATGCGATGGACGCATATGGATTGATTACACAACAACATCCATGCGTTGATCGATGCGTTTGCATTTGCTCGATGGAGTGTTTCTCGCTGCGGTTGGTCGGTTTCCGCGTTTGCGTCCATTTCCTGCTTAGTATAAAAATAGAACGTTGAACGCATAACTAATGCAAAATAACGGGTTAGCTGATATTCGACATTGTTGATCGACGGCAAGCTCATTTTCGTGTGAATTCCTAACATGATTGTCACATATCTCTGCTAACAACCTTCATAATTCTAAGTAAAAGACCTAAGATGACATGCTTTTCTCTCATGTCATCAAAAGGCGGTTCCAGTAGTAAAGATTATTTACCTCAAATTAGGCCAAAACATGTCAATACGACAAAACCTCACACACAAAAATCATGAATTAAGCCTAGAGCAAAACCCAATTTTAGGCAAATTAACCAATCGCTAAAATAACCCAAATTTAATCCAAAATAACTTTACCCAAAGTGTGGTTGGAAATCCAATGTTACTTCCAATCCTCCAAATTCAACCCGATTTTGGACCATCCACACAATACTCTAACAATTAGGATCCAAATCCATGGGTGTAAAGCTAAAATCCAACTAAAATTGAATGTGTAACCAAGGTTACCAAAGATCTCATAAAAAACTTATCAAAATCTTGACGGAACCAAATCCAAACTTGTTGGACAGCGGTTCACAATGCCTAAATCTTCCAATCTGAAATCCAAAAATCTATGGTGTTAACAATTGGAACCAAACGTTTTCCTTTTTGGGTATTTAAGAATCTCCAGGAAACCTATTTATTTAATTAAATTTTATCCAAAAGTAAGATTTCGGATGAAATCAGTGACGATGGTGATCGATAGGGTGCTCGAAGAAGAGCGGCAGACGACTAGCTTAGATTGGAAACAAGGGTGGCGCAGCTAAACGACGATGAACGGTGTGAGAAGAAAAAGTTTGACCAGCTAGGTAGGTAGAAGATTAGGAGCGGCGACAATAGATGACGGTGGCTAGAACCCGAGCGATGGACAGCGACTATAAGCGACAAAGGGGCTAGCGGCTAGGTTAGATGGTTAAGAAAAAGAGTGGCGCGCTTGAGGTATGAGATGTGAACGGCAGAAAAGAAAAGAAAAGGGAGGGAGCAAGGGTTATGCTCTCACACATACGAAGAAGAAACAAACTTAACTTTCTTTTTCTTTTTCTTTTTCTCTCCTTTAACTTAATTCGAAACTTATACATATGTATGTATGTATAAACTTTTTTCCTTCCCTTTCTCTAAATTCCAAAAATCCAAATCCTTTTTGGATTTTAAGTTCTAAATCCTTTTGGAAAAATATATTTAAATAAATTATCCCAATAAGTCGATTTAAATTTAATTATCTTCTACAAACCATTAAAAAAAATCGAAATTTCCAATTTTAATCCAATTTTCCAAATCAAATCAATTTTGAAATAAATCTCAAATTCTCCTTAAATTAAAACCTAAATTCCAAAATTCTTCACTGAGTAAAATTTAGAAATTGAATTATCCTTCCACAATAATTCAATTCAACCTCCAAAATTCAAAATAATTCCCAACGACATAATTGAATTTAAATTACATAAAAAAAATTGAATGTCACTGAAAATTATGCCTATCTAATTCTAATTGAGAACACGGGCTTGGTTAAACTGATTTAGGATATACCTTTAATTAAGAGGATGAAGATTCAAATATCCAACCCTGAATACAGAATCATCGAGGAGAGTTGTAAGGGTATATTCCACTTTGTTAACAATCGCATTACTAACAAAGCAGATGAAGCTCTCCGACAAAGAATGAAGGATGATGCTAACCTGACTACCCTCATCGATTCTAGATTCATTCATCTCTGCCACATTGAAGTGGACCATCATGTTAAGCACATATTCACGAATAGAGGTGTCTTCCTCTATTTTGGAGTTGAAGATGTATTTTAGAGCCTCGTGCCTGAGCTGTCCAGACGGTTGTCCGAACATCGCCTACAGGGGCTCCATTATCTCACGCGCTAAGACCATGGGCTCATGCTTCTTAACTAATACATCACTCAGGTTAGCCAAGATATAGGTTCAGGCCTTCTTATTTTCTCGTGTCCATCGCTCGTACGCCTTCTGAACATTTCGAGTGGCATTGGGAGCTGGAATAGGAGGACAGACCTCCGTAAAGGCAAATATTAGATCCTCGATGATGAATATCGTCGTGATCATATGTTTCCAACTGGAAAAGTTGTCTCCAGTCAGTTTTTCGACACTAAGCAAAACTATAGTGGCTGTAGCCATTTTA
Source organism: Benincasa hispida (assembly GCF_009727055.1). Taxonomy (NCBI): domain Eukaryota; kingdom Viridiplantae; phylum Streptophyta; class Magnoliopsida; order Cucurbitales; family Cucurbitaceae; genus Benincasa; species Benincasa hispida. Next base: position 3,667,891 of record NC_052357.1, read on the forward strand.
AAACTTGTTGCTAAAAAAGGAACAAACTTTTATAAGACTTTGCTAAACCACATTTTATCCAATTAATTTTAGCAAAATAGATTCCAAGTACCCTAAGTGTTTAAGACTTCTATTTTACAATGATGCCCCAACGAGGCAAGACATGTTGGATCGACACCAGTACCCAGTGGAAGAAATCAGGATCCATAAGCATTCTAATTCATTAATTTTGGTTGAAAAGAAGCATGCTAAAAACAGAGTATAATGGGTTTCATGAACATGCCTTGGCCGAACCAACGAAATTTCCATTTCCAGCTACAAAATCCTCTGAATCCTTGTGTAGACCACCACAAGATCTTCTCTACTTTCCTCTTTGTACTCTAGATTGAATTGTGGGACTAAAAATAAGCTAGAATCAAAGGGAATATGGAGAAAGCTCACTGAACCAACCCATTGAACAACACCTTCTTTATCTGATTTTTCAAGGAAAAATTCAGTTGGTTCATCACTCATTCTTCACTACAATCTTTTCAATATATTGCAGACTATCATGCAAAAAGATGTGTTGCATAAGATGCAGCTCATGCTTGGAGTAAACTAAAGGAGAAGGTGAGTTCTTTGTAAGCTACTTTGAAGATGACTTGAAAAAACTCATTTTTCAATTTTTTTTTTATTTTTTAATTTCCAAAAATCCAAAATTGATTTTAAAATCATATTTTATTTCTAAAATCAAAATCTGTTAATTTTACAAATTAATTTCATAAATTATTTTTCTAATAAAATTAATAAATAATTATTTAATTTCAATTAATTTAATATCCAATATTAAATTAATTTTTACATAAATTCATCTTCATATATTTAAATATATTTTTTCCAATTCCGTTTGATTCTAATTTGAACGTTTCAAATTAACTTATCATGCTACTCTAGAGTTATTCCATTTCCGAGCTAGTAGGGAGACCTCATGAACCTACACATCATGGGCTCCAACGATCCGAGATTAATCAGGTAAACTCATTAAACCGATCTAACCCCCATTCATTAACTAATGGGTCACTCCACTAAAGCCCATAGTTGAACTCCCCTCACTGTAGATATATTATGTCCACTCGATATAACCATGATCAGTAAGTTAACCCTTCACAAGTTATTCGTAATAACGGCTGGGTCAAATCTCTATTTTACCCCCAAAATTACCTAACAATTGTTTTATGATCCAATCACAAAACCAAATCCCTCTCATGCCAAATAAGAGGGCAAGATCCCTTGTTCAAGTCCCAGAATTAGAACTTAAGGGAATAACCTCTCTACTATCCTTAAAGCGGGTAGGAGTGAATTCCCTCTTGCACCCTATGTCCCCAGCTATCTATCCAGTCTTACCCCTGAAATGGCAGTTATATTGAGTCAGTGTTGTTGAGCCAACCTTCACCTATGCAAATCTAAGGGCAATCCTAGATAAACAGGAGTTCATAGTTAGCTCAGAATTAAGGTCAAGTTACCTAGGTCATCGCTTTGAAATAGTTAGTCTTAAACAATAAACAGCATTATAAAGTAAGAGTGACTCATTTCGTGGTCCGATCTTGTACAAACTCTTTTGCACAAGGACACCCCCACTCCTCATGTCTAACATGAACGAATTAGGATCACTTCGTTTGTAGTACTTTACAACTCCTTGTAACAACTACAGAGTAGGCTGTATCAAATAGTGTTATCAGAATAAGGTACCCAACCTTATCCATGTACTATAGATCATTTTGATTATTTACTCGAACCTGATCCACCTTTATGTCTCCACATAAAGTTTAAGTACTCATCCAATAGTCAAGGGACTTTTAGGTTTATTGGATTTCTATTCAAGCAATAGATCTATTCAATAACATCTTTATTGAATTTTCATAATAAGTTCCATTGTTTACATACCACGAGTTTTAGGACATAAAACCTAATAGGACAAACGTTACCGGTGGGGTGATAAGATGCCCCTTCACTGGGATGAGACATTCTTAACCATCAGGTAAAACCAACTCTTGGAACTAAACCTAGCAGTCACCATTTATTTGGTCCAGAACTGTTAACTCTTAACAATTCTGCGTAAGTGTGATCCCTCATTTTCGGCGCCAGAGTCCCGCTCTAATAAGCCCACCGTAGGGAAGAAGCAGATTAGGACAAGAGACTAGTAACCTTATCCTCTTACAGGAGATCAAATAAAGAAACGCGAAAAACTGTCACTTTATAGGGGGGACACTCCCAGGGTGCCTCGAGGTGATACGCATAAACTTTATTCAATCCAGCGAGAAAGACCGTGGGATATGTTATCGCACTTCCCGCTCCCACTTACTATGAACATTCTCTCCATCCACCTTGATATTGACCTACCCAAACACCATCCTTTAGGGGGACACTCCCAGGGTGCCACCAGGCCGAGAGTAGATCTCACGGGTATGGACGATAAGGGAGAAACGTGAAAGGTTTAAATGAAGCATCATATGCCCCAAGTACCTCCCACTAAATGTTCTACCTAGGGTTCATTAACTTAGACAATCCGACTACTGATTTTAGTCTAAGTCATTTATAAAGTCCACTCATAAACAACTTTTATCTATGAAAAAAAACAAGCTCAAGTAGTCACATTTAAACACTTTAATGGATTGTCCTTAACTTGCATGCATGCATCAAATCTATCTAATTTACCTTCTAGGTAGGTTCCCAGGTAGGGGTATTACGTTTCCGTTAACTTAAATACCCTAGTCTAGACAGAACCCGCCTTATAAAAAGGTCCCTTATAGATAGATTTGCTACACTTTAACCTTTTATTAGTCAGTTTAATCCTATTAAACTGGTTAAAAGATTAAAGCCTAAGGGTTGCTAATCATATTAGAACTATGATTTTAGGTCTATGTTATCTAAGTTGTAAACATTTTAAAACCATGAATTAAACCTAAGTGAGCACGCATGTCTTTCTTATTGCTTTTAGTTCTAATTTCTCTTTAACCTTTAAAAAGAAACAATTAAAACACATTGCCATACAACAAGGTATTTATAACGCTTATAAAGTAACATATGTGTCATGCTTCATGAAATGTCCGGTCATTACTATACATAACTTTTATATAAAAGTAACAACCAAGCAAACATGTTTTCCATACACCCTTATACTATAACCATTATAATATAAAGATGATGCATGTTAATGCTTTTTATGCATGCATAAATATAATTTTTATATTATATGATGCATGAGCATGCTCTTACGTACTTTAAATCATGCTTCTCTAAATCATAATACTCATAATAAAGAGATAATGCATGACCAATGCATAACCTAAGGTGGGTTTTCTATATGTGCATACCATATGGCATATAAATTAAACATACATCTAATGTATTAAAACCACAGATTAATGGACTGGGATGAACCAACACAAAACTGGAATGAAAAAATTCTATCTATTACATTTTTCCACCGAGCAAACCGGTTCACAGGAACCGAGTCTTGAACCGTCGAGCGAAGCTCCATCGTTTAGTAAACACCTCCAAGTAAACGATCGTGTAGCGCACACTATACGATAGCGCGAAAGCTAAACGATCACTTAGATGACAACAAGGCCGCGAAGCCTGATCGTCTAGACGATCATTTAACACGTTAATGGTAAACGGTTTACCACGCATTTACTCCGCAATCGTATAGTCAGTATAAAGATGTCTAATTTTCCCATGGGGACGGGGCCCCGCGGGGATTCCCCAATTAGGCAGGGAATGGGGGAAGGAGTGAGGGAGAAAAATTCCCCGTGAGCTAAACAGGTTCCCCTCCCCGCCCTGATTAGCTTTTACATATTTATTTAGAATAGTTATTTAATGTTATGTTATTATTATTATTGTATAAATATTACATTTATATTTCAAATTTGATTATTTATTGAGAAAGATAATGAATATGTTTAAATTGAATGTTTAATTTTAGATTATATATGTGAATAATTTGATTTATATTTATTTCTTTCTACTAAACAAAAATAATTAGCTTTTTTAGGCCAAAATTTGAGTAATTTATCTTTAAATTTAAATTGTCATATAAAAATAACCATAATAAAAAATTTAGTGATAAAGTTGATTATTTAATTAAAATTTGCTCACATTAATGATTTAAATTAATTGACTTTTTACCAAAAAAAAAGGTAACGGGGAATCCCCGTTCTGGTCCCCATGGGAAATTTCACAGGGATGAGGAATGAAATGGGGAACAGGGATGGGGAATGGCATTCCGGCCCCGCCCCACCCCATGGACATCTCTAGTAACGAAGCGATGAGGCTTGCTAAGCTATACGATCGTCTAGTGTACATGCACGTTAAACGACACTCGAATATCCGATACTCAGCGATCGTCTACCTCATCGTCTACACGACTCGACCAACGCTTGGTCGTCGTCTTCTGCGAAGAACAGCAACCCTTGCTCCAAACTTTGTCACGAACGACTCAAAACTTAAACTAACTTTGAAATTACAGACTCGATAGCAATTACTTATGCCCCAAAAAACAGGGATCTTTACAATTAACTGAAAATGTAAAAGAATTTAACAAACCGAGGTTCATCCCAGAAAACTCCATTAATCCACACATCCACAAATGATTTAACAATTAAACAGAGACTAAATATGTTAATACCCACTGAGAATGTAAATGCAATTCACAGCAATGAATTTGGAATATCAGAAACCTGACTCTGATACCAATTGAAGGAACTCTTATATAAGAGTACCTATGGGCGGAAGCGGAACTTTCCAATTCATTATGACAGAATTTTTACATAGACATTCAGACATACAAATACGCATTAACGACACTAAATTACTGACATGCTTAAAGGATAAATAAACAAGAGATCATGAGAACATACTAGTTGAAGACTTTTCTTCACTTGAAATCTCGCTCTCTCCACGAACGACCTCTCACTCTCGCAAAACCAGCAAGTAATCGTCCAACAACACCCCGGTCATCTACACGAATAGCTTCACTCAAACAACAGGAAACGGGGACAAAACTACCACTCAAAGCCTCAGTATTCTCGAAGTGAAAATCCAAAGGGTGGGTTGTGATGGGATTGGTAGAGATGAGGAGGAAAGGCTATCGTGTACTAAGATCAAGCAAGTGGGAGAATGGAAAGACTATCGTATAATCGGGTGCTTGATCGTTTAGTGCGCGGTACATGATCGTGTAGTAAAAGCTTGACGATCGTCTATACGATCGTTTAGTTACGCTAAGGTGCTAAGCGATCGTCTATTAAATGGTACGCGGTCGTTTAGGAAAACGTGGGTGCGGGTGTGCAATCGTTTAGTAAGCTAGCGCTATCGTATAAGCACTGCAAACACTAAGCGATGGAGTACTTATCACACCGTGAGCAATTATGCGTGTATATTACAAAATAAAAACCATTTTCATTTTATTCTTCAGTTACGAAAACTGAAATGAACTTCTCACTAACGCATGAATTTGGAGAAAACGGTGGACAATTATCTCATGGTCGTCCAATTAATAAATTAATAAATATAATCATATTATATTCATAACCTATAGTTTGATATCATATATCAACCATAATGTTTTCTCCTTTACTTAATATAAATCATATTTATATCCAATTTCCTCCATATTAATGTATCTCATAAATTTAGTCAATCATATCATATATAATTGACCAGTTTAATTATATCATATATAATCGAACTCCCTCTTGTCAATTTGAACATTTCAAACTAACTTAAAAACTGATTCTCAACTTGTATCCAAGCTACCAAGGGGACCTTATGAACTTATGGCTCGAAGCTCCATCGGTACGTGAATAATTGACTAAACTCTTTAACCACGAGATCCACCATCCGTTAATTGTCAGACATTCCACTAAAGACCGACAGCTGAACTCTTCTTACCACAGATATATTTCTATGTCCATCGGATATAATCAATCATGAGTACGATAACCCTTCACAAATGCTCACAAGTATAGCTGGGCTAATTTACTGTTTTGCTCCTGTAGTTACATCTCACTCCTTAAGTACCACTGATTCCTCTAATTAACAATATAACATAGTCCTACTATGTGTGAACACCTCTCGGGCCATGAGAAGGTGTGTAGCGCCACATCGTGCAAGCCCTGGAATCAGCCCTTAAGGGAGCTATCTATCTACTTACCCCTACTTCGGGGAATGAGTGAATTCCATCTTGTGTAGTTGAGTTCCCAACCCCTAAATCAGACGAATCCTCAAAGTGGTAGGTTTTAGTCGATGGCCTGGCCACTCGCACCCATGCAAATCAAAGGACCGCCCTCCAATGGCAGGAGTTCCCAACTCACTTAGTATTGAGGTCATGTTACCTATGGTCATCCTAGTGAAGTAAAGTCTTTATCATGAACAACGTTATATAACGAGACGTTAACACTTCGTGGTCAGGTCTTATACAAACTCTTTGTATAGAATGCCCCCGCTCGTATGTCCCCTACACGAATGATCAGGATCAGACCATCTGTGACAAGTCACAACACTTGTAACTATTCCATAAATCAGGCTGCATCCATAGCACTACCAAGATAAGGTTTCCCTCCTATATCCATATACTACATACCATTTTGGTTATCTCTTAATACATGATCCACTTGTATGTCCCCACATACATACTTAACTTACATAAAGATAATCAGAGATTTTAGTTTATTGGTTTGTGGTAAAGCAAATAAAACATCAAAAGTGAACAAAATCAAGAAGTGAAGTAAATATCATATATTATACATCACAAGCGTTTGTACAAACTGTTTACAAACTACAGGACACGAGACTTTAGGGCATCATCTCCAACAATATGTACTTTTAAAAAATAAAAATTAAAAAAAAATGCAATCAATGTCTTATTCCAAATATGATGGATACAATAATTGGATTATAAGATTTTTTTTTAAAAAAAAAATAGTGTTCATACAGGCAAATTATTATAAAGTACAAAAACTGAACCAGATAGCACTGACATAACAACTCTGCACACCCAAACACAGACATATCAATTCAGTATAACAACTCTACACACCTAAACACAGACACCAAAACTCCTCAGACATCAAAACTCTCTTGACATCAGAACTCCTCACATCCTATATCATCTCAGCGTCCCAAACAGTCCCTAAAAGGTATCTAACATATGTCTTTGAATATTCAAACTTAAGATTTTTAATAAAACAATTGCAAGATTGAGTGATCAAATTTATAACTCCAAGAAATGATGGAAATGTCAATTACTAGTTAACTAAGTTTATTTTGACATGTTTGTATCTATTGAATTATTGAACTTTAACTAGTATTTAATTCATCATAAATCTTTCAAATTTGATGTCGATACTCCAAATTTTCAATGTGTCTGATAGATCATGAATCTATTTTGATATTTTTCATATATCTATTTAGCACAAAATTCAAAGTTGAGTAGAATTGTTATCCGAAAAATTTATTAATTTAAAAAAACATTGAATATGTTAGGAAAATTGAATAGATACAAAATGAGTAATTTTGAAAGTTTAGGGTTATATAAATACAAAATCGAAAGTTCAAGTCGTGTACTTGTTTTTTAATCTACTTTTTCATCATATTTTTTTAAAGCAACAATAAATTTATCTAAATATTATCTTAATTTCACATTAAAGAGTTTGATTTGTAAATTTTGTTGTGTAAGAGTCCCTCAAGATTAACTTCTTAACTGTTTCTAAAAAATACTTTTAATTACTTGAAAAGTTAATTCAAACAAGTTTAAACTAAAATGATAAATCTTTTTTAAAATATCTAGTTAGAAAACGAAACCGATATCATGGTAAATAATTTTGACTATGGGTAAAATATGACAATAATTCATGTACCAAACTTTTTTTTTAAACGAAAAAAAACACATTACCTCACGTGCTAATCAAGGATAAGAGAGATAACACAATCATTAACAATCCTTTGGATGCAACTTTGGAAAATTAAGAAACTTTATTAACCTAACTAACTTTATTAGGCTTGTTTTCTAATAAATTACCAAAATTAACCTCATACAATGAACGATAAAATTTTCGCTAATATCACTATCAAATGATTTTGTAATATTACAATAATTGCAATTAGATGCATGCTTTAGAATTTGGTACATTGGCATTTAATATTTTTGTCCGACCGTGTCAACACCCAAATAGTACATATTCTTTTTTATTTGTATCTATATATAATACTTGAATTTTAAAAATTTTATAATATGTCTATTTTTTTTAATATTTGTATTTAATAGATTCTTAATCTCTTAATTATTTAAAATATATAAAAAAAAAAACACTAAATTTTTATTAGACATTACACATGACTTTGTGTCTAGTAAACACCATTGGATTTTTTTTTTTTTAAATTAATGTATCTATTAACTAAAAATTTGAAATTGTGTTGTTTGATTAGAAGCAAACATTTTTGTCTAATAAAATTGTTCATTATTAAACATTTTTTTTTTTTTTTAGATTTATAAGATTTAAAATTGAAAGATTATAGTTTTATTAGATATTTTTGAGTGACTTGTTAGAACGAAAATTGAAAGTTTAAAATTTATTAGTCACAATTTTAAAAAAACTAAACTTATAATTTACCTTCTTATAAATGTAACTTGAAATGCACCATTTAGATTAAGAAATATTTATATGTGAGAAAAGTTGAAATGGAATTAAGTTTTTTTCTAAAAGTTATTTTTATAAAAGATTAAAATAATAAAAGGGAAAAAATGCATTTGGGGGCTTGAACCTGCAACCGGACTAAAAAACAAACGAAGGCAACTCAAACTGTCGTTACACCGAAGGTATCCACATAATTATTTTTTTCTTAAAAACGATAAATTTATAGTTAAAATTAAAATCATTTTTTTAAGTTTAAATATTATTTTAGTCCATATATTTTTTTTACTTTTGTTTATTTTGAAACCTATACTTAACGTTTATTTTGGTCATTATACTTACAATTTTGATTTATTTTGGTTTATGTACTTTTAAAATGTTTATTTTAATTCCTGTACTTTCAACTTTGGTTCATTTTGGTTCTCAAACTTTAAAAAAGTGACCATTTTCATCCCTTAAAAATGAAGTAGAAATGAAAATGAATAGACTAAAATAGTCATTTTTTGAAAGTACAATAACTAAAATGAATCAAAGTTGAAAGCACATGGACAAAAATTGAAAGTATCAAGATTAAAATAAATACTTTGAAAATACAGGGACTTAAATGAACAAAAATTAAAAATATAGGGACCAAAATAATATTCATTTTTTTTTTATCATCAACAAAAGAGGCTATATATAACCAAACCAATTGAAGTCATGTGCCCCTAGCCCCTTCATAAATTCGTCGTTGTTGTCAATTTTATCGTACTACAACCATATGAACAATGAAATTAATGCAAACTTCATAAAAGTATGGAGATTATAAATAAATGAAAATTCTTATAAATAAAAGGATTAAAAAAATATTCATATTTTATAGCAAAAAGTTTCCAAAGAATTTTCAAAAATTTTTTATATAAGGTGTAAATATTTTTGGATTTTTTTTTTTAATTTAAAAAGATCCCTAATAAATGATTATATAAAACAAAGTGAAGATTTTAGGCCTTGCTCGATTACTTTGTTTTTTTCCTAATAATAATAATAATAATAATATATAATTCAATGTTCAACGAATTGTATGAATGTTGACTTACGATCTACTTGGACTCGAGAAAAATGAGTGGTGTTTTATTATTACTATTTTAAAAGAGATTTAATTGAGGTTATGTTAGAAGTGAACTTGGTTTCGCTAGAACACAATTATTGTTGATTTTCAAATCCATTATTAATTATTTTCTTTTTTATAATCGACCCTACTAATTTGGGATAAATTTTAAATTACAATTCATGAAATGACAAAAATATTGAAAGCTGATTACCAAAGGAGATGGTACTCAAGCTTTGACATAAGTTCCTTTGTATGGAAGGAAAACTTTTGTAATTGTATCAACGTCATCATTAACGGAGATTCTGTGTCATTATTGAGGTGGATGGTGTTTCTCTCAAAAAAACATAAAAGAAAAATAAAAAATGTCGTCTTGTGATAATTTATTTCGTTTTTACACTAAAGTTCTCTTTTGACAAGTGCTTTATACAACCACATATTTTTAGATAAGGTTTTTTTTATTAAAAAAAAAAAATCAAGTTTCAAATATCATTTTGATCTTTTAAATTTTGTTCCATTTTTATTCTTATATTTTCGAATGACAAATTTAGTCCAGGTACCTTTTTAATAAATTTCAAATTTGATCCCTCAAAGTTAAATTTAACTAAATAATAATGATAACTTTTCATGAAATGAAATATAATATATGAATATATTTTCAAAATTTCTAGTCAAGAGATTCATAAAAATTTATTAAAAGTCCAAAAACTAAAATTGAACAAACTTCAAAGTAGAGGAACTAAATAGATATTTTAACGTAAAATTAATCATCGTCAAGTTCCCATTTTCCCACATGTGGTATCCTAAAAAAGGGAAAAAATGGTGAAAAGAAAAAGAAAAAGACTATCTAAAAAAACTAAAAGATTTGTGAGAAAGATAGTTTAAATACTATTTTGGTTTTTGTACTTTTCATTTTAATTTATTTTAGTCTCTATATTTTTTGGTGTTTTCAAAATATTCAATTTGCTCTCAATATTTTGAGGTTCTTTTATTTTATATTGGTCAATGTACTTTAAAAATGTTCACTTTGATCATTTTGGTCATCAAACTTTTAAAAAGTAAACACTTTAGTCCCTTCAAAATGAAAACGAATAGATCAAAATAAATATTTTAAAAATACATAAACCAAATTAAACATATTTAATGCATCGAGAGTTGCCTAAGTCCAGACCCAAATCCCATAGGATACTTTAAGAAGGCATAGGAGAAATTACGTCATGAAAAATAAATGTCAATGCCCAAGGATTTAGGGCGACCAACAAGGCCAGTGAATATATAACAAAGCGAGAAAATAATTGAGCCAAATTTGGATTGGCACCCTGCAATCTTAAACATAACTGTAGACGCGTGTCAGATGATAATATACTTATAAACAACCCAATTCAACTACTCTCATGGGAAGAGGAAATAATCTTCAAATGATAGACCTGACCTTACTTCTTTTTTTGTCTAGTTAAATTAGTCACTCCTTATACTAACTTAAGCACCGTAGTGCAATAGGCTCGACATTACGTCAATGTAAAGATCTCTTACGCAAGTCAACTCGAAGAATGTTAAAACTATATTAAAGAGAACTAGGTTGGAGGTCACGACCACCAAAGACCCAAATTGAATTTCAATGTAAACGAGATCCGAGTGTCAATAGAATGTATAGAAATTAAACTGTGGGGAAAATATCTTTTTAACCCCTAAGTTTTGAGGGATAGGTGCATTTAGTCCGTTATGTTTTAAATTAACCAATTTAATCTCTAAGTTTTCAAAATTGGGTTTAAAAGGTTTTTCTTAGTCTCTAAGTTTTTTAAAACTTAGATACTAAATTGACCAATGTAAAACGCGACAAATTAAATGCACCCACACTCCTCGAAATTGAGAGAGTAGAAAGATATATTTTTTTTCATAAATTTTTAAAAAGAAAAGAAAATGATAAAAGTAGTATTTAGACAAGGATGTTAAAAAGAAAAAGGAATATACAATCATGCGGTTGCGAGGAGTCATGAGTGGAAAATTGGGGAATGGAGAAGATGACAAACCCTCACGCCCCCACTTAGACGCCTTTGTCTTGTCGCTATCCGTATTAATTTCCTGTGTGGCTATGCCTACATAGCCCTTCATTATTCGTTTGACACGTGTAATTCATTTATTGGTTCCAGCCTGAATGAAAAAAACACGTGTTCTCTTGATCCTTTTTTTGGCGGGGACTAGGTTTTTTGTTTAAATAATTTATTTTTCATTTTTAAAATATATATAAAACACGTTTCTCAACTATATATAAAGGACACGTCACTCTCGATAAATTTTCATTTTACTCTTGAAATTCGAAACTAAAAAAAAAGTAAGGTTTTTAATTAGTAAAAACCCAATTTAATTTTACTCTTTAAAAAATTTAGGTAAATATTAGTCAAAAAAATACCTACATTCAAAAAAAAAAATAATAATTATTATTACAAAACTCTAAGTCTATCTATCTTCATGCATCCCTTTTAATTACATAATAAAAGATAATTCATAATTATCATTTTTTTTAATATTCTAATGTGAAACAGACGTATATTTGATAAGTGAGTAGACTGTAGAAAGATAATGAACTTCTAGATTTATGTAGTTCCTAAATTTTAAAAAAATATTTAGTATGTCACTAAGTTCTCGTTTTCTGTGTTTCTTAGATTTCTAAAAATTTATCAATTTTGTATCCATTAGATTTTCTTACGTATTTCATAATGTGAAAAGTTATATGTTATATTAGACATTAAATTTAACTTTTGTTTAATAGGTATAATTGGACACATTTTAAAAATCAATGTATCTATTAAGTACAGAATTTACATAATCTTTGTCTAATAGAATAATTAATTTTAAACATTTTTAATATTCTTGAGATATATTATATCTAAATTGAAAAATATATATTTATCAGAAATTTTTAAAGGCCTAAAGACAACAATTAAAAATTTATAAATTTATTAGTTACAATTTTCAAAACGTGTAATTTAACCTTCATAAAAATGTAATTTTAAATATATTCTCATATATATCTTAATTAAGTAATAATAATTACGAAATATAAATCTTTATAGAATCATTTACCTAAATATATATATACAAAAAATCATTGATATTTATTTATTATTAATTTTTTTTGTTATTTTATTAAAATCCAATGTGACAAAAATTAAAATGAAGTTATGTTCTTCTCATCCATTTTAAGTGAACTAAAAAGATTTATGATGTCCTTGTAATCTGTAAACGACTTAAGCAAAATTTATAATTAACTTTAATTTTTATATAAACTAAATAGATATATCTAAAATATAATTATCGATTTTTTATATTTAATTAAAATCGATATACATATATATAAAACGTTACAATTGGAAGAAGTATGTGCTTTAAAATTCTTAACAGATCCATTCCTTACTCAAATATTCTTATTAAAAATATATATCGAGAAAACTCTCAATATGCTGTATACCATTCGATTGATTTTTTAAAATAGATTTTGTTCTCTCGACAAATTGGAAATAAATTTATTTATACATGTTTATTGAGTTTTAAAATGTGTTAAGAGTACATTATTGATCTACAGCATTTTTATGATTCAGTTACATTTTAGGAATAGACTTATATATCCATTTTTTTAGTTAATGTTAGAATTTAAAATGTTCTTATAAAGTTTTTTTTTTAGAAAAAAAAATCTTTTATTGAGAGTTCTATCGTGTTTTTAAATGCAAGTTAGAAAAATTAGATAGGTAACGATAAGTATAATACTTTTCCAAAAAAACAAAAGGAAAAAAAATTTAAGAAAATCGAGAAGTTGGGGACCGAAAAGGGTGGAGAAGTACGATAAGAATGAGGCGTTTGTTTCAAGAGTGAATGGATTAGGCATCCTAATCCCAACCTTTGTTTGGAGCATGAATTTAGAAACTTTGGTTTCCTGTATATTTTTCCCATGGATTTTAATAGTAAACACTATTCAAACCCATGTTTTTTTTTTTTTTTTTTTTTAAAAAAAAAATTTAATCTAGGAAGTATGTTGATCACCTCCGACACCCGGTCAACTTCTACGACTACACCGAACTTCGACTGCCACCCTTCAGTGACCACTGCAAACCAACTCTGGCCCCACCCTTAGGTAGCCATCGAGGTGGACCTTCGACTGTCACTTTGCCAACTTCAACCACATCGACCAACATCTAGCAAACCCTCTTCCCCGCATAGGCGAAATTCCAACCACTAACTTCGTCGGTCAACCTTCGACTACCACCTCTGATGACCGACACCAGCCAACCTTGAAAAAACATTAATAAACATTCTCGATATATAATAAATTAGACAAATTTGTATATAAAAACACTTTAAAAAAAGAATTGAAATACATGTGTGTTTTTTATTTAATGAGTTTTATTAAAAGTATTTAAAATAAAATAAAAATTGAAAGATATTTTTTTCTAAATTATTCCAAACACAGACTAAAATGTAATTGTATAGATTAGAAAGCCCTAATACAATTTAACAACATTTTCATTTTTTTTTCGTCAGTCAATTTAACTAGCTTGAAAAAACTTATGTAAAGTTCTAAAATGTTTAAAACAACTTAACTACTAAATAAAAACTAAAATCAAAATTTATAATTTTTTATTCTGCTAATATATATATATATATATATATATATATATAATAATTAATTTAATTAAAATACTAGTTATTTTCAATTTTAGGTGAAAAAAAACATTGATCATTTTCAAATTAGTTAAAGTGACAAAATCTATAAAATTTTATTTACAAATCTAGTAAATTACATATCAAATTATTAAAATAATAAATTAATAAAATTAATAATTTTAGTCATAATCTCTATTTCATTTTTTTAAAAAAATAATTCTTCTAAATTTGTTTGTTTATTTTAAACTTAACTATATAATAATAATTAATATGATAAATTTAAACTAATCTAAAATATACACAATAATTAAATATAAGAAAATATTTCACAAACAAAATATTTATAAATTTACACTTCATTTCCACTTCACGCACAGACTTCTTAAACTAAACTTTAAAATCTGTACTTTAAATACAGTATTCTTAAATTCAGGCAATCTAAACTTTCCAACCTAATCATATAGACTTAACATTTTTAGATTTAAGATTCTAAACCTACCCACCAAATGTGCTAAAGGGTATTTGAGGAATAAAATAACATGAGGAAATTTTGAAAGAGACTTGAAGGAGATTGCACTTGACAACGTTAACAAGTAGTAACAATAATAATAATCTATACTATATTAAAAGGAGGTAGTGGTGGAGAATTTTTCGTTTCCTACTTTGCCCTCCGTTTTTAAACAAATACCTATTATGCCCTTATGTTTTCTTTCTATCAACCCTACCATTTCGCCGCCGCCCCTATTTTGGGGACCACCAAATCGGAACCCATTTTCGCCACTTCCGCCCGTTGAACTCCATGACGGTTTATGAGTTCAATGGTGTTTTGGGAGATCTCTGCATTAAAAATTGAAAAAAGAAGAAATTAAGAATCGAAAGATGGAAGATGAGGCTGAGAAGAAAGAATGAGACAATATCTTTTAAAAGGTTGAGAAAATAATTGCTAAAAGAGGTACAGAAACATGGAAGTACATTTCATTATAGCATTTACTAGACAGAGAAAAAGAGAGTGAGAAAAAAATGAAGAAAAAACGGAAAAGAGAGAAGAATTACGAAAAAAAAATGAAATAAATCGACTGATAAGAAGAAATTGAAGCAAAAAACACAAAAAATAAAATAAAAATAAAAATAAATAAATGGAAGACGAACTCTCACTCACCGACGATGGTGATATTTGGAAGAGGCGGGGAAGATTTAGATGAGATGAGAGAGAATGGGATATTTGGAAAAGTAAAAAACGTGGGAGAGATAAATTCGGGAAAGTAAAAATGTGGGATAGAGAATTTACCGTTTCTTTAAACTTTAAAGAGTGTATGTGGTTTTAGAAAAGCATGGTTTTTTTTTTTCTTTGAGAAATAAAATGTGTGAGTGGTTTTTAAAAAACCGTTTCTTTGCATGTTTCTAAATATGTGGTCCTTCGACATTTATGAAATATGGAGTAGAATGATTGTCCACGTAAAAATCTCATAAATACATCATACAGGTAGAACAAAGTACTATTTGAGGCAAAAGCCCAAAGGGATTACAAATCCTATATAGGGGTTTGGATGTCTCAAAAGGAAAAGTCAATTTCTTAGATTTCGGTCGATTGGCAAATCTCGTGGAGTTACACCACCAAAAGAAAAGTGATCTAGTTGAACTTGCCACGATACTTTACAACTTCAAGGATCACACATATTCTGACATGAGAGTTAGAAGATAAGGTCTTATATATACAGCCTTCTACCAACAATCTCAATGTGTAATCAATTGTCTCTATGATGAACTAAGCTAAATACTTCATGCACTAACTTATGGATTAGAGTGTGCACGACTCCACACCAATCAGTACCACTACTTTTACATGTTGGCTCCATGAACATGTCTGGACTAGAGGAGTGCTTAAGGGCATGCATGATGTATGAGTTTCTCGCACCAATAATATTGTACAAACATTACTGCATCACATAAAGCTAAAATTTAAAATATTGATGTTTATTAAAATTTCGAGATTTCGATTTTGTAAAAATGTTGACGTCAATGAATGTTTTTAAACAAATTTAAATAAATAAAGTAAATATTTTGTATGATTTTTAAAACAAGTTAACCACTTTTGATTCATAAGTTTTGATAAAAGTAACAATTTAGACATTGAATCTTTTTTGATAATGACGTAGTTCACGCATTTTCAATTTATAACAATTTAGTCCCCAAATGTTAATAAGTAACCATCTTGTCTATATGCATTAAATTTGCAACAATTTGGTCATATATAAATTTATAATGATTTATGGTGTGTTTGGAATACATTTTCAAGTATTTAATTTAAAAAATAAGTCATTTCGAAAGAAATTAAAGTGTTTGACAACCACTCAAAATATCTTTTCAATTGTATTTTAATAAAATTTTTAATCAAAACTGTTTAAATAAAAATGAGTTTTTTGAAAAACATTTCTTAAGTCAATCCAGTCAAGTCCTTAGTCCACATCATGAAAAATCTCTTCAAAATTAAGTGTCCACTTATTATGCAACAACTTAGTTTTTATAGTGCATATATATATATGTACATATGGGGTTTTGATGAATTTATCAATATACATGTATAAGAAATTTCATTAAATATTACTAATATCGTTTCAAGACTAAACCATTTCAAATTGAAAGGTACGGGGACTAAATTGTTATTTATTAATATTCAAGATTTAATTGTTGCTTTTATAAAAGTTTGAGGACCAAAAGTATTTTTAACAAAATATTTATTATTTATATTATATTCGCATTAATGGCATCTTGTTGGAACCTTTTTATTTCGACGTTGTAGTTTGACAAAATAATTAGAAAAATATAGTGGTTTCGAAAATATTTAGAAAAATGTGGTAGTGTGGTAGGTGTTTCAGATGGTCAAGTCTTTGACTCTCAAACAATTAATTAAAAAAAAATCAACAAAATTAAGTCGATGGTTCAAAATTTGACCAAACTAGGTCGAGAGTTCAACCCTCGACCATTTGCACAATTCGACATGTCGCGCTGACTGTACTTTGCTCGAAGCCTGCCATCTGACACGTCGCTTGATCGACTGGATGTATGGACAACAAAATATTATGGATAAATGAGGTCTCAGTGCAAGCATACACTATCGATGAAGTAATAAACTCTAGTATGCCAAGTGTTGAATCCCACAATACTAGACTGCTTTTTAATTTAGCTATGATTATGAATTAATTAAACCAAGGTAACCAATAAAAAATTCATATTGTGGTAGTTAGGGGAAAACTTAAAACATTAAATAATGGTAATCGAATAGGGGCAAGCAATATTTCAATCTTTCGAGTGTTGTGCCTTAAGTGATGCAACTACATCATACCTTAACAGTGAGTTATACATGAATAGAAAACCACACCTACTCGATCTTGTATCGAATTCCTTTAGGAGGTCTAAGTAGCGCCTAATGTTTCCATAGTTAGTTGGATCTTAGATTAATTAAAGTTCAATTTTTTTATCACATGGTGCCCTTAAAGGAGTAATATAACATGCAACGGAGGAGTTCAGAATCAATAGATACTCTAACTATACTTAATTTGAGGTTTAAACATGCTACTCGTGATATATTCATAAGAGGATTTGAACAAAACATTACCTTTGTAGATCTCTCCACGAATTTAGCAGAATTTCCACGAATTTGAGCTTGATTCTTCAAGTAGACCACCATTAAGATCTTCTCCGCTAATCTCGAGAAGGAATGTATGGTGAAAACACTCAAATTGAGCTGAATTGGTGATAAAATTAGGTGGATTTTGTGGTTTTTCAGTTTTGTAGCAATTCAGGTGTAAAACTCATATTCCTCTAACTATTCCTTACATGCAACTTCAATATATAGGCTGAATTCATGCAGGAAGGAGGGTTCCATGTAGGGCAGCTCCTACTTGGAGTTTAATTGAAGATCAAAGTGGATTTGGGTGATTAACCACCCAAATGAGGTTAGTGGATTTTTCCAAATTTGGGGAAAATCCACTAACTCAAATCAATTTCCATTAAATTGAATTTTCATTTAAACAAAACTATTTTATTTAAAATTTAGTTTTATAAAATTAATTCAAAATAATTAATTTAAATAAAACTAATTCCAATTTTAGTTAAACCTTTTAATTAAAAAATTATTAATTTAATATCTTAATATTAAATTAATAAAACACCTATTCCACCAATATGATTCAATTTCATATAATTAATAATTAAATCATAATTTAAATATTAATTAATTCTCCAATTTCGTTTAGTTTCGACTAAATTAAACGTTTTAATTGTATCATATACAATCAATTGAAAACCCTAAAATCGAATTTGAACATTTCAAATTCATAACCCTAAATTTAAATTTCATTCGACCAATACCCAATTTATTATTCCAATTTATGAGCTAGTAGAGGGACTTAATGGACCTACAAATCATGAGCTCCAACTATTTGTAATTAATTTGTTAAACTCTTTAAACCAAATTAATTACTGTTCGTTGACTATCAAGGCACGTCACTATAGCTCGATAGTTGCACTCTCCTCACTGTAGATGTATTTTTGTCCATATTAACCATAATTGGTAAGTTGATTATTCACAGGTCATTCGTATTTACAGCTGGGTCAAAATTGTCGTTTTACCCCTGTAAATGCATCTTATTTCTTAAGCTTCCACTAACCCTTTAATGAACAACTGATTCATAATACCACTTAAGAATCATGTCCCTCTCTATCATGAGAGGGTGGGGCCCCATTGTTCAAGACTAGGAATCAGCACTTAAGAGATCAACTTATCTTCTAACCCTAAGACAGGTAGAAGTGAATTCCATCTTGCAAGGCTATGTCCCTAGCTATCTATCCGGTTTTATCTCCAAAATAGGAGGCTTATTGAGCAGTGTTGTTGGAATACTCTCATCCATGTAAATCAAAGGATAATCCCGAATAAACAGAAGTTCATAGCTAATTCAAGATTAAGATCGAGTTATTCTAGGTTATTTCAGTATGAAATAGTCAATTTTAACAGTAAACGGTCATTATAAAGAAATTTGACTATTTCGAGGTCCAGTCTTTATGCAAACTCATTACGTAGGATGCCTCCACTCACATTCTCTACACGGATGATTTGTGGATTACATTATTTGTATCAACATACAAAATGGGCCGCACCCAACAGTGTTATTAAGATGAGATACCCAATTTCATCCATATACTTATATACCAGTTAGGCTATATACTATTAATTTATCCTGTTTATGTCACCACATAAAGTTAAAGTATTCATACTATAACCATGGATATGTTTATTGGATTTTCATAATAGAATGCAATATCTACAACTTTATCGAATAAGATAATCAATAATATTTTGTTGATAAATAGAATGTTTAACACGAAATTTACGAACTGCGAGTTTAGGACATTTCCAATAGCCCTTTATTTCTAAGGTGACGCAACAATCCTATTTCTAGGCTCTGAGTCCTATATCCCTTTGTAACATCCGCTTAAATCCTTACCTTCTCAGCATTAGAGCTCCCTTGATCATTAAATTAAGTGGCTAGTTTAACTTACCGATTTATCTTTAAACTCAACAAAGAGGGCAGCTGTAAGTAGATCGAGAGGTCGTTCCGCCCCTGAACCAGAAGTAGGGGGTCCTACTCAGCTCTTCATTGCCAGCTAGCGGATGGGCTTCAACCCTTATACAAAGACTAAAAGGGC
Organism: Benincasa hispida; assembly: GCF_009727055.1. Classification (NCBI taxonomy): domain Eukaryota; kingdom Viridiplantae; phylum Streptophyta; class Magnoliopsida; order Cucurbitales; family Cucurbitaceae; genus Benincasa; species Benincasa hispida. Next base: position 3,687,991 of record NC_052357.1, read on the forward strand.
ATAACTCTCGGCTTTGCTCAACTAGCCATTTTATTAGTAGGCACAGAAGGTCGTACGCCACTGGCAATCAAAACCAAACTGAAGATCCTTACAAGAAGCATTGCTACATAACCAATCCGTGAATGCCAAGTCTGATTTTATTAGTAGCCATGATTGGGGCTATAGTACGGACTATACCCCTTATTTGATTAGACCGCTCCTGGTCCTCCAGCTTTTCATACTTTTGGAGAACTTCCAGCTATCAAGGAGACGAAAAGCTATGTGAAGTAAAGTCGTCGACTGGTGCACATGAGCGCACTTCCGTTTTCCCCAACCTATATAAAGGGGGAGAAAGGGCTTTTTCACTTGCTTACTAGGGTTGGCAGCTAAATTCAGTCTTCGAGACCCCGCAGGAGTCCCACTGCCATTAGCACCTTTTTTAGTACTCCTTGAGCATACCCTACAAGTCATTAATTATCCACACATGTCATACATCTTTCATATAGGATGATCTTAGAAAGCACCTAAGTGTTGGACATTTGCTGCACTTCCTGAGAAAGAAGTCGTCTTGGTATTGGATTCGCTCTTCTGTTAGCATGAACATGAATTAGAGGCTGCAGGAAGATATTTTCAAACTAAACGAGTAGCTGGGGGGGGGGGGGGGGGGGGAGCCTAACACAAAGAGTATTGAACCTTAATAAAAGCATAAGTCCGCCCCCGGTATGTTCTTTATTTCGTTCTTTCATGTGCTTTCATAAAACAAAGTGGTATAGAGTGCAACATAACTTAAGCCATAATAACCTTAGAGCATCCACATTGTTGGACCCCTAGGAAGGTCTAACTCATGAAAAATGATAAAATAATGAACTTTATTAGATCATAAATCATAGCTACAATGTAGAGTTCAATGTTCAAAGAAAATAAAAAAAAGCTACAAGAAATAAATGAACAGAAATGCTGAAAAATACAACTCAAGGGATTTCGAGACAAGTCCTCAAATTCCTAGCCCTTTTCCTAGGTTGATTCCTTTTTTTTTCAAGGAAGAATCATTTCTCATTATACTCTTCCATGGAATGAGATGATCTAGAGCTGCTACGCCTTAGAGGAACTTTCATTCTTGAGGCTACTAACTTGAGATGTTTAGAAAATATCCAAGAAATCTGATGGACTTCTACTCTTTATATAAACCCCAAATCGGTGTAGTAGGGTCGCAATTCGTGCTCTGAGGGATCACCAATGGAAATCCAGGCAGCGCAATAGCTTGGAACGTGAAAATCGCAACTACTCTTGACTGTGTTGAAATCTGAAAATTTATGGCTCACTGATGTGGTGGCAGTGGATTTGGCGATGCGACCGCATCAGTAAAAAATTAGCAATCCAATCTCAATCTCCTACCAAATTCCACAAAACAACTCCAAATCAGTAAACAACATCTTTTAAGCTTAACCAAACCCTTATAAGCTCATTTCCATTAATTAAGACAAACTTTAGGGGAAAACACATGCAAAAGTCCAATTTTATGAGTAAAAGTGCACAAATATAGGCTAAAAAACATGCATTTCATGGCATGTATCACTGTTCATCTTGTCACATCGGCTAGTAGTCAAGTTTTCAACACTCAACCTTCTTTTTCTTTTTTAACTTCTCTCCTCCTCCTTAATTTTCACTTTTCCCCTCTTATGAATCCCACCTCCTCTTCCTAACCCACCGTTTACTCTCTTCTCTTCCACACATATCTTCTCTCCTCTTGCCCACATATTATCCAATTTCTTCCCAAAATTGTTACTATTGTTCTCCTATTCGCCACATTCATTCATAATTTGTGGTCATTCAAGTTGATTGGTTTGTGTTACTTTACTAAATTCATATATATATATATATATATATATATATTTGCAATAATTATAAATTTTGTCCCTATTCTAATACCATTCTATTCTTTTTAATAGTTTTAATTGTTCTTTGGGAAATAAAGAACAAAAAAAGAGGTACACTTTCACTCAACTAAATCTCTATTTTATTTTTTTTTTTTTAGTAGTTTTGTTGCTGTTTGGATAACAAATAACATAAAAGGAGGGACAACTGTTAGCTTGAGGCAAAAAAAAAAAAAAAAGGTTTTTTGAATTTGTGAGTTTCCTTTTCATTTATTACTAGTTTTTTTTTTAATATTTTTTAATATTTATATTATACTAGACCTACTATGTAATGTTCTTATATTGATTTTCTAAATGGTCGTTGAATTCAAGAATATTATATTATTTTAGGAGTTTTTTTTTATATAGTTTAATGTTCTAATTTATTTTATGCTAGATCTACCATGTTAATATTTTCTTTTGCATTTAAATAATATTAGATTCTGCTAATATTAGAGTTTTTAGCATTTAGGCTTTTCTTTAAAAAAAAGTTTGATATTAGAGTTTTTTTTTTTTTTTTTTTTTTTTAGCAATATTAGTTATTTGAGTGATTTTTTTTTTGGTGTATTTTAGATAATATTAGATTTTGTTGTTGTTAGAGTTTTTTTTTCTTTTAAAAGTTTAGTATTAGAGTTTGTTTTTTAGTACAATATATTTGTAATTTGAGTTTTCTTTGCATTTTATATTTATAGTATTTAAATACATAAAAAGTTTAGGCCCCGTTTGATAATCATTTGGTTCTTTGTTTTTGAAAATTAAGCTTATAGACACTACTTTCACCATCATAATTTCTTAATTTGTTATCTACTTTTTATCAATGGTTTAAAAAATCAAGTCAACTTTTGAAAATTTAAAAAGTAGTTTTAAAAACTTGTTTTTGTTTTTGAAATTTGGTTAAGAGTTCAACTATTGTACTTAGAAAGATATAAATTATGATAAGAAAGAGGGAGAAAATAGGCTTAGTTTTCAAAAACAAAAAATTAATAACAAAATGGTTACCAAATGGGGTCTTAGTGTTTTTGTTTGTTATTTTAATACAAAATTACTAATTTGAGTTATTTTTTATATTATGTATAATATTCGATTTTTTTAGTATTAGTTTTTTTAATTTAGAAAAGTTAGTATTTTTGTTTCATTCTAATTGAAAATTACTAATTTGAGTGCTTTTTTTTTTTCTTTACAATTTTTATAATATTTTATTTTTTTAGTATTTAATTTTGACGTTTATAGTTTTTTAGTACACAAAAGTTTATCTTTCTATTAACTTTTAGATACAAAATAAGTAATTTTAGTGGATTTTTTTTACTAGTTTTTTAATTCAAAAAGTTTAGTATTTTTGTTTGTTTTTTCATACAAAATTACTAAACTTTTTAAATTGGGGAAAACCAATGAAAGAGACCGTAGGACAAATTGACACACACCCCTTTCTCACTCACTATAAATACTCTCTCTATTCACCTTGACCCATGGGAACACTATATGAAAGGGGACGCTCCCAGGACGCCTTAAGGCCAAGCATGAGTCTCACATACTTTGGACAGTTAAACATTTTTTTTTTATTAATATTCGTTAAACAGTTTAACAAATGTTAATCAATAATTGTATGCTTGCAGCAAATCTATCTAATTCTCCTTTTCAGGTAGGTTCCTGGAGGAAATCTAAACAGAGAACTCCATGAGAAGAAACAAGATCTTTTCAAGCCCATTGCGAAAGAATTAAACGCATTCACAAACATACAGAACAGTTATGCATCTTAAATAAAATTACAGCATGCTTTAGTAATCAAATACAAAAGGAACTAGAGACATGCCTTTGAAGAACTTTTCTTCCGAAATTCTCTCGCTCTCGCTGTCTAGCCAAACCTCTCACTCTCGTGAGCAATCGAACAACAATCTCTCGCTGTGGCTACAATCGTCTAGACAACACGAACAGTCTGATCCACAAACAGTAACCCCTCGACACTAACACTCGTCAATCTTGGTATTCTCGGAGTGAGAATCCAGGAGGTCTGGGCTCTGTGTGAATTTGGTAGAGGGAAGGAGGAAGACAACGATCGAACTACACGAACAAGCAAGTGAGAGAAGGGTTCTGTCTATCGCATAGACTGAGAATACTTGATCGTTTAGTAAATCTCGCTCCGTGAGAATCGTCTAGCCGATCATTTAGTCTCTCGCTCAATCATTTACATGATCGCTTAGACTCTCGCTTGATCGTTTACACGGTCGTTTAGTAAATCTAGCTCTACACGTCATTTAGTCTCTCACTTGAAGGCTATCGTGTAGTGTCTCGTGAGCAAAACGATTGGTAATTTACTAATGAAGCAATCTCTTTGCAAAATGAAAACTCTTTTCATTTTGTCCTCAGTTTTGAAAAACTGAAAATAACCTTCCACTTATACGTTTAATGGAGAAAAGAATAACAAACTAAAAAATTATCACATAATTGTTTTTTTATTATAATAATATAATAACCAACTTATCATATTATATTTATAACTTATAGTATTAATATCACATCATACGCAATATTAACCATAGTTCTTTTCTCTTTTTTTTTTTTTTAATATAAATCATATTTATATCATCCTCAAATTAATGTATCTAATGCATCAAATCAATTATATCACATATAATTGAACCAATTTAATTATATCATATATAATCAAATTCGCTATTGTTAATTTGAACACTTCAAACTAACCTAAAATCTGATTCTCAACTTGAATCCGTTGAGCTACTAAGGGGACCTTATGAACCTGTAGCTTAAAGCTCCAACGGTACGTGAATAACTAACTAAACTCTTTACTCACGAGATCCACCATCCGTTAGCTGTTGGTCACTCCACTAAAGATCGAGAGCTGTGCTCTTCGCCCTACAGATATATTTTTGTGTCCATATAACAATTCAACAATGTGATGACCCTTCACAATCGTTCGTAAGTACAGTTGGGCCAATTTACCGTTTTGCCCCTGTAGTTACATCTATCTCCTTAAGTACCACTGATTCCTCTAATGAACAATAAACCATAGTTTTACTATCATTGAGTCATCTCTTCCAAATAGAGGGTATGACCACTATGTTCAAAATCCGGAATCAACCCTTAAGGGAGCAATTTATCTACTTACCCTTGTTTCGGGGAAGGAGTGAATTCTGCCTTGTGTGGCTGAGTTCCCAGCTCCCCAATCAAACGAGTCCTAAAAAAGGTAGGCTTGTTAAGTTGGCAATCTGGCCACTCTCACCCATACTAATCAAAGGACCACCCTTATAGGCAGAAGTTTCCAACTCACTCAGGATTGAGGTCATGTGACTTATGGTCATTTTAGTGAAATGTAAGTCTCAATTATCAACGGTGTTATATAAAGAGACTAATCATCTCGTGGTCCGGTCTTATACAAACTCTTTGTATAGGACAGCCACGCTCGCATGTCTCCACATGAATGGTCAGGATCAAACCATTTGTAGCACTTTACAACACTTGTAACATCTACAACGCGGGTCGTATCCATAGTGTCACAAGGATAAGGTATCCCTCCTTTATCCTTATAATACAGACCATTTAGATTATTACTTAAGGCATGATCCACTTGTATGTCTCATATACATGCTTAAGTTACATAAAATAACCATGGATCTTAGTTTATTGGATATGAGTAAATGCATATAAAATAACATTTATTTTATTAATAACAATGTGTACAAAATGTTTGCAAAGTACGAGATCATAGGAAGAATTAGGACACAAATCCCAACAATCTCCCATTTGTCCTAATGCCTCAGGAGACTATTGTACAATACATAAAAACAGTAGAATATACAATAAACTAGGACATACTCTATACCCCAGTATCATATCCCATTTGCCCTAGGCAAGGTGTCGCATGTCCCGTAGATCCAAACTCCCTAGATAACCCTTGAACACTTTAGCCGTGAGAGCCTTTGTAAACGGATCAACAATGTTGTGCTCCGTTGCGATATTTGTGACAATCATATCACCATGATGCACAATCTCCCTGATCAAATGATACTTCTGTTCAATATGCTTTCCTCTTCGGTGACTCCAAGGTTCTTTAGAATTTTCCATAGCCCCGCTATTATCACAATAAAGTGTGATCGACAAAGACACACTTGGAACAACTTCCAAATATGAAAGGAACTTCCTAAGCCAAACAACCTCTTTAACAGCTTCACAAGCGGCTACGTATTCGGCTTCCATAGTGGAGTCCGCGATGCATCCCTACTTGATGCTTCGTTAAACTACAACCCCTTCATTCAGAGTGAATATTGACCTTGATGTCGATTTCCGAGAATCTCTATCATTCTAAAAGTCAGAGTCTGTGTATCCTGTAAGGATCAAATCCTTATCTCCATACACGAGCATACAGTCTCTCGTTTTCCAAAGATACTTGAAAATTGTTTTGACCGTCGTTCAGTGATCTAATCCTGGATTGGACTGATATCGACTGATAATCCCTACTGCATAGCAAATGTCAAGTCTAGTACATAACATTGCATACATGAGGCTTCCAACAGCCGAAGCATAAGGAATCCATCTCATTTTCTCAACCTCTTGAAGTGTCTTAGGAGACTATTGATGCGTTGTTCTATGAGGTGGATTTATGGATGAAATGCGGTGATGGAAATACGTTGAGCACTCAAGTTTTCTCAGTGGAATCCAAGTGTAAACCCCACTGAGTTTCATGGTAAGTCTAGGGTCGAACTCAGGACTTGGAAAAACAATATGTGGTGGTAATTTTTCAGAAGACTTTGCGGTAACCAAATAAATCAAGTAGTTCTTGGGATTGTTGTTGCGGTAATAAAAACAAACAAATGCGACGGAGTTTCGAAAAGAGTTGATAAAACGGAAAATGCAATGAGTATACGGCGAAAGGGTTGCGAACGGGTTCAGCTAACACTTTCTAGGATGCATTCATGCTATGCGACCATACACCACACATACAATAGTAAACCATCTCTCGATGTGAATGCTACGGCTTCTAATGCTAGAACGCATGCGATATATGCGATAAATCTATAGGACCTACACATAAGCCTCTATTCTTATTTATGCGATGATAAAATGACACACACACAAACAAGGGGACCACATAATATCATACCTATCTCTAGGATGCATGCGATGTAGGTTGACAAACAGAGCTTATCTCTAAGTCCCTATCTCTTGTTTATGCAGTTCTAATCTTGCTCTCTCGAGTCTAGATTCTAACCTAGCTCTCTCAAGTCTTAGGTTCTTTCTTTAGACTCTCTCTCGAGTAGCTCTAAAGGGATGTTGGTTACAACATAAAACAAGATAATCGCAAGCAATTAAGATCCTAGGTCATGTTAGCTTAGTTTTTCTCAACCTATTCGATGAGTTTAGCTACTCATGCGTGCTAAGAGAGTGAACAAATGTAGATAAAGAACTTCCATTGTATAAATATAAAGTTGAAGTACAAAATAACAATGCAAGAAGAGAATAAAGAGTCTGGTAGCAATCTCTTGCTTCCCAGGCTTTTACACTGTCTTTTCTACTCTTGTTCAAAAGATAATCTCGCTCTCACGAGAATCGGCCCGCTCTCTGCTTTCTACGCCTCCGGGTTCTCTCTCGAGTTTCCCTGAGCGATCTTCTGACTCTCTTCTCTTCTCTCGCTCCGCCTTAAAATAAAAAGGAAAACTATGGACAAGGCTAAACTATGAAGAAAATTATCTAAGTGTCCGAACTGTTGAACTCATTTTCTAAAGGATGCCTTTGGTATTTATAGAGCTTTGGGGTGAAAGACGGCTTCTCTCTTATGATTGCACAAATGGGATGACTTTAATTCTCTGACTGATGCGTCGAATATTTATCACCGAAAAGCTGAATGGACTAGTTATCGTTAACGGCTTGTCAACTTAATTCGGATTCGACCGTCATCAGCTTTCTGTCCCATCGTGATTAATTATGCCTTTCACCTAGATGTGCACACCAGGTTACGCCGGCTCTATGCGGCAATCCTTCTTGAGCAGATGGTTGCGAACACAAATCACCGCAAAGCCTTGCGGTAATGCTGCGCTCGATCGTTGATTTCTTGTGATCGCGCTTTTCGCCTTATGTCAACGCATATTCTGCATAAAAATACAAAAATTAACTGTTTTTCTACAATGAACGCATGCGACCGAAATGTTATGAACTTAATAATTTTTTGATGCAATTTAACATATTTTATCAACGCAAGCCAACATTGTTTAAGAACTTAGCACTGTAACAACGTGCCTTTCTACCCGTTATCAACTGTTCCTTAGACAAAAAAATTCCATGCCTAAAAGGTAATAAACCCCTTTTGGAATTATGCATCGAGTACCTGATCAACATCTTGCAATGTATATCCTTGAGACAAGGCCAACCTCTTATTTTTACGATCCCGAATGATCTGGATCTTAAGAATATACTACACCTCTCCCAAATCTTTCATTTGGAATTAGGTGGCCAATCATTCCTTAATGTCAGTCAGAAAACCTACATCATTCCCAATGAGTAGAATATCATCCACATACAATTCCAGGAAAGCCAATGAGTTGTTGATGATTTTCTTGTAAACACAAGGCTCATCAACATTCTGATCAAAGCCAAATGATTTGATCGCAATATCAAATCTAATATTCCACGATCTAGATGCTTGTTTCAGTCCATAAATGGACCTATTAAGCTCGCAAACTCTTTGCTCTTGATCTAGAATAATGAACCCCTCTAATTGAGCCATGGAGATGGTCTTCTCAAGATTACCATTTAGAAAGTCAGTCTTGACGTCTATTTGCCATATCTCATATGAAGGAAATCAAAACAGAGATCTCCATGAGCAGCGGAAGTGGATCGTTCCAGATTCCATTTAGAACGAATATAACAATTACAGTCTTAAACGGAAACAAACATATTATGCATAAACAGAATTTACAGCATGTTGTAAGAGGATACAAGGGATAGAGTATGCATACCTTTGAAGAACTATTCATCAAGTATCCCCCAATTGATCTCCAATGCGTCCAAAACTGCACTCGAATGCAACGAACAGAACACGACCTCCTCGAATGTCTGAATGCACCTCGAACCCAATTGAGTCCAACTCGATCCACAAACTGAGTTAAAACACCACCACAAGTGTTACCTTGGTATTCTTGGTGTGAGAATCCAAGAGTTGTGGGCTCTGTATGATCTTGGATTGGAGAAGACGGGAGGTATACGATCGAGTAAGTGGGAGATATGAAGACTGTCTATCATATAGACGATGTACTCGATCGTTTATAAGATGAAACCTATCGTATAGACTTTGCTACTCGATCATGTAGCAATGATCAACGAGTAACTATCGTATAGTCAACTCATAGCTTGATCATGTAGACTCTCAACGCTATCGCTTAGTAAAAATTCTTTTTACTTGATAGCCTTTTCCTTGAGAATTTTTCGAATGAATCAACTACTAAATTTGGAAAACAATTTTCCTTTTATCTCACGATTACCATGAAACTTCAAATAACCTCCCACTCAAGACGATTATTAGAGAAAAAGAATTAATTATCATATAATTAATATGTTATAAATAATATGATAACCAGCTTATCATATTATATTTATAACCAATAGTTTTAATATTTCATCATATGAAACATATAAACCATAGTTCTTTTTCTATTTTATGGTACTTAATATAAATCATATTTTTATTAATTCCTCCAATTAATGTATCTAATACATCATATCAATTATATCATATATAATTGAATTTCCTCTTGTTAATTTGAATACTTGAAACAAACCCAAAATCTGATTCTCAACTTGAACTCATTGAGCTACCAAGGGGATCTCATGGACTTATAGCTTGAAGATCCAATAGTACGTGAATAACTGACTAAACTCTTTATTCACGAGATCCACTATCCGTTAACTGCCAGGCACTCCACTAAAGACCGACATCTGTACTCTTCTCACTACAAATATATTTCTGTGTCCATATAACCAATCAACAACGCAATAACCCTTCACAAATCGCTCGTAAGTCTAGCTGGGCCAATTTACCATTTTACCCCTGTAGTTACATCTAACTTCTTAAGTACCACTAATTCCTCTAATGAAATATAAGTCATAGTCCTATTATGACTGAGTCTTCTCTTCCAAAGAGAGAGTGTGGCCACTATGTTCAAGACCCGGAATCAGCCCTTAAGGGAGAAATTTATCTACTTACCCCTACTTCGAGGAAGGAGTGAATTTCGTCTTGTGTACCTAAGTTCCCAGCTCCTCAATCAGACAAATCCCCAAAAAGGTAGGCTTGTTGAGTTGAAAATTTGGCCACTCTCACCCATACTGATCAAATGACCGCCCTCATAGGCAGGAGTTCCCAACTCACTTAGGATTAAAGTCATGTCACTTATGGTTATTTTAGTGAAATGTAAGTCTCAATTATCAACCGCATTATATAAAGAGACTGATTATCTCGTGGTCTGGTCTTATACAAACTCTTTGTATAGGACACCCCCGCTCGCATGTCTCCATATGAATGGTCAGGATTAGACCATTTATAACACTTTACAACACTTGTAACATCTACAATGCGGGTCGTATCTGTAGTGTCACCAGGATAAGGTATCCCTCCTTTATCCTTATACTATAAACCATTTAGGTTATTACTTAAGGCATGATCCACTTGTATGTCTCACATACATGCTTAAGTTACGTGAAATAACCACGGATCTTAGTTTATTGGATTTGAGTAAATGTAAATAAAATAAGATTTATTTTATTAATAACAATGTGTACAAAATGTTTACAAACTACGAGACCACCGGGAGAATTAGGACACCAATCCCAACATCATAATCATAAAATGTGGTTATTGACAGGAGAATCCTAATAGACTTCAACATGATAACAGGCGAGAAAGTTTCCTCATAGTCCACTCCCTCGACCTGGGTATAACCCTTTGCCACGAGTCTAGCCTTAAAGGTCTGCATCTTTCCATCTACACTTCGTTTTCTCTTGTAGATCCACTTACACCCTATAGGTTTGACCCCATCAGGCTGATCCACAAGTTTTCAGACAGAATTGAAGTACATAGACTCCATTTCTTGATTCATGGCTTTAATCCACTCATCTTTGTCAACATCCTCCATTGCTTGCTTATAAGACAATGGATCCTCAACTCCATCATCAGATATGGTGTTTTTAGCTTCAGTCAAACCCATGTAGCATTCCGGTGTGTTCGCAACCCTCCCACTACATCGAGGCAGTCTTAACTCTTGAGATGATTGACTAGATAAACCAACATCAATAACTCTTGTTGATCTATCAGTCTGTTCAACAACTCTTGTTGAACTCTCAATAGACTCACCAAAAATCTCATTTAAAACGAGCTTACTTCGTGGCTTATGATCCCTAATGTGGTCTTCTTCCAAGAAGATAGCATTTGTCGACACAAATACCTTATTCTCACTCGGATCATATAAATATCTACCTCTCGTTTCCTTGGGATAGCATATAAAGAGGCAAACTTTCGAATGTGATTCCAACATTTTAGGGTTAGCCACAAGCATATGGGCCGGACATCCCCAAATCCTGAAGTTTCATAAACTACCTTTACGAACTATCAATAGCTCAAAAGGTGTTTTAGAAACAGTATTTGAGGGATCGTTGTTCAAAATATAACATGCAGTCTCCACTGCAAATCCCCAAAACGAGTCTGGAAGATGAGCGTAACTCATCATAGACCGAATAATCCAACAGGGTTTTGTTTTTCCTTTCTGATACACTATTCTGCTGAAGTGTACCTGGGGCCAAGATTTGGGACGTGATTTCATGTTCTATCATATAGTTCTAGAATTCCAAGTCCATATACTCTCTACCACGATCAGATCATAGTGTTTTTATCTTCTTACCTAATAAGTTTTCAACTTCAACCTTATATTCCTTGAACTTTTCAAGAGCGTCAAACTTATATTGCATTGGGTATAGATACCCATATCTCGAATAATTATCTATGAAAGAGATGAAATATTTATACCCACCTTAAGCTCTTACACTCATCGGATCACAAAGATCTGAATGTATAAGCTCCAAGGTTTCCTTGGCTCTATAACCTTTTCCAGTAAAAGGTCGTTTGGTCATCTTGCCTTTAAGACATGATTCACATGTCAACAAGGAGTTTTCTTCTAAACCTTTTAGAAGTCCACATTTCACCAACTTATCAATCATATTGAGGTTGATGTGACCTAACCTTAGATGCCAAAGATGAGTGTTTTTCTTAGGAGAAACCTTTGGTCTTTTTGCAGCTGTCGCTATTTTGAACATTTCAGTATTAAGCACGACTTTTATTACTAACGACCTTAGTACATATAAGTTATTTTCCATTGAACCAAAACCAATCTCCATACCATTCTTAAAAATAAACACTTTATTTTCATAAAAGGAGACAGTATAACCTTGTTTAATCAGACAAGAAACTGAGATTAAGTTCCTCTTGATATGAGGAACTATAAAAATATTATCTAGTAACAGATAACATCTCTTGTCTAAAAATAACTTCAGCCTGCCTACAGCAGCAACTAAAACAACCTCACCAGTACCGACTCGAAGAGTCAACTCTTCATCTTCCAACGGTTTCCAAGAACTAAATCCTTGGTAGGAAGAACTGACGTGATTAGTAGCACCTGAATCAAGTATCTAGGTAGAATCATCATTCTCTACCAAACACGTCTCCAAGACAAATAAATCGCATTTATTGTCTTTAGACTTCTTCCTCTTTTGGAGAGTAGTGGGATCAATATCAAAACCAAAATAAGCTCCAAGTTCCATTTCAGAGAACAATTCTTGTCGATGTGACCCTTCATTTTAGATCCTAGAGTTCCACCCCAAGCAGCAGATTCGAAGGGAAAAAAAATCTGATTGGGGCAAAAACTAAAGCGACCCTATCCATTTATGGAGTTCATCTTGATATTGACCAACCGCACAAACATCCGAAAGGGGGATGCTCCTAGGGAGCCATGAGGTCGTGCAAGAAGATCTCATGGTGCAAACCAATGAAGGAGACCGTAGGACATGTTGACATACATCCTTCACCCACTTACTATAAATANGACCGTAGGACATGTTGACATACATCCTTCACCCACTTACTATAAATACTCTCTCCGTCCACCTTGATATTGACTCATGCAAACACCATCCGAAGGGGATTCTCCCAAGGCACCACGAGGTCAAGAATGAAGTTCACAGTGTGAATATTCAGGGAGAAACGTGAGTGGAATTGACATATCATATATATATTTTCCCCCCACTGAGTATTTTATAACCTAGGGTTTAGTTTACTTAGAAAAAAACACGGCTAATGATTTTAACTAAGTGAATTTTTAGTTTTTCCCAAAAGTAACTCTTACTTTGGAAAGTTCAACAACTTTTGATCATCATCCATTAAACTCTTTAACGAAGTATTTGATCAACTGTTGCATGCTTGTAGAAAATCTATCTAATTCACTTTTCCAGGTAGGTTCATAGGTAGGGGTGTTCCATTTCTGTCAGCTTAAATACCCCAGCCTAGCCAAACCCCACCTTAGACAAAAGGTCCCTTATAGATAGATTTAATACAAATTTAATCTTTGATGGGAAACAATTTAATCCTATTAAACCGATTTAAAAGTTTAAACTTAGGTATCTAATCTCATTAGAACCATAGAACTTAGGTCAATCTCAATCAAATTTTTAAAACCTCTTTAAAAAATGAGTTCACCTAAGTTCGCATGTAACTCTTTTTTATTGATTTTAGTTCTAATTTCCATTATAACACTTATAATAGGAAACAACTAAAACCAACCACAATGCAAAGCAACACATACAAGGCATTTATAACTTTTATAAATAAGCCTAAGTGCCATGCTCCATGTATTGTTCATTCATTACTCTTATATAACAAAGTAATGAAACAAGCATACATGCTCTCATACACCCTTATACTATAACTCTTATAATATAAAGATGATGCATGAGCATGCATAAATATAACTCTTATATTATATGATGCATGAGCATGCTCTTGTGTAATTTAATCATGCGAGCTACTATATCATAACTCTTACAATATAGAGATGATGCATGACCAATGCATAACCTATGGTGGGATTTAAAACTATATGGCATACTATATGACATATAATTTAAACATACATCTCATGTACATTCACTAAAATTAATGGACCGGGATGATTAGCCTAAAAAACCGAAAATAAAACTATCTATTACATTAAACCATCGAGTAAACTGGTTCAACAAGTGAATCAGGTCTTGAACCGCCCGGGTGAAGCCTTCTTTGTGACCGTCTAGCAAAATTGGACGAGTAACCATGATCGTGTAGCAATTATCGAGTGCCTTTGACTATGAGATGAAGCATGAAGGCCACTCGATCGTGCAACGCACCAAGTTTAAACGCAAGTCTAAACGATCATGTAGATGACGACTATGCTATGAAGCATGATCGTCTAGACGATTAAAAAGCAAATGTCGAGTAACATTTATCGAGTGATCGTGTGGCCAGTGACTATGCGATGAAGCATGCTAGCCTACACGATCATTTAATGCGTGCGCTTTACCATGCAACGAGTATCTCATACTCAACGATTGTTTACCCCTATCATTTACACGATTTGACCAACTCTTGGTCTTCTTCTTCTTTGAAGTAAAAATGCATCTCCATGCCTTGAAGATTCATCACGAGCCACTCGAACAAATTCAAACCTTTTAAATTACAGACTCGATAACAAATTAATATGCCAAAAAACACAGTGGCCCTTACAATTAACTTTGAAATGTAAAAGACAGCAACAACCAGAGGCAATCATCCCAAAAACTCCATTAATCTACATCCACAAATACATTTAACACTTAAAAATAATGTAGACAATCTTAACACCCACCAAAAATGTAATGCATTCAATACATCAATGGATTTGGAATATCAGAACCTGGCTCTGATACCAATTGAAGGAAATCTAAACAAAGATCTCCATGAGCAGAAGCAAGATCTTTCCAAGCCCATTTTGAAAGAATTAAACGCATTCACAAACATATAGAACAGTTATGCATCTTAAACAAAATTACCGCATGCTTTAGTAATTAAATACAAAAGGAACGAGAGATATGCCTTTGAAAAAATTTTCTTCTAGAATTCTCTTGCTCTTGCTACCCAGCCAAACCTCTCGCTCTTATGAGCAATCGAACAGCAACCTCTCGCTATCGCTAAAATCGTCTGGCCAACACGAACAGTCTGATCCAGGAACAACAACCCCTCGACACTGTTAGGATTGGTGTCCTAATTCTCCCCGAGTCTCGTAGTTTGTAAACTGTGTACATTGTTATGAATAAAATAAGAGTTATTTTATTTGACATTTACTTATATCCAATAAACAAAGCTTCATGGTTATTGTATGTAAACTTAAGCATGTATGTGAGACATACAAGTGGATCATGCCTTAAGTAATAACCTAAATGGTTTATAGTATAAGGATAAAGGAGGGATACCTTATCCTGGTGACACTACAGATACGACCCGCATTGTAGATGTTACAAGTGTTGTAAAGTGCTATAAATGGTCTAATCCTGACCATTCATATGGAGACATGCGAGCGGGGGTGTCCTATACAAAGAGTTTGTATAAGACCAGACCACGAGATAATCAGTCTCTTTATATAATGCGGTTGATAATTGAGACTTACATTTCACTAAAATAACCATAAGTGACATGACTTTAATCCTAAGTGAGTTGGGAACTCCTGCCTATGAGGGCGGTCATTTGATCAGTATGGGTGAGAGTGGCCAAATTTTCAACTCAACAAGCCTACCTTTTTGGGGATTTGTCTGATTGAGGAGCTGGGAACTTAGGTACACAAGACGAAATTCACTCCTTCCTCGAAGTAGGGGTAAGTAGATAAATTTCTCCCTTAAGGGCTGATTCCGGGTCTTGAACATAGTGGCCACACTCTCTCTTTGGAAGAGAAGACTCAGTCATAATAGGACTATGACTTATATTTCATTAGAGGAATTAGTGGTACTTAAGAAGTTAGATGTAACTACAGGGGTAAAATGGTAAATTGGCCCAGCTAGACTTACGAGCGATTTGTGAAGGGTTATTGCGTTGTTGATTGGTTATATGGACACAGAAATATATTTGTAGTGAGAAGAGTACAGATGTCGGTCTTTAGTGGAGTGCCTGGCAGTTAACGGATAGTGGATCTCGTGAATAAAGAGTTTAGTCAGTTATTCACGTACTATTGGATCTTCAAGCTATAAGTCCATGAGATCCCCTTGGTAGCTCAATGAGTTCAAGTTGAGAATCAGATTTTGGGTTTGTTTCAAGTATTCAAATTAACAAGAGGAAATTCAATTATATATGATATAATTGATATGATGTATTAGATACATTAATTGGAGGAATTAATAAAAATATGATTTATATTAAGTACCATAAAATAGAAAAAGAACTATGGTTTATATGTTTCATATGATGAAATATTAAAACTATTGGTTATAAATATAATATGATAAGCTGGTTATCATATTATTTATAACATATTAATTATATGATAATTAATTCTTTTTCTCTAATAATCGTCTTGAGTGGGAGGTTATTTGAAGTTTCATGGTAATCGTGAGATAAAAGGANCTATAAATGGTCTAATCCTGACCATTCATATGGAGACATGCGAGCGGGGGTGTCCTATACAAAGAGTTTGTATAAGACCAGACCACGAGAGGACTAGTCTCTTTATATAACGCCGTTGATACTTGAGACTTACATCTCACCTAAATGATCATAGGTGACATGACCTAAATCCTGAGTGTTTTGAGAACTCCTGCCTTTGAGGGCAGTCCTTTGATTAGTATGGGTGAGAGTGACCAGATTGCCAACTCAACATGCCTATTTTTTTGGGACTTTTCTGATTTGGGAGCTAAGAACTCAGTTACACAAAATGAAATTCACTCCTTCCTCGAAGTAGGGGTAAGTAGATAAATTTCTTCTTTAAGGGCTTTTCCCAGGTCTTGAAGATAGTGGCCATAGCTTCTCTTTGGAAGAGATGACTCAATCATAGTAGGACTATGACTTATGTTCATTAGAGGGATCAATGGTACCTAAGGAGTTAGATGTAACTACAGGGGCATAACGATTATTGGCCCAGTTGTACTTACGCGTGATCTGTGAAGGGTTATCACACTGTTGATTGGTTGATATGGATACAGATATATCTATAGTAAGGAGAGTGCAACTGTCAATTTTTATTAGAGTGCCTGGCAGTTAACAATGGTAGATCCCGTGACTAAAGAGTTTAGTTAGTTATTCACGTATCGTTGGAACTTCAAGCTATAGGTTCATAAGGTCCCCTTGGTAGCTCAATCTATATTCAAGTTGAGAATCATTTCTTGGTGTTGATTTGAAATGTTCAAATTGACAAGAGGAAATTTGATTATATATGATATGATCGGTGTGATGTATGGGATACATCAAGTGGAGGATTAATGTAAATATGATTTACATTAAGTACCATGAAATAGAAAAAGAACTATGGTTTATATGTTTCATGAGATGAAGTATTAAAACTATAAGTTATAAATATCATATGGTAAGTTGATTATCATATATATTTATAATAATATTAGTTATTGGATAATTATATCTTTTTCTCTAATAACCAATTGAGTTGGAGGTTATTAGTGGTTTCATGGTAACCGTGAGATAAAAGGAAAAATGTTTTCCTAAATTTAGAAGATTTTGAAAGAGTTGCTATTCTCGATAAATACTCACGGATCGCTGTCAAGTGAGAATTGTTTTCATTAAACGATAGCTGCAAGAGAGACTAAACGATCGTGGAGTGACACTATACGATAGTTCACTCAACTGGTCGTAGCTAAATGATCAGGGGGCTTTTGCTATACGATAGATTGCCTTCTTCTAAACGATTAAGCATTCGTCTATATGATAGAACCTTCTCATCTTCCACTTGCTCAATCATCTACACTATTGTTTTTCTTACGGTCTCTTCCTTTGACCAAGTTCATACAGAGCCCACACTTCGAGAATACCAAGGTAGCTATTATGGTGGTATCTTACTCAACTCGATTGAGTCGAGGTTTTGGAGGCTGTTCGTTGGGTTTGTGATCTCAGAGATCGTTGAGTTCGAGTT
Organism: Benincasa hispida; assembly: GCF_009727055.1. Classification (NCBI taxonomy): domain Eukaryota; kingdom Viridiplantae; phylum Streptophyta; class Magnoliopsida; order Cucurbitales; family Cucurbitaceae; genus Benincasa; species Benincasa hispida. The sequence goes on from NC_052357.1 coordinate 3,706,070, forward strand.
TGCTGTTGATCGTGCTGTGTTGCGATCGTAGTGTTCGAGTGTTTG
>NC_052357.1:3706601-3742827 GCF_009727055.1 Benincasa hispida
AAGTTCATAGTTAGCTCAGGATTAAGGTCAAGTTACCTAGGTCATCGCTTTGAAATAGTCAATCTTAAACAGTAAACAACGTTATAAAGTAAGAGTGACTCATTTCGTGGTCCGATCTTGTATAAACTCTTTTGCACAAGGACACCCCCACTCCTCATGTTCAATATGAACGAATTAGGATCACTTCATTTGTAGCACTTTACAACTCCTTGTAACAACTACAGAGCAGGCTGTATCCAATAGTGTTACCAAAATAAGGTACCCAACCTTATCCATGTAATATAGATCATTTTGACTATTTACTCGAACCTGATCCACCTTTATGTCTCCACATAAAGTTCAAGTACTCATCCAATAGTCGAGGGACTTTTAGGTTTATTGGATTTCTATTCAAGTAATAGATCTATTCAATAACACCTTTATTGAATTTTCAGAATAAGCTCCATTGTTTACATACCACGAGTCTTAGGACATAAAACCCAACAAACTCCCACTTGGACTAACTTATACATTCGATATATAAGACCGAGTTTCTGAGTTTAATAGAGAAATACAATAAACTAGGGCATCTCATATCCATCTTTTACCATTCGGTATCTCTATACCCGATATTTCTCCCACTTGCCCTAGGTTATCTGGTATTCCTAGTCCTACTAGGTAATTCTCAAACACTTTAGCCGAGAGAATTATTGTAAACATTTTAGTATACAATAGAATTTAGATAAAATTATAAGGGGATTGCATGTTAATCTCAATAATGGCCAGGAAACACACTTTCCTCCTACTACATTGAGGTACTCTCAACTCCTTGAGCAAGATGCATCTGACCTGTCTCAACAACTCTTTGTTAACAATCAGATCTAGAAATCTTTAAACTTTCTATACTTTGATCTAGCCATTTAGATAGCTGAATATCTACAAATGACTTTTAACAATTTGATTCTCAACAAAGGTTGCTAGAACAAACATAATTTTTGAAAATGAATATTTCATTTATCCCAAAAATATATACAATTTGTTCTATACATGTTTTAACAGTTAAAACCAAGTAGCAACTTCTCCCATTGGATGAGCTGAGCAAATAGTCCCAGGGTCAAGTTAGCTTGGTTACCTTTTCTCTGCTCTCTTCTCGACAAGAACTTGAGGGCAGTGTCTCCTCCAGTGCCCTTCTTCGTTACAGTGGAAACATTTCCCTTTGCAACGCTATCCTTGCCTTTCAATCTAGTAGACTTCTTCTTCCCTTTCCCTTTGCCTTTTTTCACAAGAATACTCTTACTCTTTGAAAAGGAAGCAACTTCAGGCTTAGAGGACATTCCTCACTTCTCGGCAGTAGTAACATTTACTTCTAGCAACAGACCCTTTGTTCTCAACATTATCTGTTAAGCCTGTAGCTCATTGAGTAGAGTAGTCAAATTTTATTTATTAATGTATTTAGAATTGCAGAAAACTCTTCAAAGAGATTCAACTTGACTTCTCTTATCTATGACAGCACCGTTTACTTCTGCCATATGAAAGTGGAACATCCAGGATATGTTCACAAACATAGGTTCCCACTTTGATGCGATTGTTGTAAACGTGCTTAATGACATCCCTCACAGAGATTCCATAATCTCTTTGGCAGTACTCATATCCTCATGCTTCTTTTGTCAACACATCAGATAAGCTGGCGAGAATATAGGCACAGGCTATATCATTAGCCTTGACCCATCTGTCATATACATCCCAAACATTTCGGTTTATGTTAGAGCTAGGAATGAGAGGACAATCCTCAGTTAAGACAAATCGCAAATTGTCTATCACAAGTATCGTTTTCAAATTTGATTTCTAATTCACATAATTATCCCCAATAAATTTATGTGACGCCAACACTTGTATTAATGAACTTGTCATTCTAAAATTTAATATCCAATCAAGTTTTAGCAATTTTAATAATTTACCCAAGATTATTCTTTTGCAACGATACTACATTAAGACATTCTTGACTAAATACTACCTCCAGAATAACTCATATTCTGATAGTTATTTAGGTATCGCTTTTGGTCAGACATTATTAATAATTAATAATTCTGTAAGTGTAAACCTACCATTTTCGAACGTCAAAGGCCACTAATGACAAAAGAAATCCTATCTATTTCTGGAGCTTGAGTTGTTCTGAATCCTATGTTACAACCCTCCGAGGGGATAGCCGTCGTTAAACGACTAGCAAAGGGCCGCCTAAAGCTAACCAGCAAGCGCAACATAGGAATCTCATGGTCTAAACTAATGGAGAAGACCGTAGGATATGTTTACACATTTCCTTCACCCACTTACTATGAACTACTTCCTACGTTCACCTTAGTATTGACTCATACAAAACCCTTTCCGAAGAGAGGTCACTTCCAGGGCGACACGAAGTGTCATATGAATCTCACGGTGTGAACTATATGGAGACGTGGTAGTTGAAATCATACACTTGATCTCTGATCGAATAACTTCCTCTTATTCACCCAAATCTAAATTTAAGCTAAAAAAATACTTTTCTAAGGGAGGTCACTTCCAAGGTGACACGAAGTACTGCTTAAATCCACTGTGAACTCTTAGAGACACGAGAGCTAAGAATAACATACCGCGTATGTTATTAATCTCCCGCTGAAGTTTTCTAATAACTCTATCATATAGAAGTTATTCACTACCACTGAAGAGTTATAATGTTTGGGTAACCTTGTACTTAGGTTGTTTTCCAGCTAAATAAAAATAACCCTAAGTCTATGTGGTTTATCCAAGTATAACTCTTATAAATGGATTTAAACCTACGATGTCTAGGTGATAAACCCTTTTATTACCTCACACTGCTCAAGGATACTCATAAAACTGGTTACCAACGCTCAATTATTCGGCCATAATCCTCAGGTAGAAGGTGTTTCGTAGACCGTCAACTTAAATACCCCCAACCTTCAACAAGATTATATACCAGTTGAGTTTGTAACCCTAGTTTTACAAGTTTAACGACCTATTTTAACTAATTAAAACAAGCGGTTAAGCTATGTGAGCATGCAGCTGTTCTTCGTTATGGATTTTAAATGTCTAACCCAATTTTATAACAGCTTATAAAACTTTAGACATGCTAAAACATCCACAACATACAGGCATTCAATATCTAATATAACACTTATATTAAATACAAGAAACCCTAACATGCATACTTATATTATAACAAATTATAACATACTTTCAATGCATGTTGCATGCTTCCTATGGTGGGATTTTAAATCTAAATAGCATACTATATGCACATACAAGATTTATTTAATTATCAACAACGTTATATAAAGAGACTAATCATCTCATGGTTCGGTCTTTATACAAACTCTTTGTATAGGATACTCCCGCTCGTAGGTCTCCACATGAATGGTCAGGATCAGACCATTTGTAGCACTTTACAACACTTGTAAACATCTACAAAGCTGATCGTATCCGTAGTGTTACCAGAATAAGGTATCCCTCCCTTATCCTTATACTACAGACCATTTAGATTATTACTTAAGGCGTGATCCACTTGTATTTACATGAAATAACCACGGATCTTAGTTTATTGGATATGAGTAAATGCATAAAATAATATTTATTTTATTAATAACAATGTGTACAAAATATTTACAAACTACGAGACCACTAGAGAATTAGGACACCAATCCCAACTGTTTCCAGGTAGGGGTGTGACGTTTCTGTCATCTTAAGTACCCCAGCCTAGACAGAACCCACCTTAGACAAAAGGTCCTTTGTAGATAAGTTTGCTACAAATTTAATCTTTTATTGAAATCAATTTAGTCCTATTAAACCCATTAAAAAAGATTAATCTAATTTTTAATCTCATCAGAAATTTGTGAACTTAGATCTATGTGAACCATATTTTAAAACTTTTAAAAAATGATTTTAACTAAGTTTACATGCAACTCTTAGTTATTGATTTTAGTTTCTAATTTCATTTATTTATAACTCTTATAAAGTAAATGAAACAAATTAAAACCTACATTGCACTGGTCGACATACTTTATAAAACTATAACGTTTATAAGATTATCTACAATAATGTCATGCATCATGCAACGTTCATTTCATTACTACATATACATAACATTTATATATAACAAAGTAATGGAATTAAATAACATACAATACATGCATACATTCAAATTATATATTATAACGATTATAATATAAATGATGCATGACTGTGTTATTTATGCATGCAAGCATATGGGATAACACTTATATTATATGATACATGAGCATGCTATACAATTAAATCATGCACATATATATATTATAACACTTATAATATAAATGATGCATGAAATTAAATGCATAACCTTTGGTGGGTTTTAATTCTATATGACATTCAATATGACATATAAATAATTAAAATCATACATCATATGTATAATTAAATAAAAAAAGCAATATTGGACCGAATTTGGCATCCTAAACATTAATTAAATTAATATAATTGAAATACAATAAATAAGTTATTATTAATAATTAATAATTAAATAAAAAGAAAAAACTACAAATAAAAAATTGACCATCTGGAGCGTCGCACGCTTTGATGCTAGCGATGCGACACTGGCTTTTATGTTGCCGCAGCGTTGCAACGTTATGACAGGAGCGTCGTGACGATGCGCGATAGAAAGCCTGCTCTGCTTTGCCCGTGAATCCGATTTGCTTCGTTCTTGCTCCAAAAATTCAAGGATTCGAAGTCGAAGCTCCATCACGAACGACACAGACAATTACATACTTGATTACATGAAATTAAACGGCCAAACACCGGGCAATTACAATTTTAAATAACTATAAATCAGTAAATTCTAACCAATCTCGAAAACATCCAATATGCAAAATCCATACATTCATAATGCAATATGCACCCATCAAAACTGTAATTAAAATTTTGGAATTAACAAAAAAAATTGGGATCCAAAACCTGGCTCTGATACCAATTAAAGAGAAAACCATTGAAGGTTCCCACAGCGGAATGCATGGATTGTCCCAATTTTTGTTTTTTTTTTTTTCCAGAAAATTCAGAATTATAGAATAGAAAGAGAAGGATTATGCATTTTAAATCAACTTACAAGATGCTAATTTCTAAAGAAAAAGGGAGAGGAAAAAACATTACCTTTGAAGAACGCCTTCTTCAAGATCTCCCATGAATGGATCTTGATTCGGTCTTCCAAAAGCGACACCACCAAATGGAGCCTCCTGTATTCTCCTTAGGGTTGAGAATCAAGCCGGAGTTGTGGGCTCTGCCTTAGGTTTTTGGAAAAAGGGAAGGAGATGGAGAGGAAGAGAGAGATTTTTTCTTCTCTGTGAGTTTTTTCAGAGATAATTATTCTCTCAGTGTTTCATGGAGGAAGATGAATGATAGCCATTCATCCTCTCTACATCACGTAATGAATGAGATATTAGGGGAAGGAATTGTAACTCCCCCCTTTAATTAAAATTAATTGAATATAAATTAAATTTATATTTATATATATATACACACACACTATATGTTATATCAAATATAACATATAGCCTATAATTTTATATTGCATCAAAAACATCTATAGTTTTAATTTCTCTCAATAATACATGGTATTTAATATAAATCACATTTATATTAAATTTAACTATGTAAATTTCATTCATATAATTAATATTTAAATCATATCCAAATATTTAATTCCTCTCAACTAATTTATGGTATTTAATATAAATCATATTTATATTAAATTTAATTATATGAATCTCATTCATATAATTAGTATTTGAATCATATTCAAATTCCTCTCATATTACCTTATATTATAATGTATCAAATACATTATATTAATATATCACATATATAATTAATTAAATTAATTATTTCATATATAACTAATTCCCTCAATTAATTTGAACACTTCAAATTAATCCAAAAATAATTTTCATTTAAACATATATTGAGTTGCAGAGGGGATCTTATGGACTTGTAGGTTGAAGTTCCAACAATACTTAGATAATTAATTAAACTCTTTAATTAAATTACCCAACATCCATTAATTGCCAGTAATTCCACTAAAGATCGACAGCTGCACTCTTCACACTACAAATAAATTTCCTGTCCATTGGATATAACCAATCAACAGTGCGATGACCCTTCACAAATTGCTCTTAAGTACAGTTGGACCAAAGTTACCATTTTGCCCCTATAGTTACATCTAACTCCTTAAGTATCACTGATTCATCTAATGAACAATAAGTCATAGTCCAACTATGACCAAGTCCCTCTTGAGCCAGTAGAGGGTGTAGCCACTATTTTCAAGCCCCGAAATCAGCCCTTAATGGAGTAATTTATCTACTTACCCCATCATCGGGAAAAGAGTGAATTTCATCTTGTGTAGTTGTGTTCCCAGCTCCCTAGTCAGACAAACCCCCAAAATGGTAGGCTTATTGAGTTAGCAATCTGACCACTCTCACCCATACAAATTAAATGACCTCCTTCATGAGCAAGAGTTCACAACTCACTCAGGATTCAGGTCATGTCACCTATGGTCATCCTAGTGAAATGTAAGTCTCTATTATTAATGACATTATATAAAGAGACTAATCATTTCGTGGTCCGGTCTTATACAAATCCTTTGTATAGGATACCTCCGCTCACATATCTCTACATGAATGATTAGGATCAAATCATTTGTAGCACTTTACAACACTTGTAACACCTACAGAGTAGGCCGTATCCGTAGTGTTACCAGGATAAGGTGCCCAACCTTATCCATCTACTACAGACCATTTAGGTAATTATTTAAACAAGATCCACTTGTATTTTTCTATATACTTGTTTAAATTACATAAAACAACACATGATCTTAGTTTATTGGATTGAGTATATGCTTAGAAAATAACACTTATGTTCATAAATAATACTTTACAAAGTTTACAAACTACGAGATTATAAGAGATTTAGGACACCAATCCCAACATGTTGACCTCTCGTTTGTTGAGAAAACCCGGTAGGCCAAAGAGTTCACGATACTGCAATGGGATGGACTGGAAAAAACCAAATGCTTAAGTACGGTGTGGATTGTTAATTAATTAGGTCACAACCAAATGAAGTGTCCTTTGTTACAAAGACAGACACCATATAGTTAGGATTTTTGTTCTTAATATTTTTATCTTGTAATTAATGATTTTATTATGTAATTAATATTTTAATTGTGTAAATAATATTTTTATCATAATTTATTATTTAAGTTCTAATTTATTTGTATGTGTTACTCGATAAATAAATAGTTTGTTTTCTTTTAGATTAAATAAATAATTTGTTTTATTTTAGATCATGACTTTAAACCTAGAACCGATTGATCTTGATATTTTATACGATCAACCTATTCATCGATCACCAGTTGTATGGAAAGATCAAACTACAGGCGAGATATACTGAAAATGTTGAGAGACAGTTGTTTATTGCATTGTCCCACTCCACCGTAGCATAATACTACTACTCCGTGCATCAAGATTTTATGAGGTGGCCAGATTGAGATTCATTTAGTTAGATTGGCATCTCATCACTGCATCGGTTGAGAGATGGAGGCCAGAGACACATACATTTCATGTGCCTACTAGAGAGTGTACTATCACGTTACAGGACATAGAAGTATTATTTGAGTTACTTGTTGACGGTGAGTCTGTTACCGGAGTAATGCATGATGATTGGTTGAATATTTTTCAAATGTTACTTGGTATAACCCCACCTACTAATAAAATCAGGGGAACAAGATTAAGTTTAACATGGCTAGGGACATAATTTTAAAGGCTTGATGATGATGTAGACGAGTTTGTATAAGATCCTGATAATTCATGTAAAGACATGTGAGTGGGGTATTCTATATAAAGAGTTTGTATAAGATCAGATCATGAAATGAATAGTCTCTCTCTATAACACCGTTGTTGGAAGAGACTTACATTTCATTAGATGACCATAGGTAACTTGACTTAAATCTTGCGTGAGTTGCGAACTTCTGCCTATGAAGGAGGTCATTTGATTTGTATGGTGAGAGTGGCCAGTTTCGTATACTCAATATGCCTATCATTTTGAGAATTCGTCTGATTGGAAAGTTGAGAATGCAACTACACAAGAAGGAATTCACTTCTACTCTATAGTTAGGGTAAGTAGATAAATTGCTCTTTAGAGTTGATTCCAGCTTGAGAGGGGTTCGGTTATAGTTGGATTATAACAATGTGGTACCACACCCTCACTTGGCTCAAATATCATGTTATAATATCCAAATGCATTAATAAAATAATAATTTAATGATCAAAACTTTTGCTGTTTACACGAGGACCTATTTGGTGTTTTTTAGGTCATTAAATATAAAATTGTGAACCAAAATAAATTTTGGGTTAAGTTATGATTTTATAGATTTTAAAGTGTGTTAATAAATACCTAAATCTAAATTTTTCTTCTTAAAAAAAAACTTTATACGTAATAACTCTTTAAGCTTTAAATAACATATAATCGATCCTTAAACTTGTATTAAAGAGGAAAAAAAGCCTCAAACTTTTAATTTCAATCTCGTTTCGTAACAATTTTTTAAATTAAATTTATTTTCTCTTCATTTCTTACAATGTGGTTGAATTTTCAGCCAAATTAAAAAACAGAACAAGTTTTTAAAAGTAACTTTTTTTAGTTTTCAAAATTTGGTTTGGTTTTTTAAACTATTGGAAATAAGTAGACAACAAAGAAAGAAATTTGGAGGTGAAAGTGTCTAATAGACCATTAAATTTATAATTTTGTTTTGATAAGTCATGCATCCATAAAATTAAAAGTTTAAAATTTTATTAGTCATGAGATGAATTGATTTTAAAAGATCCAAATATATCAAGGCTTTATAGGATTGAAAATTGAAATTAGAAAACTCATTAACCTAGAAATTACAAATTTTTTTAATATTATTTTTTGTGAAATTTGAAGAATATATATAAGTACTATATTTCATATTTCAAAATAAAAAACCTAAAAGAAAATAAAATCTTGTGGTGGAGGCTGAGGCAACAAAGCACCAACGCCTTATCTTTCAAGAGGTTCGTCAATCCGAAGCCAGGAATTCCCAATAATCCCAAGATTTCGACTTAATTTTTGATTTGGGAGTCTAAATTTGCTCTCAAAGTTGATTGATCTCGCCTTCTACTCACTAATCATGGCTTCCATTGTTGCTACTCTTCCTCCGCCATTGTTGGCCCCTCGCAAAAGCTTTACTCTTCTGAACACTTCTCAGAAGCTCACTGCTTTCCCCATTGCAAGTAAGTTACATCACTCGAATAGAAATCCAATCATCCATTATTGATTCCTTATTAGTTCAATTTGTCATCCGTTTGAACTTCCCGCGTTGAAATTGATGTCCGTTCGATCGTGTTTATTAAGCTGCATTTCTTGATGTTTATTGTGCATTTGTTTCAATTTTGAATTAAAGGGGGGTATTTCGATGCGACGCTGAAAGCTTTTTTTAGTAGAACTGCACTTTGTAGTGGGGCTAGAAAATGGTGCTTGTTACTCTTTTAAGACATGGCATTGAGGTTTTGGAGATGGAGGGTATCAGTTTATAGGTTTGGAACTTTAGAAATTTCAAATCTAGTGATTTTGCATAATTGATTGTTGACATTGGTATGATAGAATTTTCAGGATGATAGCGATCAGCATTGGTATTTTCTAGTCATTAAACAAAAGGGGTAACCAATGCACCTCATGTGTAGTAGCCTAGACAATTTGAGAGTGCTAGCTTGTTTCCATACACTAACATGCACAATTTACCACACAACTCACTTGCACAATTTGAGTGGTTCACAGTTTTTTTAGGTCTATTTACAGCAGACTATTGTATTATCAATGGGAGTAGGAGCTTCTTGTCATTGCCTCTAGTGGTTGGCAAATGGCACCCCTTAGGTAGCTTTCAACTTTGCAAATTGTATAAAACACCATGGATTGGTCTAGATTCTAGTGGTGAGTTAGGACTAATGTAAATAATAAAAGAGCTTAGAGGGAATGAGTTCATAGTGATCACTTACCTAGGATTTAATATTGTACAAGTTTCCTTAACAACAAAATGTTGTTTGGTCAAAAGATTGTCTTGTAAGAATGGTCGAGATCTGTGAAAGTTGGTCTAGATACTCATGAATGTAAAAAGGAAAAAAAAAAAGTTATTGTCAATTGTTTAGAAATTTGCATCTGAATTGTTATAGTTTCTTTGTAGTTCTCTATATGAAAATTTCAAGGTTATGCGTAAATATTGCAAAATATAATTCCCTTTTTCCTAGAGATGTATGGTAGACAATATTTTGGAATGGCACATCTGTTTAATTGTGTGCAACTAATTGGAGTTCTTCATATCTTATTCATCATACTACTTGTTCATAAATAATTGATCAAAATTGCAGACAGGCGTTCTGGCAATGTTGTTGTAAAGGCTGTTGGAGGGAGCTCGGAGTCTTCTACTTCCCTTGATATTATTAAATCTGTTCGAAATGTTGTAAGCACTTTTTTTGTTTGTCCCTTTTTATGTAAGCCTTCTTTATACATTGAAGATCTTGATATTTTCCTGTCCTATATATGGGTGATGAAAGTTTCCTTTCTTTGAAATTTACAAATGATGTTTGCTTTTTTGAGGAACGAGTACTAAAAGAGAGGGTGATTTTCTTCCCTCCAAGTGTTTTGATTGCTCTCTCATTACATTCTGTGGATGACAAATTTTACCTTAATCTTATAAGTATTTATATTTTGGGTTATGTACTTCTGGTGTCATTCTCTTGGTCCTTGTATTTTCAAATGTCCAAATTTAGTCTATGCACTTTCAATAAATTTTAAAGATAGTTATTTGAAGTTAATTTTTATCAAAATTATTTAAATAATAATAGTCACAATAATTTCTAACCTGAGCATTATTCAACGAGTTAAGGTTATCTCTTATCGAGTAAGAGGTTTGAAGTTAGATGAACTCATAAAACAATAATAATAATAATAATTTTCATACAAGAAAAGACACAATGTGAATATATTTCTAAAAACATATAGAGGGAAGGTTAGTTAAAACTAATTTTGCTAAGAAAAAGTTAACAATAGACTAACAAATTATTTCTAAGTTTTGTTGGAGATATACAAACTAAATCTAGACATTAGAAAGTAGAAAGACTAAAATATATTGAACTGATATTTTAACCTTGTATGTTTCTGGTTAACTTGTAACAGTGGGATCAACCTGAAGACCGACTGGCGCTTTTCGGCCTGGGGTTTGCAGCTGTAGCAACTGTATGGACAGCAACAAATCTTGTTACGGTAATTTAAAAACAACATTCCATTTGGGAAAATGAGAGACAAGATAATCACACAGCACGTTGAATTCTCAACCATGTCAGTGATTGCTCATGTTTTATTCCTTCCTTTCATCTTAAACTTATAAACCTGTTCATTCTCATTTGCTTGTAGGCCATTGACAAGCTGCCACTTCTTCCAGGTGTATTAGAATTCATAGGAGCACTGGTTTCTTGGGTAAGTCTGAACTCTGAAGCCATGGTTTTCTCTCCTTACAACTTCCATTACTGATCAATGTTTTTGTTTTCCTCTATCAATTCCAGTGGTTTGTGTATCGCTATCTCTTGTTCAAGCCAAACCGGTGAGGCAAAATCGACTAGTTGTTTTTTCATTTGGTTCACATGTGAAGTCTTCTTGGTTCTGTATATCCGACATTTTTGCGGTCTTTAGCTCGTTGTTGTGAAATTTATGCAATCAGCTTGGGTTGTAGGAAACAGCCTTGAACATGAACTGACTCTTCTGTCTTTTTCACTGCAGGGAAGAGCTTTTGCAGATAATCAACAAGTCAATAATAGATGTATTTGGACAGTAAATTGTTGTTTGTTGTAGAAGGCCTGATTTGGACCAATCTTCATTATATTTCTTCTTTTTTACGAAGTGGTGAGTAAAGAGGGTTGGATGCTGGGTTGAGTTGTATTCAACAGTCGAGTGTGAATTTTAAATCAAAGGTGTTTGGTTCATCAATGCATTGCAATCCTAAATCTTCAATCTCTATACTCCATCCTTATCTGTTTATGTTTCAAAAATTTCCTTTATTTGCTATTATTTCATACTTTCTTAAATATATGATTATAGTAACGCTTTATTTTAATTTTATAGGTGTTGGATTTAAGGTTTGGCATCTACTTTGTGCCATGTAGATTGTAAGTTTTTGGATCTATTCTAATCATATACATATTTATTTATTTATTTTGAAAGAGACCATATAATTCAATTGACTAAGAAGAGTCTCCTTCAAAAAATAATTTTGAAGGAATCTTAATTGTTGATGTATAATACAACCAATCATTTATTGCCAGCACAATTTGTACTATAACTTTCATGTCTGAATTAAATCCATTGTCAAAATAATAATAATAATTTGTTAATTTATTAAAACTCACTTTCTATTTTTATTTTTAAACAGTTGTAACTTAAAGCACATAAACTTTTAAAGAATTATTTTTCTCATTATTTTAAATAGTAAAGTTGGTGAAAATATTTTCAAGTATAGCAAAGGAGTATAATAAATTTATATGGATTAGAGGTTTATTTAATTATTTATAAATTTAAATTTTTTGAAGGGATGAATAAAATTTGATGGCCTCCAAAATTTGAAATTAAGGATGTTTAAGTTTGGTTGATTGGGGGCTGGTCTTTTGGTTGTCATGCTCGCATTCAGTAGTGGTATCACAAGCCATGACTCTTTCGTGCTCCTTTGTGCTCTGAATTACAAGATTTTGGGGGAGTGAGACAGTTTTTACATTGTAGGAGAGGAGGCATCTTTAGAGTAATTCCACAGAATCAATGCTTAAAGAAATGGAGTTTATTAAATTATAAGGAAAGCATTGAGTTTGGACTTGGAGGTCATCTTTTAGGGACCATTTTGACCAATAAATTCATTGGTAGCCCATGTAAAAGCTGAAGGCTCGCATTCAGTAGTAATTGAAGATTCACAAGCAGATGTTGCCATTCTCCTCAGAAAGGTACCATTTTTTCTTAAATAGATAAACTCCAAGCTAAACAAGTTAACTCAGGTAAACTCTGGAAAATAATTATACAGAAGTTCAAGAATTCTTCTCCCTGTGCTCTACTTTTTTTCCATTTTAAACAAAGAAACAATTTATTTATTAATGATGAAAAACAGACAAAAGGATTACCAGAGAGTGATGAAAGTAGCTACAAAAGCTCCTCATAAGAGTACACCACATAGAGATTATAATAATAATTCAGTTGCCAACAAGAGCGCATAGTGTGAGGTTCGATTTTCCACCCCACACTTTAATTACAATACCTTTAAAAAATAATAATAATTCAGTCCAACGAGTGAAGAGGACAGGAGGCAGTCACTGAAGTTCCTACGCTTCTTGTCAAACCAAATAATCCAACTAGCTGGTGAAACCATCTCAATCCTAAATTTGTTAACTTCTCGATGTGGGCAATTGCTGTTAAATATTAATTCTTTGAACCAGAAATCCTCCATCCTTTGTAGGAAGTACCAAGGGATGTTGAAAGTTGGTTGTTTGGTTGGGAAGCTCTATGTCCTTTTGACTGATAGATGATTTCATTGTTTGGTCGGGAAACTCTTTCTTTTGGTTTTCATCATCATTTAACTGATAAGGAGAGGATGGAGGTTGCTTCCCTTCTTTCCTGGCTGGAAAAGTGTGTTTTCAGGGAGGGGAGGAGGGATGTTTGCGTTTGGAGGCCCAATCCTTCAAGTGCTTCTCTTGTAAATCTTTTTTCAAGTTGCTTTTGGATCTCTCTCTTGGTAATGAGTTTGTCTTCGATGTGGTTTGAAGATAAAGATACCAAAGAAAATTAAGTTCTTTACCTGACAAGTTTTATTAGATCGAATTAACACTTTGGATAGGGTTGTTGGGAAGTTGCCCACGTTATTGGGCCCTTTATGCGGTATTCTCTATTGGAAGGCGAAGTAAGATGTGGGTCACCTGCTTTGGGATTGCCAGTTCGCGAGGTCTGTGTGAACTTGCTTCTTGCAGGAGTTTGATATGCAAATCGCTGATCAAAGGGACATTCGTGCGATGATCGGGGAGTTCCTCCTCAATCCGCCTAAAGGCCATTTTTTTATGGTTTGCTGGGATGTGTGCTTTGTTGTGAGATATTTAGGGTGAGAGGAATTCAAGAGTGTTTAGAGGCTTTAAGAAGGATCCTAGTGAAGTTTGGTATACCTTTGTATGTCCTTGTATTCTTTCGTTCTTTCTCAATGAAAGTTGTTTCTATAAAAGGAAAAAAAAGAAGGTTGAAAGTTACACAAAAGATGGTTTTGTGTAAAGGAACAATGTAGCATTAGGTGGTTCATTATTTCATTATTTTATTTTCATAAACTACCAGAAGGAATCAGAATTCATTTTTTTGGGGGTTTCATTATTCCTGTAGAGTTGTCTTGACGCAAGAAATCTTCCTTTGGGTCAACTCTTCCATCTTAGTTTTATTCATTCTGTCTTTTATGAATTGTGAGTGGAGCCAAAAAAGAGTTTATGTTCTAAGCACAAAAACATTTTCATATTCATCTTTGAGAAGATACTTCTCTGCCAAAGATCAGTCAGATGGATAGAAGCTCACTTACTGGTTATGGTGGAAATACAATCTTAAAACTATATTATTATTATTGTTTTTGTTTTTCCATATATTAGATTTTATTTGTATTCCTCTAAACCCAAGTTTCTTTGTTTTCGTTGCCACAAAAAAAATATAGGGAAATTTAGACCAATGACTTAATATCTAGGTCCATAATGTCAAATGATCCGATTTTTTAAAGGAGAATTGGAGTATATAGCGGAATTTGATTTTTCATTCTGAAAAATGGCAAAACTGCCTAAGAATAAGAATTATGGCAACGCATGTGACATGCACATGGCCATAAATTTCTAAATGCCTTATTTGCCCTTGCCTTGTTAGTAGATGTTGATGAAACTACAAATACCAGGTATTCCAAAATAGAAAACAGGGTTGAGGTATATACAGGATAATTGTTGATATTTATCAAACTCCTAATTTTGCTCATGTAGTTAACATAATCTCAATAGTTTATTATTATTTGAGATTCTATTTAACCACTTTTCGAATTTATCTCACCTTAATAAAGTATCCAAAAATTTTTCCGTTTTGGGAAAAGAAATATCACTTCCTAAAAAATGGGCATGCGTTGATTGCATAAGAATTTAGGTTTTCTTGTAGTTTCTTTAACAAGCTACTATTTTTGCTATAACTTTACAATTAGGATTTGATTTAAAATAAACCAATTTCTTCCTAATTTTTTCCTCTTTTGAAATTTAAATTTATTTTTAATGTAAAAATTAGATTTTGATAACTACTTTACAAATTGATTTAAAATAAACCAATCCCTTCCTTTTTTTTCCTTAATGATTCAAATTAGCTATTTGTTTTGATTTGATTTAACCACTCTTCGAAAATATTTAGAGTTAATCAATATTTAATTTATTTATCACTATTTGGATTTTAATTTATGACATATCTTTAGATTTTATATTATTTTATTCATTTTTTTTATTATTCTAAATTCGAATTGATTTTTTTATTTTAATTAGGATTTTACGGAATATTTATATATATTAACATCTTATCATATTATATATCATTAATTTGTCTTTTTGACAAACAAATAAGTATTCACTTTTGCAATTTTATTGTTTTTGCTATGCCTCTACAACGAACGAGTTAGGCTTTTTCATAGGTTTTGTGGTTGATGAAGTTATAAATAATTGTTGAAACTTATGAAAACGGAATTATGAATATAATTGTAAATAAACGAACTTCCTTCCTGATTTTTCTCCTCGAATTATATTTGAATTTTTATTTTATTATCAAATTAGGTTTTATCTAACTACTTATCGATTTTTTTAATCAAAATAAACAAAAACGTACTGTTTTTTCTCTCCAATTTATATTTGAATTATTTTTATTATCAAATTTGATTATATGCAACTAACTTTTGATTTGTTTATATAAGAAGATAATAAAAAAGCCTAAATCTCATCTTCTTCGTCTTCTTCATTTAGCTGCCCCTAAAATCTCATTTTCTTCTTTGCAATCTCATGTCTTCGATAGTTGGTTCAGTAACTCTTTCTTGAATTCCATGCTAGCTTTTAACGACCACTCTCACCAGGTTGCCGACCTTTTTTCGCTTGTACACATGTTTTTTGCTTTTGTTTCACTTTGAACATCATTTTCAACAATGACGTTCTGGGATTGATAATGGTTAAAGTTGGTTTTCAAGATCCAATGAGCAAAATGGTCACATGGAATGAAGATTATGAGACTCCCTACAACTGGTTTGATGTCAAACGCAATCATACTTCTAATGGTCACATCGTCATAAAATTGCAATTCCTTAACATATTCACTTGTCAACAACAATTTTACTGGTAAAATCAACTTTGCTCTTTCTCACCTTAGAGGAGAGGAAGTCCATTGTTGTTTACATTCATAAGTTTCTAATGACCCCATCGACTGCTCATCATCTTCCCTGACATAAAGGACTATATTGGGTGATTTTTAATTTTGTTTTTTGAATGTTTAGATACTATGTATTTGTGGTTCTAGAATGTCTAGATGGAGTATATTTGTGGTATTTGTGTTGTTTTTGAAGCATTGTATCTCTGCATTTTCATTTGTACTTAATTTGGTTATTTTAGGATAGTTTTGTCATTTACTAATTAGTAATTTTTATTATATAAATTCGTTTTGCTATTTTTATAATGAAACTTTTTTGCCATTTTTCCAAATGAAACTTTAAAATTTGTTGTTTCTCTTGTCAGCCATTTTTTAAAAAACTGTCAATTGACCTTCTGGTGACGTTATCACGGTATGAGATTACAAGAATTTCCCCTAATAACTGTCTCACTCTCGCTACTTGGATCTCGCTCTCGCTGTCTGTCTATCTTCTATCGTGATGTGATTGTTTGTCATCATACGATTGATTTGACAATTTTCACGAAATCTGTCTACAATTTAAAATCGTTAATACACAAAAAACATGTAATGGTGAATTCTTTAAAATCTAAACTTCATTTGAACTGTCATTTTGATGAATGGAGATTTATTGAACGAAGTTTTCTAGAACGAAGTTTTTTGGAACCAAATGGAGTTTTCAGAACGGAACAAACTTTCCTTGAACCTGGTTTCATTGGTGTTTGTAGGAACATGTTCTTATAAAAGGAGCACAACGAAAGGGGTGTGAAAAATAGTGACAGTGAGAAAGGCGGAGAGAGCGAGATAGAACGACAACGAGAGAGCGAGTTAGAGCGACAACGAGAGAGTGAGATAGAGCGACAATGTGAGAGCGAGATTGAGTGACAGTGTAAGAGCGAGATAGGGCGACAACGAGAGAGATCCATTACGATTTGCTTAATAAAAAATGTTCTCTTGCTTTGTAGGATGACAGAAAAGTGTCTACTAATTCGATACGGAGGTCATTGGGATGAGAACCAAAATTTGTATGTTGGAGGCGAGCTAACAAGAATCATTATGTCTATTACCTTAAAGTATGAAGAACTTAAAGCTCACATTTATAGGGTTGCAAATGTAAGTTGCTCAGAGTTTGATGTTGTTATGATAGTTAAATATAAGCTTGACTTTGAAGCCCCTCAACGGTACATATGGAATGATGGTGATGTTTGCTTTTTTCTTTTTCGGGAAGATCTTTGTAGAGTTCAGCTATATGTAATGCTAAAATCGTACCACGAAAAAAATGTGAATATGAGTTATGATGGTACAGAGGTAGACAGATAATATGAGGTATCATATGAGCTTAATCGAGAAGAGGATGATATTCCATTGTTTATGAACACTCAACCATCAACATTATCAATAGACAATGACAACATTCATGCAGTGGACTTGGAAAGAGTAACTCAATGTAACGGATTTGTGCTTGGTAATGAGAGATCAGGAGGACTTACTTCAATGGATTGTGGTCCTTCAGAAGAGTGTAATCCTTTCATTGTTGGTAATGAGAGATCAACAAACTTGAATTTTATGGATTGTGGTCCTTCAGAAGATTGTGATCCTTTCGTGGTTGATAACGAAAGATCAGTAGGATTGAATTCTATGGACCGTGGTCCTTTAGAGGTGCATAGACCTGCAGTGGCTATTAATGAGAGATCACATGATTGAATTCCATGTCTTCATGTCGTAGAGGGGAATTGATTATGCCTAGTACCTCTTCATCTGAGACAGATGTTGAAGTTGGTCAACTTTTTTTTTTAGTAAGAGTGATTTAAAAATGAGATTGTCTATTCTGTCCATAAACAATAATTTTGAATATAAGGTAAGAAAGTCAACAAAGTCTTTGTTTAAGTAGAGCCTTCGTGCAGTGAAAATTCCAAAGTGTGATATATTTAAGATCACGAAGTATATGCGGCCGCACACATGTTCTATTGGGATTTTAAATCATGACCATAGACAACCATCGACTGCGGTAGTTGGTGAACTAATCAAAGACAAGTTTACAGGCATAGGACATGTTCATAAACCTCGTCACATCGTTGAGGATATGAGGAAAGAGTACGACATAAATATAAGTTAGATAAAGTGTGGCATGCAAGGGAAATTGCTTATGCTCTTGCTAAGGGTACTCCAGAAGAGTCGTACCCTATTTTACGTGCATATGGTGAAGCTTTAAAAATGGATAATCCAGGTACAAGATTTGAAATTGGAACTTGAAAATGATGTCAGTTTCAAGTACATGTTTATGGCATTAGGGCCTTGTATTAGAGGTTTTTCAAGTTGTTGGCTTGTGATAATTGTTGATGGATCGCATCTGAAAGAAAAATACAAAAGGACCATGTTGGTCGGCATATCCATGGATGGTAACAACCAAGTTTTTGAAAGGAACTCTTAACAAAGAGCATCCATGAGCACGTTCGGATCTTTCCGATTTCATTGTGACCGAAATACCACACACATTCTAATAAATAGTCGACATGCTTTGATAAATAAAATACAAGAGATTAAGTTCATATACCACTTGAAGACTGTCTTCACAACGAACTCAACCCAGTGGAAGCAAACCTCTACGAACTTTATCGCCCACCAAAGAGTCGGCTACCAGCAGCACGATCGTCTACAAGAACAGCAGCAACATGAACAAGCACGAGCGGGGACGACACCATCATTTAGAACCCTTGCGGATGTCTTTGTTGGTATTCTCGGAGTGAGAATCCAAAGCGTGGTCTTTGTTGAATTTGGTAAAGGAAGGAGAACAAAGCTGATCATGTAGAATGATAAGTAAGTGGGAGAAGGCTATCGTATAGCGGATGTTTATCGTATAGAGAAAACTACACGATCATGTAGGTTTTACTAAGCGATCGTTTAGTAATTGGTAAGCGATTTTTTAGAAAACTCGGCATGCCAGATGATCGTTTAGAAAAGTTAAACGATCGTTTAGAAAAAAGCATGTGATCGTTTAGATGCGGGATGTACGATCGTTTAAGCGATAAGGCTCTATCATATAGGCTCTCAGCTAAGCGTTCAAAATGTTTTCACACCTTTTGCGATTTTTTTCGAACTCTTTGCAAAATGAAACCAATTTTCATTTTATTCTTCAGTTACAATAACCAAATAAAGATACTCCCACTAACGCGCGATTGAGGAGAAGATTTCGGTCAATTATCACATAATTAACCAATTTAATTATAAAAGAATATAATCATATTATATTCTTACCCTATAGTTTGATATCATATATCTACTATAGTAATTTCTCCTCCACTTGATGTAAATCATATTTATAAGTTATTTCCTCCAAAATAATGTATCTCATACATTTAGTCAATTATATCATATATAATTAACCAGTCCAATTATATCATATATAATCGAACTCCTTCTTGTCAATTTGAACATTTCAAATTGACCCAAAAACTGATTCTCGACTTTATCCAAGCTACCTAGGGAACCTTATGGATCTGTGGCTCGAAGCTCCAACGGTACGTGAATAGCTGACTAAACTCTTTAGCCATGAGATCCACCATCCGTTAACTACCAGACATTCCACTAAAGACCAATAGCTGAACTCTTCTTACCATAGATATATTTCTAGGTCCATCGAATATAACCAATCATCACCCTTCACAGATGCTCGTTAGTATAATTGGGCCAATTTATCATTTTGCCTCTATAGTTACATCTCACTCTTTAACTACTACTAATTCCTCTAATAAACAATACAATATGGTCCAACTAATGTGTGAATACCTCTTTGGCCAAGAGAAGGTGTGTGGCGCCACATCGTTCAAGCCCTGAAATTAGCCCTTAAGGGAGCTATCTATCTACTTGCCCATGCTTCGGGGAACGAGTGAATTTCATCTTGTGTAGCTGAGTTCCCAGCTCCCAAATTAGACGAATTCCCAAAATGGTTGGTTTGAATCGGCGACCTAGCCACTCGCACCCATACAAATCAAAGGACCGCCCTCAATGGCAGAAGTTCTCAACTCACTCAGGATTGAGGTCATGTTACCTATGGTCATCCTAGTGAAGTGAAGTCTATGTTCAATGAATGGTGTTATATAACGAGACGTTAACACTTCGTGGTCAGAGTCTTATACAAACTCTTTGTATAGGACGCTCTCGCTCACATGTCCCCTACACAATGATCAGGATCAAATCATCTGTGACAAGTCACAACACTTGTGACCATTTCACAAAGCAGGTCGCATTCGTTAGCGTTACCAGGATAGGTTTCCCTCTATATCCATATACTACAGACCATTTTGGGTTATGACTTAAGACATGATCTACTAGTATGTCACTATATAATGCTTAAGTTATATACTAATAACCAGGGATTTTTATGTTTATTGTTTGTGGTAAAGCAAATAAATAAAATAACTGGTCAAAATCAAGATGTGAAGTAAATATATATATTATAACACACAAACATTCGTACAAACTGTTTACAAACTACAGAACCCGAGATTTAGCGCATCAACACCAACAATCTCCCACTTGTCCTAAAGCAAAGTGGGGTGGTATAAAACTAGAACAAAACAAAATTAGGCATAAAAGCCCAGTATTAAGAAAATCTCCCACTGCGCCTAGTCCAGCCGTGGGCGATACTGTAGACCCATGCTCTGAAGGTGACCCTCAAACACTATAGCCGTGAGAGCCTTCGTAAACGGGTTAGCAACATTGTACTCCGAAGCGATCTTCGTGTGTGATCACATCCCCTCGATGCACTATCTCGCAGATCAGATGATACTTCCACTCTATGTGTTTGTCGCGCCTATGACTCCTCAGCTTCTGGGAGTTTGCCATTGGCCCACTACTGTCACAATAGAGGGTAATGGGCCTAGACATATCTGGAAAAACTTCCAGTTCTATCAAGAACTTTCTGAGCCAGATGGCCTTCTTAGCAGCTTCGCAGGCCGTTACGCACCCCGCCTCCATATGGAGTCGGTGATGCACCCCTGCTTAGTGCTTCACCACACTACAGCTCCTCTGTTAAGAGTAAAGGCTGACCCTGACGTGGACTTGCGAGAGTCCTTATCAGTTTGAAGTCAGAATCCGTGTATCCAGTAAGGATCAAATCCATAGATCCATATACGAGCATGTAGTCCCTCGTTCTTTGAAGATACTTGAGGATGTTCTTTATTGCGGTCTAGTGACCTTGGCCTGGGTACCTACTGACTATGCCCACAACGTAGCAGATGTCTAAACGAGTACAAAGCATCACGTACATCAAAATGCCAATGGTAGACGCATATGAGACCCGTTTCATCTCTTCAAACTCCATGTCTGAAAGAAAGTAGGCCCCTTTGGAGTCCTGCATCGAGTACTTGAGCATTATCTTGTCAATGTACGATGCCTGAAATAGTGCTAACACTTTGTTCTTACGATCCCGAAAGATCTGTATGCCTAGAACAAACTAAGCCTCTCCCAAATCTTTCATTTGGAATTGGGTCACTACCTGGTTCTTAACTGCGGTCAGTAAACCTACATCATTCCCAATGAGTAGTATATCGTCTATGTACAACACTAAGAAGACTACTGAAGAATTGATGATCTTCTTATAGACTCAAGGTTCATCAACGTTCTGGTCAAAGCCATATGACTTGATCGTAATATCAAATCGTATGTTCCAAGATCGAGACACTTATTTCAGCCCGTAAATGGACTGATTCAGCTTGCAAACCTTTTACTCTTGACCTTGGGCTATGAATCCCTTAGGTTGCACTATGTAAATGGTCTCCTCAAGATTTCCATTCAGGAAGGCCATCTTAACGTCCATTTTCCAGATCTCATAATTGTAATAAGCTGCAATGGAT
Organism: Benincasa hispida; assembly: GCF_009727055.1. Taxonomy (NCBI): domain Eukaryota; kingdom Viridiplantae; phylum Streptophyta; class Magnoliopsida; order Cucurbitales; family Cucurbitaceae; genus Benincasa; species Benincasa hispida. The sequence goes on from NC_052357.1 coordinate 3,728,972, forward strand.
ATGAGGATGAGGATCGACTTTAGCATGGCAACAGGCGAGAAAGTTTCCTCATAGTCGACTCCCTTTACCTGAGTATAACCCTTTGCCACAAGTCGAGCCTTGAAGTTCTGTACCTTCCCATGAGCACCCCGTTTACGCTTGTAGATTCATTTACAACCTACACATCTTACCCCATCAGGCTGATCTACAAGATCCCATACTGAGTTAAAGTACATCGACTCCATCTCGAGATCCATGGCCTTGACCCATTCATCCCGGTCAACATCCTCCATTGCCTTCTGGTAAGATAACAGATCCTCAACGTCGTCATCTGCCACCATAGCAAGGATTTCCGTGAAACCCAAATAGCGAACAGGCAGGTTCGCAACCCTCCCACTACGTTGAGGTTCCCTCAACTCTTGAGGTGGAACCGACTACTCGATGAACTCCCATCAAAAAATTTTGTTGATGTAGCAGGCTTTTTAACAACTCTTGTTGAAGTTTCAGTAGTTTTATTGGAAAGCTCACGCAACACGACTTTACTTCGTGGACTGTGGTCCCTTATATGATCCTCCTCCAGGAAAGTAGCGTTCATGGAAACAAACACCCTATTTTTCGATGGATCATAAAAATAACCCCCCCATGTACCTTTGAGTTAGCCTACAAAGAGGAATAACCTCGATCGGGTTCCAACTTTTTTGGATTTGCCTCAAGCACATGTGTAGGGCAACCTCAAATGCGGAAGTGACGTAAACTAGCTTTATATCTGTCTCTTATACACATCTAGATGTGTATAAGAGACAGGGGTATTAATGGCTAACGACCTTAGTACATATAAATTACTTTCCAGATATGTTGCACAAATAGTAACACCATCTTTATGAATAAACACTTTATCCACATTAAAACTAATTGTGTATTTACATTGTAATAAGCACTTTACAGAAATGAGGTTCTCTTAAGTTCGGGAACAATATAAACCTGTTCATTCTCAAAACTAGAAACCTATTCTGTAAAGCTAACTGGAGCCCTCCCATTGCCACAACTGAGACGATGTGTCCGGTGCCTACTCGCATCGTCATCTCACTAGCCTCCAGCTGTCGGCAGCCAGGATCTAATCCCCTGAAAAGAAGAACAAACGTGATTAGTGGCGCCCGAAACAATTATCCAGGCAGAATCATCATTCTCCACTAAACAAGTTTCAAGTACAAGTAAATCACATTTACCTTTATCTGCCTTGGCGGCCTTCCTTTCCTTCAGCCAGTGAGGACAGTTCCTCTTCCAATGTCCATCCTGGTTGTAGTGGAAACACTTTCCCTTTTTCAACCGGTGGTGGACGCCTTCTTGGGGCAACCGACGACGAGTTAGCAGACGCCTTCCTTTTTCCCTTACCACCCTTCTTCTGCTTCTCCTTTGTAGAGTTAGAAGTAGAAGGTGCAGACTTCATTCCTGAGGTAGAATCTCTATGAAACATCTTAGACGATGAAGCAACATTTGCCTCACTCTTCTTCCTCTCTTTACTTTTCAGTAAAGATTGGTAGGTTTACAACTCGTTGAGGAGAGTTGTAAGGTTATATTTCACTTTGTTAAGAATCACATTACTAACAAAGTGCAGGAAGCTCTTTGGCAAAGAATGCAGGATAATGCTAACCTGGCTGCCCTCATCGATGGTAGACTCATTCAACTCCGCTACATTGAAGTGGACCATCATGTTAAGCACATGTTCACGAACAGAGGTGCCTTCTTCCATTTTGGAGTTGAATATATACTCAAGAGCCTCATGAATGAGTTATTCAAACGGTTGTCTAAACATCCCCCGCAGGGACTCCATGATCTCACACGCTGAGACCATGGGCTCATGTTTCTTGGCCAAGACCTCATAAAGACTTGCCAAGATATAGGTTCAGGCCTTCTCATTCGCCCGTATCCATCGCTCGTATGCCTTTCGAACATTTCGAGCAGCATTCGGAGCTGGAATAGGAAGACAAACCTCCGTAAGGGTGAACATGAGATCCTCGATGATAAGAATCGTCATGATCATGTGTTTCCATGTCGAAAAGTTATCACCAGTTAATCTTTTGGCGCTAAGCAAAGCTAACGTGGTTGTGGCCATTTTGAAAACTTGTTGTTGAAAATACGAACAAAACTTTATTAGATTTTGCTAAACCACGTTTAACCAATTAATTTTGCAAAACAGCTTCAAGTATCCTAAGTGAAAGACTTCTATTTTGCAATGATGCTCTAGTGAGGTAGGACAAATGTCACTGGTGGGGTGATTATATGCCCCTTCGCTGGGATGAGACAATCTCAACCATTAGGCAGAACCAACTCTTGGAACTGAACCTAACAACCACCATTTATTCGGTCCAGAACTGTTAACCTTTAACAATTCCGCGTAAGTGTGACCCCTCGCTTTCAGTGCCAGAGTCTCGCCTTAATGAGCCCACCATAGGGAAGAAGAAGATTAAGATAAAAGGCTAAGTTACCTTATCCTCTTACAGGAGATTATATAAAGAAACGCGCAAAACTGCCATCCTATAGGGGGAAATTTCCATGGTGCCTCGAGGTGATACGTAGTAACTTTATTCAATCAAACGAGAGAGACCGAGGGATATGCTGTCGCACATCCCCCTCCCACTTACTATGAACACTCTCTCTATCCACTTTGATATTGACCTACACAAACACCATCTGTTAGAGGGACACGCCAAAGGTGCCTCGAGACCGAGGGTAGATCTCACGGTGTGGACTATTTAGGAGAAACGTGAAAGGTTTAAGTGAAGCATCTTATGCCCCAAGTACCTTCCACTGAATATTCTATCTAGGGGTTCATTAACTTAGACAATCCGACTACTGATTTTAGTGTAAGTCATCTTTTTAAAGTCCGCTCATAAACAACTTTTGTCTATGAATTATGAACAAGTTCAAGTAGTCTCATTTAAACACTTTAATGGATTGTCCTTAACTTACATGTATGCATCAAATCTATCTAATTCACCTTTCCAGGTAAGTTTCCAGGTAGGGGTGTTACGTTTCCGTCAACTTAAATACCCCAGCCTAAACAGAACTCGCCTTAGACAAAAGGTCCCTTACAAATAGATTTGCTACACTTTAACCTTTTATTAGTCAATTTAATCCTATTAAGCTGATTAAAAGATTAAAGCCTAATGGTTGCTAATCATATTAGAACCGTGATCTTAGGTCTATGTTATCCAAGTTTTAAACATTTTAAAACATGAATTAAACCTAAGTGAGCATGCATATCTTTCTTATTGCTTTTAGTTCTAATTTCTCTTTAACCTTTAAAAAGAAACAACTAAAATACATAGCGCACAACTAGGTGTTTATAACACTAATAAAGAAACCTATGTGTCACGCTTCATGCAATATCCAGTCATTACTATACATAACTTTTATATAAACGCGTAATAACCAAGCAAACATGCTTTCCATTCACCCTTATACTATAACAATTATAATATAAAGATGATGCATGTCAATGCTTTTTATGCATGCATAAATATAACTCTTATATTATATGATGCATGAGCATGCTCTTATATAATTAAATCATGCTTCTCTAAATTATAACATTTATAATAAAGAGATGATGCATGACTAATGCATAACCTAAGGTGAGATTTACTATATGTGCACCCATATGACATATAAAAACCATACATCGCATGTAAAAAACCAAGGATTAGCGGACCAAGATGAACCTTTACAAAAAAACAGAATGAAATAACTCTATCTATTACATTTTCCATCAAGCAAATCGGTTCACAGGCAAACCGAGTCTTGAATCGCCAGGAGAACTCTATCGTTTAGTAAATGCCGAAGGTAACGATCGCTCAGCGCACACTAGACGATAGGCACTAAAGCTAAAGGACTTCTTAGACGACAACAAGGCTGCGAAGCCTAATCGTCTAGGCGATCGCTTAATGCGGCAAAAGGTAAACGATTTATCGTGCATTGGTAAGCGATCGTTTAGTCAGTTACTAAGTGATGAAGCTTGCTAAGCTAAACAATCGTCTAGTGCGCGCGCGAAACGATACGCGAGCATCCAATACTCAGCGATCGTTTACCCCATCGTCTACATGACCCGATTAACCCTTGATCTTCTTCATCTTTGAGGAACAGCAACCCTTGCTTTGATCTTCTTCACAAATGACTCAAGACTCAAATTGAATTTAAATTACAGACTCGATTATGATTAATAATGCCCAAAAACGTAGGGGCCTTTACAATTAACCGAAAATGCAAAAGAATTAAATTAAACCGAGGCTAACATCCCAGAAAACTCTATTAATTCATACATCCTCGACAATTTAACAATTTAACAGAGTAGATATGTTACCCACCAAGAATGTATATGCACTTCGTTGCAACAATGAAATTGGATATTAGAACCTGGCTCTGATACCAATTGAAAGGAACTCTTAATTAAGAGCATCCATGAGTGCGTTCGGATCTTTCCGATTTCATTGTGACCAAAATACCACACACATTCTAATAAATAGTTATGCAATTTAAAACTAATTAACGGCATGCTTTGATAAATAAAAGACAAGAGATTGAGTTCGCATATCAGTTGAAGACTGTTTTCACAACGAACTCAACCCAGTGAAAGCAAACCTCTACGAACTTTATCGCCCGCCAAAGTGTCAGCTACCAGTAGCACGATTGTTGTTCGCTTGCTATTGTGAGAAGCTTTAGGAGTGTATAAAGTAAAACAGATTGGAAGAATAAAGTCTAAGTGTTGCGTTTTGCCTTGATGTGTTTAAATGAATGCAACACATTGGGGCATTAGTATTATGCACAGAAGGCATACAACTCCTTATAATAACGTTCAAGTTTTCCTAGATTAAACCCAAGTATAAATCTAATCTAGGTTCTTGGCAAGTCCAGGGTCGATCACAGGGATTCAGTTTCACTAATACAGATTATGCATTGTACTTGCAGTAGGAGATTTTTCCTAAATAAATGTGAAAGATGTATTATTTACTCTTACATGCTATGCCTGTGCAAGACAATACAAAAGAGTTGAGTGGAAAATGAAGGATCATGTGAAATTGGAATTTAAGTAGGTGGACGCGCCGATTAAAGATAATTGCACACAACTGATGTATTTAGTTTTCGATGCGACAGGCTTCTCATTGCAATTTCTTTCATTTCTCAAAACATTTCAATCTTTTCTAAACCAGCAATGCGTTAGATTCTATTTCTTTTGAAAAACAAATGCTGGATAAAAAGAAAATGATTGTGTACTTATTTACCCATGCGTTGCTCCAGGTATCCCATTTTCATTTTGGCTTGCCCCCACGGATGTCATGCGAGCATCCAACTACGGGTGAGAACCCTTTATAACTAAACTCATATCTAATATTCATTCCTTTTTCAAGGTATAGTTTTTTCTTCAGACTAGATAGAGGAGTTTTATAGGACGCGTTGGTCTAGGATACTTAACTTCATTTTGGCTTACCCCCACGGGTGTCATGCGAGCATCCAACTTCGGCTAAGTGCCTGTTCCAATTAAGCTCATGTCATTTTAAATTTCTTTCTTTTGAAGTAATGACAGAGGAGCTGCGTTCAAAATTTTTCTTATTTTGTTTCCCTTTTTCTTTATGATGTATACATTGACGCGTCTATGCTCGGATTTCCTTCATCCCCAAATTTGGAGATGAGCTGTATCCTCATTGCTAAAAGAGAAACAAAGTTTTAAAAGGCTTTGAGAAATTGAAAGGAGTTTAAGACTTCAAGCTTGCATGCGTTAGAAAATAAACTTAATCTTTTTAAGAGAAGTTCAAGCCTTGTCTATTTTCCTAACGCCTATCTTATGCTTATGAGTTCATATAGTTGATATCATTGAGGTTAAGTTAAGCACGAGACTTAGAAAACAATTAAAGGATAAATGCAAGGATCAAAGTGATAATAACTTCTCATTCATTTTTCATATTTTAACATAGATTGCATAAAGACAACAAAAAGATGCAAAAGGACAATTAAACCAAAATTACAAAATAATTTTAACCCAACACCCCAAGGTTCTACTGTGCTGGTGCATCATCTCTGCGTTCTTCTTCGGGGTTTTCGTCCATGAAGCACAAGGGATTTCTGAGATGGCTGGTAATGGAGGCAAGGCAAACATACCTACCAAGACCTGATTGATATACTACGTTGTGTAGACAAATTGGTCTTGCATGCATCTTGTCTGTTGCCTCAAGTAATCCCTTAATACCCGGTTTTGTTGTTAAAGATCTTCAATTGATGCGGCCAACGGTCGGAGTTGATCACTGATGAATGTTTTCAACTCCTCTAAGTCTATGATGCATTGGGGTACTGGTTCTTCTCGTCCAACTAGGTCTTTAAATGCTACTGTGTTACTGGATCCTAACCCAATTGGCTCAAAGATCACTGGAGGAGGCACAAAATTTTGGATTGGACTTTGTTGGGGCGAAGGAATTGAGTGAGGGAGGTCCTGATTTGTGAATATGGGTTCTTGATGCGTCTGCTCAAGACTCCCTCTTGGCTGGGCTATTGGTGAGTCATGGAAAAATTCAAGTGCAGGTTGCGCTTCTTCAGCCAAAGTTTCTGGCTCAGCTTCACATTCTTCATTCTCTGAAGCTTCATCGCTGTGTTCAACTACCATGACACGTCTTTTCTTGGGGGTGCGTTTTGTTGGTCGAGGTCTTCGTGCCACTTTTTTTCGCAGGTAAGGCTGGTTGATGTTGTGATCCTCGAAGGAGACGCCTTATTGCCTTTATGTCTATCAGACCATCGACTTCTTCATATTCATCCCCCAGATGGATACCCCCGCGTTCAGATAACGCGCAGATCAGCCACGGAAAATATAGTTGCCCTCGAGGCTTGTTCTTGATGGCCTTGATCTAGTCCCATTTAATCCTCCCAATATCCAACAGGATGTATTGCATTATGTAGTAAGTGGCCAGGATGCGTTCTCTGGATAACGTTTCATCATGCGTTGTAGGCATGATGCTGCGTTTGATTAAATAATACCACATGTTAGCATCTGGGTTCAGATTCCTAGAAACAAGCATCTTTGATCTAGTCCTTGATGTCTGCCACTTACTTCCAGGTTTGGCCACTATCTTCAATGCATCTTCCAATTGACCAGGCGTTGGTTACTCTAAGATGCAGTTTTCTTCTGCGTTAGGATTACTATTCAAGTTGAACACTTCATTTATCTTGTCTACCGATAAGCGCACTAATACCCCTTCCACGAAGATGGTGTCCTTTTCCATGTCGAATTTGCTGTTGTAGAATGTGCGGACAAGGTTGGGTCAGATGCGATCATGCCCAATGCAGTATTGATTCCACCTTAGTGCGTTGATGGTTTCCGTGATATAGACTGGCAATAGGTGGTGTTCAGGGAATAAGCCTTTCTCTACTAATATATCACTAAAATGACGCTTTCTTCCCGTGGTTCTCTTAGGTAACGCCTCCGTTACCTCGCGTTTCCCTGCCGGGTGTTCTCTTGCCTCTTTAGCTAACTCTCTTAACTCATTCTCTAACTCCTTTTGGAGATTGGTTTTCCTTCGCCCTTGTCTCGTGGGCGCATATTCTTCCAATTCATTTTCCAATGCGTTGTGCCTTTTTTCACGTGTTGCACCCTTAGGTCCGGGTGCAACTTCTTCTTCCTCCAGTATTAACCTTCTCTTCCTTGATACTCTCTTTGATTTTATAGGCCCTTCATCCACTTCAGATAGACGTGGCTGGGACGCGTAGGAGCCAATTCTCCTTTCTCTACTTTCTTCTTCTCTTCCTTCATTCTCTTCCCTTTCTTCATTTTCCATCTATTCTTCATTTTCCATCTCTGCTTCATTTTCCATCTCTTCTTCTAGCATCGCTGCATATCTTTCTGTTTCATCCAACTCGAGTGATATGTTTGGTGGATCTGAACACATCACTTGAGTTGCTTCTTGCTCTTGGTTGAGCAATGCTAGAATAGCTCTAAATACTTCCTCTTCATCACGTCTTGCTGACTCTGCCAAGTCTTCAAGGTTATGCTCTGATGCAGGACTGTCAGAGGCTGGGATAGGTGGAGTGAATGGTGGGGTGCCCACAAGGGTGTGAGGCATCCTCGGAGAGGATATTAGGGTGGGCGAAGGTGTTGGCTGGTTAGACGTTTCTGAATCCATCGGGTAAATTATGGCTAAGGGTTCAATGGATAGAGGGGGAGGTGGATGCACCGCTGGAGATGGTTTGGTATGGGCATAGGTAGGAAGGGGTTCATACGTTGCACCCACCAAGGTTATGTTCGGGATAAATGGTGGTGGGGCAGGCTTGGTATAAGGTTTGGACGCAGCCATAGATGATGGACGCGTCCTAGTCTTAGCTGGTGTCTTTACCCTTGGTTTAAAGGCAGACTGGGGTTTTCGTGGGGTTTTAGCCCTAGGCAGAGAAGTTTTGGCCGGAGGGATTACAAGTTTCTTGGAGCTCTTGGCCAAAGCTTTCATGGAGGTGGAAGGAGGGTAGGGGCGGCCAGACGCTGAGCAGAGGTTGCACCACCGTCAGAGGATTTCGATTGGGTAGGGATGGAGGTTGATTTTCTGGGGCTAGGTGGAGGTGAACTCGAAAATGAAGAGGATGATAAAGAACTTACCGATAAATTGTTGCCTAGGTTGTAGCTTTGGTTCTGAGAATCTGAGCCGGACGACATTGTTCACCGAAGATGCTGAGCGAGAGAGGAAAATAGAGGTTTGGTGGCTCTGAGGTTCTAAGGTTTTTGAAGAAATGGAGGTTCGTAGGCGCAGTGAAGGAGAAGAAGAAACAGTTTGGTTCAAGTGAGGTTTTTGTAGAGGGGGAGGATGATCGTGGCTGACGACAGGCAGTGCCTGACGTCTGCAATTAATGCAAAGTGGAAGGGTCGCCTCGTTTAGCCAAAACACTCAAGTGTTTTGTGTTTTCGAGACAAGTCCTTTCAACTGCCCCCTGCGTTAGACTTGTGTCTAACGCGTCCAATGTTTCATATTTAATTATACATAACTTGTCTAAAAGAAAAACAATCAAAATTTCAAATTTTGTAAAGGTAAAACGATCAACTTAAAATCTTCAAATAAATAAACTAACAAATTCAAACATAACTTAAAATACAGAATGCAAAAGAATAAGGTTGAGAGAGAGACGTCCCTGGAAGATGTGGTGTTACAACCGTAGAGATGCCTCGACGCGAGCTTCAAATTGTCTCGCGTAGCGCAAGAGATGACTTTTGGCATTCCACTTCGTCTTCAAAGTACGGCTTAACTGTTTGGCCGTTTACTTTGAACGCATCAGTGCCATCTTCTCGCATTAATTCCACAATACCGTAGCGAAAGATCGTTTTAATTATGAAGGGTCAGACCATCTAGATTTCAATTTCCCTGGAAACAGACACAAGCGTGAGTTGAACAATAAAACATTCTAACCAACAACAAGTATTTCTTGCTGATGCGTTGGTCGTGCCAATGCTTTGTCTTTTCCTTATAGATCTTGTTGTTTTCATATGTGTTCATTCGCCATTCTTCGAGCTTGTTAAACTGAAGCTTGCGTTGAATGCCCACCGCATCCAGATTCATGTTCAACTTCTTTACTACCCAAAATGCCTTATGCTTCAACTCTACTGGAAGATGACATGCTTTACTAAATACAAGTGAGTAAGGAGACATATCTATAGGCGTTTTGTATGCAGTCCTGTAGGCCCAGAGTGCTTCATTCAGCCTTTGCGCCCAATCTTTCCACGTTGTGCTGACGACTTTTTTAGAATTGATTTGATTTCTCGATTTGAAATTTTTGCCTGACCGTTTGTCTAAGGGTGGTAGGCGGTAGCAATGTTGTGCTTAACCTTATATTTTGCAAGTAATTTTGAAACGATGCGATTGATAAAATGCGTACCTTCATCGCTTAGTAGAGCTCTCAGTGTTCCATAGCGTGTGAAAATATTCCCGGTAAGAAATTTAGATACAAGAGATGCGTCGTTTCTGGCATAGGCTACTACCTCTACCCACTTAGATACATAATCTACGGCTAACAAGATATATTGCTGACCACAAGACAGAGGAAACGGGCCCATAAAATCTATGCCCCAGACATCAAACAACTCCACTTCAAGAATATTATTCAAGGGCATTGCGTCCTTTGAAGAAATATTCTCTGTGCATTGGCAGGGGTCACAATTTTAAACAAACTCTCGTACGTCCTTAAAAAGGGTGGGCCAAAAGTAACCGCATTGAAGGACTTTCGCTGTGGTCCTTTGCCCACCAAAATGCCCACCATTAGGAGAATTATGACACTCGACCAGGATGCGTTGTGTCTCCTCCTCTGGGATGCATCGACGCAGTATAGAGTCTGGGACTTGTTTGTATAGAAACGGTTCGTCCCAGAAATAAAACTTACTGTCATGGACTAGCCGTTTCTTCTGCTGGGAAGTTTTCAGGGAACTACTTGATGGTCAAGTAATTAATTATATCAGCATACCAAGGTTCCCTGCCTTCAATTCTAAATAGGCTCTCATCAGGGAATGCGTCCTTGATGTCGTTTTCCTGGACTTGCATTTCTTGATTTTCAAGCCTAGACAGGTGATCAGCCACTTGATTTTTTGTTCCCTATCTTGGATGTCAATGTCAAATTCTTGTAGTAATAGAACCCATCTTATCAACCTCGGCTTTGCGTCATTCTTGCTTATCAGGAACTTGATGGCTGAGTGGTCGGTATATATGGTGGCTGATGTAACAACTAAGTAAGAATGAAATTTTTTAATACCGAATACTACAGCTAACATCTCTTTCTCAGTAGTTGTATAGCTGTCTCTTATACACATCTAGATGTGTATAAGAGACAGTACCAAGGTTCCCTGCCTTCAATTCTAAACAGGCTCTCATCAGGGAATGCGTCCTTGATGTCGTTTTCCTGGACTTGCATTTCTTGATTTTCAAGCCTGGACAGGTGGTCAGCCACCTGATTTTCTGTTCCCTTTCTCTCTTGGATGTCAATGTCAAATTCCTGTAGTAGTAGAACCCATCTTATCAGTCTCGGCTTTGCGTCCTTCTTGCTCATCAGGAACTTGATGGCTGAGTGGTCGGTATATATGGCTGTCTCTTATACACATCTAGATGTGTATAAGAGACAGCTCAGAGGTCGCGCAATCTGAGAAAAGCTTCTGACGAACCGTCTATAGAAGCCGACATGTCCTAGAAAACTTCTTAGCATTTTAACATTCGCTGGTGGTGGAAGTTTTGCTATTACATCAATCTTGGCTCCATCCACTTCCAAGCCAACCTTAGATACTTTATACCTCAAAACAATTCCTTTTGTCACCATGAAGTGACATTTTTCCCAATTCAATACTAAGTTTGTTTCCTCGCACGGAGCGAGGACGACTTCTAAGTTATCTAGGCATGACTGGAATGAGTCTCCAAAGACTGAAAAGTCATCTATGAAGACTTCCACGGTCTTCTCCAGGAAGTCAGAGAAAATGGCCATCATACAACGTTGAAATGTCTCTAGTGCGTTGCATAACCCAAAGGGCATGTGTTTGAATGCGAAAGTGCCAAAGGGAGTGAACGTGGTCTTCTCTTGATCTTCCATATCTATTAAAATCTGGTTGTAACTAGAATAACCATCGAGAAAACAATAAAACTCCTTACCTGCAAGTCTATCAAGCATCTGATCGATGAAAGAAAGAGGAAAGTGGTTCTTTTTAGTTGCTGTGTTGAGTTTCCGATAATCCATACAAATTCGCCAGCCTGTGACAGTTTTTGAAGGAATGAGCTCATTGTTGCTGTTTACTATCACGGTCGTTCCCCCTTTCTTGGGAATGCATTGAACTGGACAAACCCAACTGCTGTCGGACATCGGATAAATAACTCAAGCATCCAACCATTTCAGAATCTCCTTTTTGACTACTTCTTTCATAATGGGGTTAAGCCTTCTTTGAGGCACAATTGACCCCATCTTCCCTTCCTCTAGCCTAATTTTGTGCATACAGTTGGATGGAGTTATTCCACGAATATCTGCAAGCGTCCACCCTATTGCGCGTTTATGTTTCTTCAACATCTGCAAGAGTGAATCTTCATTACGCTTTGTGAGATTAGCGGAAATGATAATAGGCAATGTATTATTAGTTCCAAGAAAAGCGTATTTCAAATGTTCGGGTAACTGTTTTAATTCGAGTTTAGGTGGTTGTTCGAGTGAAGGACGCATTGGTTTTGTCTGCTGTTCGCTCAGACTTGGCGGCTCGGATTCCTTCAGGGTTTCTTCCAACGCGAGAACTTCACATACTCGAGTCTCTTCTTCAATCAATTCAATATTGTTTAGCTGACGATCATCACTGTCTGGGAATTTTAATGCGTTGAGCACATTAAATTTCACCTCTTCATTATCCAAGTGCATGGTTAGCTCACCTTTATGCACGTCAATCAGAACTTTCCCAAAGCCAAGAAAGGGCGTCCAAGGATGATTGGAACCTCCCTATCTGCTTCATAATCCAGAATAATGAAGTCTGTTGGGAATACGAGATTGTCAACCTTCACCAAAACGTCTTCAATTTTCCCTTCCGTGTACTTAATTGTCCTGTCAGCGAGTTAAAGGGTGACAGAAGTAGGTTGTGCCTCGCCAATCCTCAATTTCTTAAAAACTGAATGGGGCATGAGATTGATGCTCGCTCCTAGGTCGCACAACGTATGACCCACATCTAATCCTCCAATTGAATAAGGAACTGTGAAGCTCCCTAGGTCCTTCTGCTTCTGTGGTAGCTTGTTGCTTACTAACGCGTTGCATTCCTGCGTTAATGCTATTACTTATTTCTCACTGACTTTTCTCTTTTTCGTCAAAATGTCCTTCAAAAACTTCACATATGTTGGCATCTGCTCCAAAGCTTCTATGAGTGGAATGTTGATGTGCAGCTGCTTTAAGAGCTCGAGAAAGCGCTTGAACTAATGTTCATCGTTCTCCTTCATCAGACGCCTGGGGAATGGTGCGTTCAGAGGCACCTCCTGCTTTCCCACATTAGATGTGCTGGTTTCCGAATGGCTTGTATTTTCTGGCGTTCTCTCTTCCTGATCCGTTGAATATGTAATGCATTCTTTCGAAGAACTATTGTTTCTTGGATTCATCTTTCTTTCTGCAAGGTTTCTTCCACTCTGCAACGTCACTGCGTGACATTGCTCTTTCTCGTTATTATTCCCAGGTGTCTCTGTATTGCTAGGTAGAACGCCTAACTGCCTGCTTTTCAATTCGCTTGCAATCTGCCCCACCTAGATTTCCAAGTTTTTGATTGATGACGCATGGCTCTTCAGCATTGTGTTGTTCTGAGCTATATATTCCTTCAATAGGTTTTCCAGCAGAGTTCCAGAACTCGATGTGTGGCCACCTCTATTGAAAGGCTATCGATGTTGTTGATGCGGCTATTGATGCGTTTGTTGAAAGACAAGAGGCGGTCTATTCTTTTGCTGATGGCTCGCGCCTGGGTGGTTCTCTTGCTGATTTCCTCCTGTCCAAGAAAAAATCGAATGGTTTCTCCATCCAGGTTTATAAGTATTAGAAAATGGGTTATTCTCTATGAAACATATTGACTGAGGGTTTTGAGGACAATCAACATATGAGTGAAAATCTCCACATCCCACACAAGTTACCATGGGTTGCCCAAATGCCTCCACTTGATTCACCTTCTGCTAGTTTAATGCGTTACCTAGTGTTATGTTCTGTAGAAGGCTGGTCATGGTAGCTACTTGAGCGAAGAGCGTGGCTATCGCGTTGGCATCAATAGAGTTAATGTTCTGAGATCTTTTTTTCCTGTCATTTCTTCCATCGTATGTGTCATCTACCCACTCCTTGTTATGTTTGGCAATGCGGTTTAATATTTCTTTAGCTTCAATGTA
>NC_052357.1:3743602-3746335 GCF_009727055.1 Benincasa hispida
ATAGGACGCGTGCTATTGTTTGTCATCAGGATTGGGTTCTGTGCAGTGTGAGCCAGTTGCTGATTTGTTCTTCTGCCATTGCTAATTCCCTTTCTTGCTGCCTGAGTAACTGTTGCCTCAACCTTTGAGAACGGTTGGATCGATTCCTACGCCGGAAGGTCTGTCAAATCTCGGGTTCGTATCTGAACTCAAGAGTGTTCTCCTTGATCATACACGTTCACAAGCTTAGGCATGGCTTGTAATACTTCCCTTAATTGAAGTGACCCTACAACAAATACAAACGAAATTTCTGGCTAGTTCTTGTTGCTGAATTCCCCGGCAACGACGCCAAAAACTTGTTCATTTGCTATCGTGAGAAGCTTTAGGAGTGTATAAAGTAAAACAGATTGGAAGAATAAAGTCTAAGTGCTGCGTTTTGCCTTGATGCGTTTAAATGAATGCAACGCGTTGGGGCATTAGTATTATGCACAGAAGGCACACAACTCCTTATAATAACATTCAAGTTTTCCTAGATTAAACCCAAGTATAAATCTAATCTAGGTTTCTGAAGAGTCCAGGGTCGATCACAGTGATTCAATTTCACTAATATAGATTATGCGTTGTACTTGCAGTAGAAGGTTTTTCCTAAATAAATGTGAAAGATATATTATTTACTCTAACATGCTATGCCTGTGCAAGACAATACAAAAAAGTTGAGTGGAAAATAAAGGATCATGTGAAAATGAAATTTAAGTAGGTGGCCGCGCCGGTTAAAGATAATTGCACACAGCTGATGTATTATGGATGAAATGGGATGGATTTATTATCTTTCTATTCATGCGTTAGACATCATTCAACACTTCTCAATGCGAATAACATACAAGCCTATCTTTAGGGTGCATGCGTCTAACCTAGAATGCAAGAAACACCAGTAAGTCTATCTCTAGCTGTACTAGGCGTTCTACTTAATGCGGCTTAGCTATTCTTTCGAACAACTAAGTAAAGAAGCTTTCACCGAGTTGTCAAGTTGGTTTAGGCGTTGGAACAGAATTATGCATGAAGTACTAATGCTTTCAACATAAACAGAAGATAAACAATAGCAAAAGTGATGATCAAATATATGGATTTTATAAAGGATCCATGAGTCTTTACAAAGAACTATACTCAATCAAAATGAAATGAAAATAATATTAAGAGAGAGACTGAGTCAAGCCAAAGAATACAATCTCTTATAGTTCTTTGGCTCAATCTTGTTGTGTACAATCACTTTAAAGAGCTGAGGACAGAGTATCTTTCTCAAGAATAACTTTCTCCACTCCATGGCCGGCGGTGGTGGTGGTTCTCAGCTCCTTCGATCGTCTTACACCTCGGCACAGCTTGTACAAACTAAAACTAAGTCTACAAATTTACAGAGAGTATAGAGCTTCTAATTGTCTGAACTCTTAATTCTTGAGGGTCTTCAAGTATTTATAGGCGTTGGTCTCGTCCACTTGGAGGATAGGCTGCATTTAAGTCCATGCCCTGGTCAGCATTAAACTCCATGTCCTGGTTCAGACACCGCCTGCTGCTGGAAGCTTTTCAGATGCCGTCTGTTGCAGGTGCCCATGCTTGCAAGTGGTGATGTGACACAATCAGCCTGGAGCAACGAATATTCTATGCGTTGAATTCTCTCCGACGCATGGCTCATGCATTAGTGCATTTCCTGTGGCACTTGTCTAATGCGTTATTGTCAGTTCTTGTGTCGAAATCCTGCAAAGCAGTGTGTTAGCACCGCGATTTTTAGTGATAAACTTCTTTTACATGAAATTGTTATTGTTTAAGTAAATCCATGAGTTTCTATTAAAAATGAGGAGACTTTATCATTAAAAACCCTAATTGTTCTAACTTAAGAGTAAAGATAACTTATATTTTTACAAGTTATCAATCGTCTACACGAACGGCAACAACATGAACAAGCACGAGCAGTGACAACAGCACCACTTAGAACCCTTGGTATTCTCGGAGTGAGAATCCAAAGTGTGGTCTTTTGTTGAATTTGGTAGAGGAAGGAGAACAAAGTTGATCGTGTAGAACGATAAGCAAGTGAGAGAAGGTTATTGTATAGCGGATGCTTATCGTTTAGAGAAAGCTACACGATTGTTTAGGTTTTACTAAGCAATCGTTTAGTAATTGGTAAGAGATTGTTTAGAAAACTCGGCACGCTAGGCGATCGTTTAGAAAAGCTAAGCGATCATTTAGAGAAAAGCATGTGATCGTTTGGATGTAGGGTGTGCGATCGTTTAAGCGATAAGGCTCTATCGTATAGGCTCTTAGCTAAGCGGTCGAAACGTTTTCACACATTTTGCGTTTTTTTCGAACTCTTTGCAAAATGAAACCAATTTTCATTTTATTCTTCAGTTATAATAACCGCATAAGGATTCTCCCATTAACGTACGATTGAGGAGAAGATTTCGGTCAATTATCACATAATTAACCAATTTAATTATTAAAAGAATATAATCATATTATATTCTTACCCTATAGTTTGATATCATATATCTACTATAGTAATTTCTCCTCCACTTGATATAAATCATAATTATATCTACCTCCAAAATAATGTATCTCATACATTTAGTCAATTATATCATATATAATTAACAAGTCCAATTATATCATATATAATCGAACTCCCTCTTGTCAATTTGAACATTTCAAACTGACCCAAAAACTGATTCTCGACTTTATCCAAGCTACCTAGGGGATCTTATGGAC
>NC_052357.1:3746780-3960396 GCF_009727055.1 Benincasa hispida
CTACTTGCCCCTGCTTCGAAGGAGGAGTGAATTCCATCTTGTGTAGCTGATTTCCCAGCGCCCAAATCAGACGAATCCCCAAAATGGTAGGTTTGAGTCGGCGATCTGGCCACTCGCACCCATACAAATCAAAGGACTGCCCTCAATGGCAAGAGTTCCCAACTCACTCAGGATTGAGGTCATATTACCTATGGTCATCCTAGTGAAGTGAAGTCTCTGTCATGAACGGTGTTATATAATGAGACGTTAACACTTCGTGGTTAGGTCTTATACAAACTCTTTATATAGGACGCCCCCACTCGCATATCCCTTACACGAATGATCAGGATCAGACCATCTGTGACAAGTCACAACACTTGTGACCATTCCACAAAGCGGGTCGCATCTATAGCGTTACCAGGATAAGGTTTCCCTCATATATCCATATACTACAGACCATTTTGGTTATCACTTAAGACATGATCCACTTGTATGTCATTACATACATGCTTAAGTTACATACTGATAACCAGTGATTTTATGTTTATTGGTTCGTGGTAAAGCAAATAAAACAAATAAATGAGCAAAATCAAGATGTGAAGTAAATATCATATATTATAAAACACAAGCAATCGTACAAACTGCTTATAAACTACAGGACATGAGACTTTAGGGCATCAACCCCAACAGTTTACCCACTAGCATATGCCATAGTGGAAAATGAAACTGGTCGAGCTTGGAAGTGGTTTATGTCGATTTTGAAGTATGCCATTAGAGAACCCTTTAACTTGGTGTTCGTGTCCAATCGAGTGGTATCTATTGGCAATGCCATTCGTCCAGTTTTTTCCACGACATTTCATGGATTGTGCACATACCACCTAGAAAATAACATTCTTTCCAACTTTAAGGACAATACGATTGTTGGTATGTTCAAGGATGCAACCAGGGTGTTTCGCATGACAGAGTTCCAAGCACACTGGCACTAACTGCGTACTTTTTGAAATAGTGTTGTATCGAAATATTTAGAGGATATTGGTCTTGAAAGATGGGCGCGTGTTTACCAAACAAAATAAAGATACGATAACATGACGTCCATTAGTGCAGAGTATTTCAATTCATTAACCAAAGAATATCGACAGCGACCTATAATGTTCTTATTAGAACATGTTCGAGGCCTCATTCAGTCATGGTTTTATGAACGGAGAAATTATTGGGCATCTCAAACGACGTCTCACTCGGACTACTGTGAAACTTCGATTGCAAACTGAGTGTGACCCAAGGGCAGCACGATATGAGTTGAGTGATTTATTATTATAGGATCCATGTGCGGGATAATTGATTGGATGGTATTGTAAACCTCCATACGAAGGAATGTACGTGCAAGGAATTTGGCTCACTCGGTATCCCATGTTCGCATGCAATTGTTACTGTGCGAGAATGAAACATCTCCATCCGAGGTTTGTGCAGTCCATTCTATAGCGTTGACTCCCTCATGGCTGCGTATACAGAGCCCGTAAATCCACTCGGTCACATATCTGAATGGAAGAGACCTCTGGGATATGTGGAAAAGCATATTGCACCTTCTAGAAGAGTGGTACAGGTCGAAAAATGAAGAGTACAAAGAATACCATCAAGAGGAGAACACCACAGACAAATAAAATGTGGTAGGTGTGGAATCGACAAAACTGCAGTGAACCGCTCACGTCCGGACGACCTACTGATTCTAATCCAAATGATTCAAATTTCTGTCGATATTAATTTTCTATGTGCCACTTGTAATCCTCAAAACTGTAATTTTCTACGTGCCACTTGTAATCCTCAAAACTTTAATTTTCTATGTGCCACTGTAATCCTCAAAAAGTTTAAAATGTGTCGCTTATAAGTTTAATTATTAAAGTTTGTCTATTCATGAATCTCTTTAAATGTCTCGCTTATCTCGCCCTCCCTTTTATAAGTTTAATTAACTTGTTGGCTATTCATGAATCTTTCTGGAAATGTCTCTCCCTCTCTCTGGATCTCGTTATCACTTACACAACTTTCCTCAAGTTTGTCTATTTATATTAATCAAATGTTTATCTATTCATGTTAGTTCTACACTAACAGTTTAAATAACATGTTAGTAAGATTACATCAATAATATACATAATATACATGTACGTCAATAATATGGAGTGTTCATCCACAATTGACATGCCAATTGCATCCTGTAGTCACTCATCTTCTCCTGAGTGATTACAGATGGGGTATTACCAGTCACTAAATGTTCTAAGAATTTTACAATAAATATTCCACAATATAGCAACCCATGTTGTGTGTTCATAGAGGTAGATCGGGATATCTTCCAACGAGACGTTTCTATGTCTGGTTTCCAATGTTTGAAGTCACAGTAGTGAAGAAGCAATGGTAGGGTGTAAGTCAACAGTTCAAGGCAAGACTCCAACTTCTTCTTTGATGTCATGGGCGGTAGTGAATCAAATACGAACAATGGCCTCTATTTAGATCGAATGCAATCAACATCCAATGTTGATTGATTTTTGTTGCCATATACATGAAGTCCACATCTGACCACTTGACGTCGAATTTACCCATGACATAATCTGGAAACGTCTCTTCCCCCCATACTATGACAACATGCAAAGTCGACTTGTTCTTAATATGTTTGTAGACTCAATATCGAGAATTTAGGGGACTATACACAGTGAAATGAACATTAAAAACACATAACAGTCAACCGATGTATTCCTATTTAGAAGTGCAATAAATGGTTACCGTTATTCCAATTGGCAAGATGGTGAAGCTAGCCATACACATGTCTGGTCGCCTATAGAATTTATCTTTTATGAACTGAAATAGGATATTTAGGGTCTGCATCTAGAACAAGATATACGTTAGGAGAGGGGAGTTAACTGTATGTACTTGATAATGGCCAAACTGCATTTTCTTGAACCATGTTGTCCGTATTCTTATTGAAAATCCAGTTCATCATTTTCATGAATACAACAGCTGGAACCTCATGCTCCAAGGAGTATTGGATCGTCGCTTTAAATATATCGTGAGTACCCAGGGAGAGGGTAATTAATATTTGGACGATTTAAAGGAAGTTAAACCTTAATTTCCTTCTCTCTTGTTATTTTCTTTTTTGGTTCAACCGGAGGTGTGTATTTATCAACAACCTTTCTCTTATGTGTTGTTTTTCGACTCTCGACTATAACCTACAGATATATAACAAAATGGTGAACATGTCAAATAACAAATATGAAGAAAGAAATTTTTGAATCACATAATGATCATACATGTGAATCGAGATGTATGGTGTCAGAGGAGGTCGTGATATCAAGCTGTACAGATGAATCGAGAGGTAGAGATGGTTAAGTGACATAGGTGAAGGTAGGGTAGGTGACTTAGATGAAAGTGGAGTAGGTGACTTGGGTGGAGGTGGGGTAGGTGACTTACGTATAGGTTGGGTGGGTGATCGAGATAGAGTCGGGATGGGGGACATGGTGGCATCGTGGCCTATCTGTGGAGTGGGGGACCTCGTTGCCTCAAACACCATGGAACTTTTCATAGACTGTAATAGAGACAAAATGGTTGACAATTGTGCTTTAATGTCTCTCATGTCCGTCTCTAAGTTCGATACATGGGCATCCAAGCTCGATATTGAACTGTTAATGCTCCGCAGATACGAATATACATCAGGATCAACATTGTCTCCCTCTCTGCGGCCCAAAACCTCAGGCTCAGAATGATCCTCCTCTAGGATAAAACACTTATCCTCAGGCTTAGGAAATACGTCACCCACCAATATATCATGAAACATATCCTCGCTAGGGGTGTAAGTAGACTAGTGGATGTTTTGGTCCCCATGAGATTCGTCGTCCCTCACTCCACCTTCTAAACTATTCTCTGAACTACTAGAGCTCCCCATGTCGGGGATGATGCCCTAAACTCTCGTGTCCTGTAGTTTTTAAACGCAGTTTTGAAAAAACGCTTGTGATGTATAATATATGATATTTTCTTTACTTCTGTCTATAAACATTGGATGTTTTATTTGCTTTACCACAAACCAATAAACTAAGATCCCTGGTTGTCATTTGTAACTTAAGCATATATGTGGAGACATACAAGTGGATCATGTCTTAAGTGATAATCAAAATAGTCTATAGTATATGGATATAAGAGGGAAACCTTATCCTGGTAACGCTACGGATGCCACCTGCTTTGTAGAATAGTTACAAATATTGTGACTTACTACAAATAGCCTGATCCTGATTATTCATGTGGAGACATGCAAGTGGGGGCATCTTATACAAAGGAGTTTATATAAGACCGGACCATGAAATGTTATAGTCTCGTTATATAATGTTGTTTTGCCCTTCACTTCACATCCTGAGTGAGTTGGAAACTTCTGGCTTTGCATGGGTGCGAGTGGCCATATAGCTGACTCAAACCTACCACTTTGGGGATTCATCTAATTTGTGAACTGGGAACTCAGCTACACAAGAAGGAATTCACTACTTCCTCGAAGTAGGGGTAAGAGATAGATTGCTCCCTTAAGGGCCAATCCCGAGACTTGAACGATGTGGCGCCACACACCTTCTCATGGCCCCAGAGGTGTCAACACATAGTAGAACTATGTTGTATTGTTTATTAGAGGGATCAGTGGTACTTAAGGAGTTAGATGTAACTACAAGGGCAAAATGGTAAATTGGTCCAGCTGTACTTACGAGCATCTGTGAAGGGTTATCATACTATTGATTGGTTATATCCGATGGACACAGAAATATATTTGTGGTAAGAAGAGTTCAGCTGTCGGTCTTTAGTGGAATGCCTGGCAATTAACGGATGGTGGATCTCGTGGCTAAAGAGTTTAATCAGCTATTCACGCACTATTGGAGCTTCGAGCCATAGGTCCATAAGGTCCCTTTGGTAGGTTAATGAATTCAAGTCGAGAATCAGTTTTTTGGTCAATTTGAAGTGTTCAAATTGACAAGAGGGAGTTCGATTATATATAATATGATTGAACTGGTTAATATATGATATGATTGACATTATGTATGAGATACATTTTTTTGGAGGAAAATGATATAAATATGATTTATATCTAATGGAGGAGAAAAGATTATGGTTAATGTATTGCATATGATGTGATATTAAACCATAGGTTAATGAATATAATATGATTATATTTATTATTTTATTTGACAATTATGGGATAATTGTTGTGTCGATTTTTTCTCCGTAATCGTGTGATAATGGGAGGTTTTATTTAGTTTGTATAACTGCAAGATAAAATGAAAATCGTTTTCATTTTGCAAGAGATCTGTCATTTGCTCACAAAAAGTTATATATTGCCTATCGTATAGCAAAGTGAGAGCCTACACAATAGCTCAACGTTTCTACATGATTGTATACAAGCACACCTTTTACTACATGATCACATAGGATTTGCTAAACGATCGTGCATCCGAGCATTTACTAAACGATAGTCTATATGATCGCAACCTATTTACTAAACGATCGTGTACCGCTTCCTAAATGATCAAGCATCATCTATAAGATAGATATCAGGCTTCTCCCACTTGCTTGGTCGTGGTATACGATCTTTTTTCCTCCTTCCCTCTGCCAAATCCAATAAAGCCCACACCTCCTAGATTCTCACACCAAGAATATCGAGGGTTCTAAGTGGTGGTGTCCTCCTCGTTGCTGTGTTCGTCTGAAGGCTGTTCGTGGGTAAATGATCGGGATTTAATGAATGATTTTCTTGGACGTGCTTAGCGAGAGTGAGAGGAGCACTCATGTACGAGAACGAGTTCTAAGGCGAAGAAGGGTTCTTCAACTGGTATGTTTTCATTCTCTTTGTTATTTATGTTTCCCAGCATATTGGTAATTTGTTGAATATTGCATATTTGTTCATTGTAAATGCGGTCATTCTGTCACAATGAGTTGGGAACGATCTCGCTTCCGCTCAGAGGTATTCTTTGATAAGAGTTCCTTCACTCTGAACTCTCGGTGTCGGAGTGTACTTGTCTTATGGCCCGTTTATCAATTGGAGTGTCCTGAAACTTCTTCTTAGCATCAGACATGACAAGACCCTCTTTAAATTTTTTCTGCATTAAGGATCCAACCCAGTAAGATGGTTAGTGTACATTTAACAACCGAATAAACTTACTGTGGCTAGATTACACTTACATTTTGAGACTAAAAAAATGTCTCTCTTGAGTACTTTGAATGACACCGAGTGGGAGCATGATCATTGTAATATACGAGGCACAACTACCTTGTTCTTTTGAGTGACAACATTCCCTGCTATTAACAATAGGATCTCGTACATCCACACTTAAATCCAAACAACTCATATTTATAATATGTTAATGTTAAACTAAAGATAAAATTAAGTTAAGGAACATCTACCTGGAATGCTTGGGGAAATCCATGGAGGGAGTACTTCACGACATAATTTTTATTTCCCCTCATCTTCTCCTTGTATAAACCAACCTTGTAATTTGGTGTAGTCTTCAGGGCGTCGAGTGTCCTCTACCAAATAATTGTACCCCAATCAAGATTGTTGTCATAATTTATGTCTTCAACATCGTCAAATAGAATACCATCGAAACATTCTTTTGCTTGTTTTTACTCATCATTGCAACCTCTGTGTAATATACTAGGGTAATTTTAACAGCATCATTGTCGTTTTCAAATACTAAATTTTTGTATTATTCTTCTAGTAAATTCAAGTGGAATGCGTCTAAGGTTGACCAATTACCAAAGTAACTCGTCGCAAGTTCTTGTGAGGACTCTTCACAACTTGCGTAGGAAGCCACCACAAACCAGTGATCAATAAAAAGTTGTCCTTTGAAAATGTGACGATCTTTCCTCTGACAAAGAAATTAATCGAGTCCGCTCCCGACTTCTTCAATTCCCTCAATAACATATGGTGGATTAGTGGGTTGTTGAATACAAGTTCAGTGTCTACAAATCGCCCAAAAACTGTTCTCTTGAACATCTTTAACTTCCTTCTAGTAAGCTTCTCCTTTACAATCTTGTTGGCATTGGCAATGTGGGCCAGGCTGGTTACTTGCCCGGGAAACCTACCAACTTCACGAATTTTCAAAGATTTTGATATCTTAAATTACTCCTGCATTGTATGAACATTCAATTTATCAATTAACAGGTTTGTACTAAAAAATCACTAACAAAGCATATTGTTATAGTCTCAATCTCGCCAATCTCGCTCATTTCCCTCTCGTTTATCTCCCTCTCTCTTGTCTCGCTCTAGCCCATCTTGCTCTCCCAAAACTCGCGCACTACCTTGTCTGACTCTAACTATATCTTCTTCATCCTCAACCAATGCATAACACATCGAAAACACATCGAAACCCAAAATAAAAAACAGACACGACCGATTAAATCCCCAAACCAATTATGAACGTGACGACCGATCAAATGAAACCAATATAAAAAGACGCAACACAACATGCAAGACAAACATTAAATTCACTTACCTAAGAACTTCGATTACGGCAGTAGATGGACGATGGTTTTGCAGAGCGAGATTGAACAACACTTGCACGAGAATTTTGAGCGTGGGACGACCGTTAAGTTTGAGCGCACAAGTATCGTATAGACTAGAGGAGCATTTTTGTAATCTCATACCGTGATGATGTAAGTAGAGGGTCAATTAACAGTTTTTAAAAAAAATGGGTTCAATTGGCATTATGGGCTGAATATTAGGTCATCAGCCCAAATTTCCCAAAAATATATTAGATTTTATTTGAATTACAGTGAAGCTCTATTTTGATTAGTAAGATCTACTTTTGAGTTTTTCTTTTCCTTAGACGAGAAAGTAGGTGTATTTTTGCTACTTTTATTATAAATTTGTTTCTTTTCTCCTTCCAAATATGTGAGAATTGGCATAGTGTACCTGATCTGACAAACATTTGTCCTTTAAATATATATATTTTTTGGGATATGTAGGTATGTTCATATTATTATTATTTTTGAAACTGCTATAATGTTGAACAAAAATTGAGAGGTAAATATCACTACACTATCTAGGTCATCATGACAAGCATTCAAGGATGCATTTAAGGTCCTAAATTCTAATATTCTATTTGTTAAATTTAATTTAATTTATTATTATTGTTTCTTCTTCTTTTTTTTATACTTTCCTAAATTATATTCAAATCAGAAAACCTCAAGCTTCCTCACTCAATTCCCCATCCATTTCACGGATGCCTCAATGCTTCGTCAAAGCGCATTACTGATTGCTTTGCAATGTCCGAAACTATCCCGAATCGCCAGAGCTTGGAGTGAATCAATCTCTGAAATGAACCGGCAAGCATTACTTCCCCCACAGAATTTCGAGAAATGCCACTGGTTTTCCTTTGATGTTTGATGGCCGCATCTGTATTGTATTGACCCTTCATTATGCGTATGCCCTCATTCTGGGGAATCCAGAACTCCTTCCATTACCCTTTTGCAAGATGGAACCACTACCCCGATTACTTGAATTTCTTAACCAGAAAAGTTGTTGTGATACAAAACTAAAACCCCAGATGGCCAATCGAATGCCGATTTATATATCATTTCTTCATGAACTCTTCTGCATTTAATTACCCCACCTCTTCTTTTACTCCTATTTGTCATCTTTCGCTTGCCCCTTCTCATTTGATCGCCATTCGATCGACTTCTGCTTGCTTTCGTCTTGGGAGCAGTGTTCCCAAGCTCTGTTTTCCACGTTCTCGGCTGTTTTCAGGCGAGTTTTCTTCCTTGCTTCTTATGATTAACACAAAGAAATGGGAAGTTTGTTTTGCTCTTCTGCATTTGGTTTCTGGGTCATTTCGAAAGTTTCTCTACTAATTTGATTTGGAACTGTATTTCGATTGTTCTTTTGTGGGTTTGGTTTTTTGAACTTGTGCTGTTTATTTATACTCACACACCAACTAGATATGACTTGTTTGTTCTTATGTTTTTGGGATGAGTTGTTGTATTGTTGACTTTATTTTGGGGTTGAACTAATGGTGGCTTCTTGTGTTTGGAAGCGGATGATAATATTGGGATTCATTTAACAAGTGACTATAGTTATAATCTTCATAATCTTCTTCAATTTCAGAACGGTTATTTTGCTTGGTGCACTTTGGTCCGCTACTTGCGTAATAAGGCTGTAAAAATGGTGTTGGTTATCATGTGCATCTGACAAGTGAGATGAACTTTCAGCCATCCTTGTAAAGCCATAGTGAAAGATCTACTCACCACTGAATCGTAAATACTACTCTATCTCTATCTTCTCAACTTTCTTTCATATGCCTAACACGTGTTAGCCCAAGATTGTTGCAGATGATGGGAGTAGTAATGATTCAAACTGGGAGGGTGAGCTATGTATTAGATGTCCTTCAATGTTTAAAGAATATTGGAAGCTTCCTGAGGAAGGTAGATGTGAGAATAATAGTTAGGGGTATATGGGTAATATTAGTTGCATATTAGTAGGCTGTATTATGAGTACTTAACTAGTGGGGTTTTGACTATAAACAAAGGGAGCTATAAACTTTAGAGAGGGTGGATGATTTTGGTGAGATAACCCTCTCGGAATGCTATTGGTATATTGTAACTTCTCTTATATCGCAACATATTACATTTTTGTGGTTCTTGCGTTCTTTAAGTCTTCTTGTTAGGTGGAATTCTAACAGTAGTGTAGAATTGTAAAAATATGTAGTTTGAATGTCTTATTGATTTGAGTATTTTACTGTCCAAAATTGGAATATATTCTGACTGACACCTTATATACTCGGTATTTTACTAGTTGAATAATTGAAAAATGAACCACCATAGTGGTTAAGGCATGTACTCTTAACCCTTCAACTAAGAAGTCGGAGGTTCAAATCCCCACCCTACATATCATTGGACTATATAATGAGGGGGGTTCTAGCTTAAAATCTACTCCCCACACATGCACCTTTACTAGAGAGAGAAAAAAGGAATGGTAATTTATTCAAATAAATCCAATGATTTTTCTTTCTGCACATTACCAAAGAATTGTTCTCATGTGTAAAACTCTTAGGTTTGAGAAAGAATCAAAATACTCTATTTATTCACCAAAGATATGAATATATACAAATGTACAAAGCATAGAAAAGGAAAATATCACAAAACATTTACAAGAATGGAAAACCCTAACTATAGAATTATAACACTCCCCCTCAAGTTGGAGCATATATGTTAATCATGTCCAACTTGTTACATAGATAATCTATACGTCTTCCATCCAATGCTTTTGTGAAGATATCTCCTAATTGTTCTCCAGTCTTCACATATCCTGTAGATACCAACCCTTGTTGAATTTTCTCACGTACAAAATGGCAATCAACTTCAATATGTTTAGTCCTTTCATGAAATACTAGATTAGACACAATATGAAGTGCTGCTTGATTATCACACCACAACTTTGTCGGTGTGGTGATTTCAAATCCCAACTCAACAAGAAATTCATATATCCAAATCAATTCACACACAGATTGTGCCATTGCTCTATATTCTGATTCTGCACTTGAACGTGACACCACATTTTGCTTCTTCACTTCCAAGAAATCAAATTACTACCAACAAAAACACAATACCCTGAGGTTGATCTTTTGTCTTCTTTAGATCCTGTCCAATTAGCGTCTGAGAAACATTCAATATTAGTATGACCATAATCCTTATATAATAAACCACGCCCGAGAGCAGCCTTCAAATAACAAAGAATCTATTCCAATGCAGCCCAATGATCAACTGTAGGGCATGACATGTACTGATTCACAATATTTACTGAATAGGCTATGTCGGGTCGAGTCACTGTAAGATAATTAAGTTTTCTCGCTAACTTTCTATATCTTTCAGGATCTTTTAACAATTCTCCATCTTTTGTGAGTTGTAAGTTGGGCATCATTGGGGTACTACATGGCTTAGCCCCTAGCTTTCCTGTTTCAATCAACAAGTCAAGTATATATATTTTCTCTGTGATATAGAATTCCTTTCTTGCTTCTTATTACCTCAATTCCTAAGAAGTATTTCAACATGCCCAAATCTTTTGTACATGCCCAAATCTTTTGTATGGAATTGACTATGAAGAAAGATCTTTAGAGACTCGATACCTAAAGCATCATCACCAATAATCACAATATCATCCACATATACGATTAACAAGATGACACCACCCTCAGATCTCTTAAAAAAATCTGAATGATCTGACCTGTTCTTCCGCATTCCAAAACTTTCAATCACCTGACTAAATTTTTCAAACCAAGCTCGTGGGCTCTGCTTTAATCCATACAAGGATTTACGAAGGCGACACACCGTTCCATTCTCCCCTTGAACAACAAACCCTGGTGGTTGCTCCATATACACCTCTTCTTGAAGATCACCATGAAGAAATGCATTTTTAATATCAAGCTGATGTAAAAGCCAATGATTGATTGAAGCTAATGAAATAAACAACCTCACAGATGCCATTTTTGCTACAGGAGAAAAAGTATTAGCATAGTCAACGCCATAAGTTTGTGCGTAGCCTTTCGCTACAAAGCAATGCTATTTAACCGAGCAATAGAACCATCAGGATTGACTTTAACTGCAAACACCATTTGAACCGATAGCTTTCTTTCCTGCAGGGAGAAAAACTAAATCCCAAGTAAATTATCATATAAGGCAGTCATCTCCTCCACCCTTGCGGCAACACCACCCAGGATGAGACAAAGCCTCAGAACAGTTTTCGAGATGGATACAGACTCTAAGGCATGCAATGAATGACATGTGGAAGGGCGAAAAATGGTTATATGAAACAAAAGAGGAAATAGATGAGCACATGTACATTTACCTTTATGAAGAGCAAATAGGAAGAATCATTACTCGTTTCTAGATCCAATGACGAAGAAGTCTGGTACAAAGCATGGAACTGGAGGAGGATTGTCGAGTATAGACCTTAAGCGATGGGAGGAAGAGTAAGAGGTAGCCACAGGTAGAGATGAAATCAGGAAGAGGATCGAAAAGAGAAATAATGTGTAGACAGGAAATCATCCTCTATAATTCCTTAATGCTCCCTTGACTCTTATTCGAAGAGAAAGACGGTGATGAAAAAGATGGGGTATGTTAAAAAACGTGATATAGGAGACACTAAATATTTATTTTAAACTAGGACAATAACACCGATACCCCTTTTGGATACGGGAATAACCAAGGAAAATACATTTTAAGGACTTTGGATCCAGCTTGGTAATGCTGAGGCCGAA
Organism: Benincasa hispida; assembly: GCF_009727055.1. Classification (NCBI taxonomy): domain Eukaryota; kingdom Viridiplantae; phylum Streptophyta; class Magnoliopsida; order Cucurbitales; family Cucurbitaceae; genus Benincasa; species Benincasa hispida. The sequence goes on from NC_052357.1 coordinate 3,759,020, forward strand.
CATCCGAAACAAAACAGGTAGCAACCAAATATTTTTGGGTGGAAGGGGAACAAATGTTTGCTTGGGGCGATAAAGTACGAAAAGGTATCTCACCCTTAAGAATGGAAGAGGGCATGCGAATTTATTAGAAAAACAAGTTGTGGAAACAGCATCAGCCCAAAAAGGATTTTGGAACATGCATCTGAAACATCAAAGCTCTGCCTGTCTCAAGGAGATGACGATTCTTTCGTTCTACAATCCATTTTGAGATGGAGTATCGACACAAAAAGATTGATGAAGAATGCCATGGGCATCTAAATAAGACTTGAGTGTATGAGAGAAATATTCCTTAGCATTATCACTCCGTAAGATTTAAGAGCACCACTAAACTGAGTTTGAATTTCAGCATGGAAGTTACGAAAAATGAGAAAGTAACTCATAATGACTTTTCATTAAATATAACCACGTAACACGAGAATAGTCATCGACAAATGTAAACAAAATACCTAAATCCTCTTTGGACTCAACAGGACATGGACCCCAAACATCAAAAATGGACTAATTCAAAAGGAGCACTAGCTCATTTATTGACTCGAGGTTAACGAAACTCAAACGATGAAATTTAGCAAACTGATATGACTCACAATCTAAAGAAGACAAATGTTGAAGTTGTGGACGAAGACTCTTCAACACAGTGATAGACGGGATGACCCAAATGAACATGCTTTTCAAAGGGAGAGAACAACACGCTAGAGCATGTGATGGCCGTAGGTGTTCGTGGTTCAAAGATGTAAAGACCTTCCAAATTCCGCCCTTTACCAATAGTCTGTTTCGTCGTAAGATCCTGAAATAAGCATAACCAGGAAAAAAGGAGACACAACAATTGAGATCACGAGTGAGTTTACTGACTGAAATCAAATTAAACGAGAAATGTGGTAAAATTTAAAACTGATGACAAAGAAATTGATTCAGTGAGATGGACGGTTCCTGATCCTAAAACAGGAGTGGAGGGTTCCATCAGCTATATGCATAGGATGAAGAGGTAGATGTACAAAGGTTAGAGAATAAACTGGGGTTACCTGTCATATGGTCTGTAGTGCCAGAGTCAATGACCCATTTTGACGTGGAGGAAAGAAGGCATTTAGAAATGTTACCTGTCCGATGGTCGTAATGGGAGTAGAAGATGATGCCTTCAATGACTCTTGATACTGCTGAAATTTAGCAAACTCCTCTGCAGAAATCGTAATTGACTTGTCAAGATTATCAGGAGTAGAGGCGACATGTGCAGAGGGTGATGGCATCCTTTGACCTTTATTCGGCAATCTTCTGCATTCACATTTCGTATGGCCAGGTTTATGACAATAATAGCAAACAACACCTCCTGGATTTGATCTCCATGAATAGTAGTTGGATCCTTCAACTTGTGTTTAGTTACTTTTGACACCATAGGAACAATCTCAGACATTACTAGTTTCTTATCAAGCCATTACCTCAAAAAATAGACACCGGACAACAGAGAATCAAACCCTAATTTACCAAAGAGATGTATTTATAACCAGTGAGTATATCTATATATCTCAAACAAACACACCACCAAGAAGAGCCAACAACACTAAGGAAACCCACAGAAGACGGACGAAAAACGACGGTGCACACGCCTACACGCGCCGGCGCGTGGACGGATAGCAAGCTGGAACAATCGGCGCGTGAGCCTCACGTGCTGGTCAGATGGCAACCGAACTTTGGGGTTTTGTAGATCGGCGGCTGGGCTCCTCGTTGGACTGGGTGGTGTCGAAAAAACAGCTTTTTTTTCCCTGCGGCGGCGGCTAACGACGACGAACAAACCAAAGATGACGACTGTGAGCAAACGTGTAAACTCACCTCTCCACAAAACCCTAAACATATCACAAATGGGTTCTAAATTCTCAAACCCTAAGGTTCACAAAACCCTAAGTTTGTTTAGAGAGCTCTGATACCATGTAAAACTCTTAGGTTTGAGAAAGAATCAGAATACTCTATTCATTCACCAAAGATATGAATATATATACAAGTGTACAAAGCATAGCAAAAGAAAATATCACAAAATATTTACAAGAATGAAAAACCCTGACTATAGAATTATAACATCATGAAAAAAAAGGTAGATTACCAAAGAATCGTTAACTGATGGTGGTTTCTTCAAGACCAGATATGCTAGACTTTGATGGGAATGGTATTAGGGTGTTGTTAGAGTATTAAAGGTATATTAGTAATTAGCTAGAGAGTTTGTTTGGCTATAAATAAGAGGGAGGGAATATAGAAGATAAGCAATATTTTGGAGAGTGAATTAGGTCTTGAGAGATCTCAAGGGGGGAGGGTAGTCAAAATACTTGGTTATCTTATAAGTTTCCATCATTTACATTTCAACATAGTTTTATTGTGTTTTAGTTCTATCAACTCGGTGAAGATGGTTACTACATCATACTAGAACGTAAGTTACCACTAAAATACAAGTATCTGGTGCTTCTATTTATAAGATGCCTTCTTCTTCAAGTCCTTCACCAATACGCTACGATTCTAGTTCATAGTTCATCAATTGGCTGCTCTACTGCTTACCAGTGCTTGTCAACTATTTGTATTCTTAACTTTCATGACCCGTTTATCAGATGACATGTTTAGTGGTCTGAGCATGTGATGAAGTAATTAATTGATACCTATTAGACAATAACATTATCTTTTACCCTGTTGAATAAAACATGTTGTCTTATTCCTTGTTGGGCATGAGAATGTCGCGGGATCCTTCGATGTTCCATTTTTGCCAGTCCTATAGGAGTTGGTACATGCATCTGACAGCTAGAGGTTGTTAACAAAGCATTTCAGAGATGTGTAATGTGTTTGGATGCTCATATCATGTTTGAAAACAATGACTTTCTGAGCTTCATGCCCTTGTCAGCTATTATGTGCATAATAGGCAATAGAATTGACTTGTAACTTTGTATATTTTGAGATAAGTATATCCCAAAGTGGGTGGCACAAGGAATTCAGAGGCCAAGTATCTCTCTCCTGTAGTTGAGTTGAGTTCAGCCAATAGCAAGATAACTTGGAAGTGCCCCACCATTAACTCATCAACGATCCATTCTTAGTCTTATACTCCTTCCATAACTTTCCCTGGTGTTTTCTCTATTCTCTGTAATGATAAATTAATGGTCAAGAATCCATGTCAATGTCATGCATTGAACATTTTTTCCCCCTCATGTTTCAGGTTCAAGCACCGATATCATGAACGTCGGAGGATATAAATTCTCAGCATTAGAGATTGAGAATCAGTGATTTTGAAGGTTACCTCATTGTTATCCTTTGTACTCTCTCTCAAGGAAAGTGAAAGACAACCCTCACACTTACAATAGAAAAGGAAGAATAAAGAACATGAAATGACCACCAGCCAAATCACTTGTGCAGCATCTGTCTGTCATAGAATGTTGTGTGTTGGGATTACCAGACAAAGACCATGGAGAACGTGTTCGTGCAATTATTGTGCTTCAGCCCAACAAAAAAATGACGACGCCTGATGAGTCCCAAGCCTACTATGAGCTTAGATGAACTCCCCACATGGGCTAAAGACAAGCTTGCTCCATACAAGGTAATCCAGATTGGAGATTTCAGTTGTTAAAACTGTCATTTCTGTGCAAATACATTGTTAAGACAGATTGATAAAATAATAATAATATAATACGATGACAAGTTTTTTCCTAGTTATCGTCCATGTTACTGTTGATGGACTCGCTGCCCCTCGGAACGGTGGGTTGAATTCTTTCATTCTGTTTAATGAAGATGGAAACTTCTCTTGAATTGCATTTTTCTTGGTAATAGTATTAGTATTGATTATTTGATAACTTGTAATTTGTGCTGTTAAGCAATTAATTAGCTTCAATAATGTATACCATTCATAGTCAACCGAAGAACAAACCGTTGTTCTTCTAGAACTTGTTGCTTTTGGAATGAGTTGTAAAAGTCGATGATATATGCTTTAATCGGTTGAATTATTTCTTTAATGGGGTCTAATACGGTCACTTTTATGGTGGATATAGCTTTCTAAAGTAACTCAGAAGGAGAAATAAATTATAGAATATGCAAATGCAAACTTAGGATTATACATATATATATGATTATGCCCCTCTTGGCTGTTTGATCAAACAAATAGTACACTGACCAACAAAAAGAACGTATATACACACACACAAACTCCATATTCAAGCCTGCAATTCCTTGGCCTTTTGGAACTCTCCTTCTTCTTCCTTAACCCTAGCTTCCAACATTGACAATTCTTCCTCATTTGAGCTGATCTTTCCGTCGTCCATGGCGGTTCTTCTCTGATCCACACTCGGTCCATAAGCCCAGCTACACACAACATAGTACAAGATATTGATAGCACTCAAAATTGCAAGAAGCCAATAGTAATTCTCGAAATGCCCTTTGTTTATGTTCTTCGAAACCCAGCTCTCTTTTCCCCCTTTCGAAGTTACATTATCCACAGTACTCATAATCGCACTAGCCAACAAATTTGCCACCGCCATTCCCAATCCGAACAATGAAGAAGCAACGCTCGACATCGTTTTGGGGAATTCGGAGTAGTAAAACTCAGTTTGGCCAATCGCATTTAGGGCTTCGGCCAATCCATTCAAGCAATGTTGTGGAACGAGCCACAGAGCCGACATGTCGACGACGGCGTTGGGATCATCGACGATGCCTAGTGCGATGGCTTTTCTGCGGCGGATGTTCTCGACGATGGCGGAGAGTGCCATTGACATGGCGGAGCAAACGAGACCGGCTCCCATTCGAGATTTGACTCCAAAATGGACTGGTTTGCCGCGGATTTTGGAGGCGAGAGGGAGAATGGCGCGGTCGTAGAGGATGACCCAGATGACGATGGTGATGATGACGAAGGTGCCGAATGAGCCGGCGGGGATTTGGAAAGTGGAAGAGATGTGACGGTCCATGGATTTGGCTTGAAGAAGAGGGAAAGAGCTTTGGCTGATGTTAATGGACATCATTACGCCGGTGGACCAGATCGGAATTACTTTGATTAGGGTTTTGAGTTCTTCCACTTGCTCCACTGTGCATAAACTCCATGGATCTGCAGCGGTACCGTCGCCGGCGATGTCTTGCCCTGGGTTCTTCACCACACAGGCTTTATTCAAAAACCTAAAAACAATCCCATTCAAATTCAATGTTAAGTTAATTTTTAACCATTTGATTAACGAAAATATATGATGTAATAATATTAGAAGATTTGGCAACAACATAGGTATATTTATTTGCATAATTTAAGACATAATATTTGTATTATCAATCTCGTTAGATTATTCTCATCCATCTCTACTTAATCTCATCAAATGACTTTATAACCCTATAACATTTTTGTTATTAAGGAAACTTGAAAATTTAAGTAGGTGGTTGTCATGAATTTAACAAATTTAATATCTTATTTGGCCATTAGGTTAACCTGTGATGACAATTTAGAAAAAAAATGTTAAATTAATGCTATTCGATTTTAAAACTTCAAATATTAAATAAATACCATTTCGAAACATTACATATTGATAGTAACTTTAAACTAATAGATTAAAAGTAGATTAAAAAAAAAGATAATTGATTGAATTACAAGTTTCATCCATAAATTTTACAAAACTGAGTAAAAAATCATGAACTTTTAAAGTTGTATGTAATATGTAATTGCTTTTAAAAAAAATAACAAGTGGTTTTAAAAGATCACTTTTAGAAGATTAAAAACATGTATTCAACTATATAAAAGAATCATTTGAAAAGAAATAGAACTCTAAAAAAACAATAACAATAAAATAAATAAAAAATAAAAAATAAAAACACATATTTTGGGGGTTGTTGCATAAATGCTGTTCTTTATTAAAAAGTTTGAAAAGCAAATATTATTTGAAATTTTAGTCAAACATGGTTTTTTTGAATATGTTGAAAGACTATACACTTTTAATAATGTGGGTCTAAATATAGATAGAAATTTGGAAGGTTTAAAAGAAACATGAACATGAACCCAATTGATGCATAACATATTCCTTCTAAAAATTAGTTACTTTAATTAATTATTTTTTTTTAAAAAAAAGAGTACTTTTAAGAAAAGGACCAATCAAATTAAGTTTTATAATTAAGAAATCACATATATTATACTTCTAAAAGCAAAGGAAGCACTTCAAAGAAAGTGATAGCACTTTATAGAAAGATAAATGATTAACAAATAAAAGCACATGCTTAACATTAATTGTCATGACAACAACACACACTATATATAATTTTATATTACCTTAACAACTCAAAAGATTGGGAAGAAAAAGTGTTTATTTACTTTATTGCCCATCAAAGCAATAATACATGAAACAAAATCACCTTTCCAATTCAATGATATATAATAAATAACAACAAATTTAATCTCTATAATTTCAAATTATTCCGCAAAGTTTCAAACATTATAATTTGATTAATATTATTTAATTGTATAATACAATTCATCTCATCACTACCATATTAAATATTTGCCACAACCCAATGTTTTTCTTTTACCTATTTAATTAATAAATTTTTAATAAAATTTAAGCATGATTTTCTGTGGTTTAATAAAATTAAAAAGAAAAAACCACTATAATCGTACTTCATTACATAAACCCCACCTTCTTCAAGACTAATATTTTCAAAATTATACAAATAAAATGTAAATGAAACACAATCTATAGAGGTTATTAAATAAAAAAATTTTAAATCATCAAATATTATTATTTTGAAAAAAAAAATCTCGACAAACAATTAAAATTCTTATAAATAAGAAAAAAAATATATTTTAAAAAGTAAATTATGTATAAAATAAACTCCCAGTAAAGAAAAAAAAAAAGAAAAAAATGTCATAACAAATAACACTATTAAAACAAAACCAAACAAACATAGAAGATTAAATTATAAATTTAGCCATGATTGAGGTTTAGAATTTAGTCCTATAATTTAAAAGTTAGAATGGATTTGTTTGATAAAAAAATTCATAAAGAGTTGTACTCAAAGATTATTTATTAAAGTTTTATGACCATTTACGAGATTTTATCATAAAATTCTAATTTTTAATTAAACAAACAAAATTTATAATTTAATTAAAACAAAATTTACCTGAGCTTATCAGAGGGTTGAGTGAAACAAGAGTCCTTATGATAAAACCACTTATTAGACGCCGGCGACGGTGGGAGTGGGAATCTCCGATTCTTAAACGCGGCGACGGCGACTTGCGCAAAGCTACTAAACAAACTCTTGGTAGCCTTCTGTTTCACATAAATCGACGAAGCCGCAAAGAACAGAACGGTACCGAAAAGCATAAGACTCGCCGGAACTCCGAATCCCACTTTCCAACCCACGTGATCTTGAATGTAAACAATTCCGGTTAATGCGATTAGAACTGAAAACGAAGCCGATGCGTAGTACCACCCGAAGAATCTCTCCAGCATTCTTTTGTTGTTCGGATTCTCCCGCCGGTCGATTTGGTCGGCGCCGAAGGCCAGAGTGCACGGTCGGACGCCGCCGGCCCCGATGGACATCAGGATCAAGGCCGTGGCGAGAAGTGTCATTTGGCCGGCGGTCGGAGATCGGCAGGTCTCAGGGTGGAGCTGATCGCACGCCGGTGGTTTCGTCGCCGGAACCATCGCCGTTAGCCATAGAAGTAACATGCCCTGCCAGAGACAGAGAGATAACAAAACGACGACGTAAATCCAGCTTTAAAATCCTCATTTTTAGATTCTATTTTGATAATTTTCAAAATATTGTCGACCAGAACATAATTCCATAGGTATAAAACACATGTTTAGTGTTAATTATATATAATTTAGTGCTAATTAACCTATAATTCACCTTTCAAAACTCAAGATCTAAATCTCCATGACTCATTTATATTTATTGTACTAAGTAATGGTATTCATAAAGCTCGATAACCCAAAGAATTTGATAAACACAATCTAACCCATATGATTTGGATAGCGTCATCAATTTAATTACTTGAATTTCAATTCCTAAATTTTGTTTAGATCGGGACAATTCTTGATTCGCCTAAAATTACTCTAAGTACCGTGGATCCCACAATTAAATAATTTGAAGGCCAAACACTCTGCTCCTTGTCCAAAAGATAGGACTGAGCAAAACTTGATTTATTTTTAAAACACACATTTTTTTTTATGATACAATTATTATTTATTCTCCAAATAAAAAGAATTTTGAACTGTATGAAATGCAATTTTTCAAAATACATATTAAAAATGGAGTAACAAATCTTAATTGAATATAACTGAAAATAAATAAATTGACGTTGTCTACGTATTAATAAACATTATACTTTTTCTTAAAATGAAATTTAAATGAATGTCTCGATAACCCAAATCAATCTAATTAAATATAATCTAAAATTTGTCTCAACTCGTAATCTAACCATGGGATTACTAGAAAAGCTTTAAGTGTGAAGCAAAAAGAAAAATAAAGAAAAAAAAAAAACTGAATTGGAAGCCCCACTTGAACAATAATAATTTATAAATAAATTAAATTAAAAAAAAAAAAAAAACTGTGTATTGTTTGATGAATGAAAGAAGAGAGACATAAACAAACAGTAAAGTATTTTAACATAAACAAGATCTTCCCAAAAATAAACACTACTTTTTTTCTTTTTTTTTTTTTTTTTTTCCTTCACATTAATAATTAGGAAAAAAAGTAGAAAATGATTAATAAAAATGAATTCCCATCTGGAATTTAAAAAATTTGAAAGTGTAATAAATGGAAGATGGAAAATTCGAAAATCCTGAAATTAAAAATATAAAAAGATGAATTGAAAAGAGAAAAGAGAAAAATACCAAGAAACTGGCAATGGAGCCAAAGCCAATGGTGAGGAAACGACCCAAATAAGAATCAGAGAGAAAAGCACCGAGAAGAGGCATGAAATTGGTAGCAGCAGACCAAAAAAAGAGGATGTTATTTCCTTTAGCAAATCCCAAATTGTAATCCTTCATTAAGTACAATATCATATTGGGTAATAGCCCGTAACTCGCCACTTTCTCCAACGACTCGTTCACTGCAAAATTCCAGAACGAGTCGTTAGTAAAGAGTTTCTAGTCGATATAGTGATTGAATTTGAGTATCGTTTACAAGCGTACCTATAATGAAAGGCATAGTGAGAAGGCCTCCTTTTTTAGTAGATTTGGATGATTCTACTTCTTCTTCTTCTTCTGTGTTTAGACTCTGCATTGTTGCAGAGTTTTGTTGTTCCATTGCTCAAAATCTGCCTTTGGATTTGGATTTTTTTTTAAGTGAAGAAGAAGAAGGGAGAGAGAAGAGAGTGAGAGATGGGGGGTTTTTTGTGAGTTGTGGACATTCCTATAAAAAGGGGCCATTTTGGTGATGAGATCGCTGTCTAGAATTTTGAAAAAAATTAACTATTTTTTATTTTATTTTTTCAAATAAATATGTTTTTTTTTTAATTTGTAAAAAAAAAAAAAAAAGGTGTTTGATAAAGTTTTGAAAATAATGTGTTGAATTTAGCTGGCGCTGTCTGGGAAGCTTTGGGTCGGCGGTTAAAAGGCTCCCCGAAGAATGGGTTATCTTCTGGGATTAATTATTGATTTCAGCTTTCTTAATTCAAACCAATATAATATTAATATTAATACAACTACACTTTTAGTGATAATACTTTAAGTGCATCTCCATTTCTGCTCTCATCATACATAAGAATACTCAAATATTTTAGAAAATAAAGAAAATTTCACCATGTCTCAAATTATGATCAAACAATTTAGTGAGATGCATGAAGATAAGTATAGTTTAGGATGTACGTAAGTATTTTTCTTATAATTATCTGGAAAAAAAAATACAAAATTGAAATTTATGAAAAATTAAAGGGAAGAGGGTGTGATTGTTTGTTCAAACATAAACATATCTCTACTATTAGATCATGATGTTTACTTATATATAGAAGGATGACATATGTTGCGCAATCGTTTCGACCGGATAGTTGTAATGGGCAAACAACATGACTTTTCTTCATTCAAACATATATCCCCTATTAGATCGTAAAGTAAATTCATATCTATGGCGTAAATCATACTCATACACCAAAGGAAAAGCCACTTTAATCTAAATAGTATTGATGAGACAAAAGATGTGACTATCGGTTTAAGTATACATTAACTAACAGATTGTGATATTCTATATCAATGGTTTAAATCACACCTATGCACAATATATATATATATATATATATAATTTCATCGTGTAATAAGTTCAACTTGAATAATTATACTGAGAATGATAACATAGGTATTATTAAAAGATGTAAAGATAAAATAAAGTTGTAAAAATTTTCACTTTACAAGCCACCTTTTTATACATTAATGTATAAATTTTATAAGGTAATAGTAGTGTAGTACTACTTAATTAAGAAAACTAAACAAAAGGAACATATGAAGAATTTTAACAGAAATCCCAAGTCTTTGGTGTGACAATTTAGTTTCAACTCCTATGATAATTCTTCAACACAACTCCTTGATGTACCATTAGTATTTGAGTTGTGCTAGTCAATTAGCTTGATGTTCGTTATGAGATTTTGCACTCGGTTTTTATTTACATGTAAGTAAATATCTAAAAATTCATTTTAATTGACTTGAGAAAAAATTGTTTTTCAAAAAACCTATTTTTTTCTAAACACTTTGGATAAAAATTGATTAAATTACACTTGAAAAACTATATTAAGTGGTTGTCAAACATTCTAATTTCTTCCAAAATGACATATTTTTTAAATTAAACATTTGAAAATGTATTACAAACACATCCTAAATAAAAACACATACGTAATATAACATTGATAAAATTTTAGAGAAAAATGACAATAAAATATTTTTTTTGGTTAACATTTATGAATTTTGCAACGTTATTAAATGGTTAATTTGTACATTAGGCAAACTTATTTTTGTGTAAAACTTTATTTTATAGAAATTAATGAGTTCATGAAGATTACTTCACTATCTAATTTTTATTGGGTCAACTTCCTCGAAGCTTAGGACTTAGAGTAAAAAAAGGAAAAAAGAGATATTTTCAAGTAGGTAATAAAACAATTTACATGATTTATCAAAGCAATTGGAGCCAAATTGAAATTATATTATATCAATTAAATTCAATAAAACTTAAATGGAAGGATTTAAGTTTTTTTTAGTAGTCCAACCTTTTCATTTCAAAGTTTAGATCGATCGAATTATATTATGTTTGTCAATATGAGTATATCTCAATTTATATAATGTTCGTACTATCAACTTGAAATAAAAAATTTGATTTTTCCTACCCACATTTTAATACAATATCTTTGTGAAAATAAATTATACAATGTTCGTGAAATGATTTAAGTTAATGTTAGAATAAAAGTAGAATAGTTGAGATAAAAAAAAGGAAAAAAATGAGAGATAATAATGGGCCTATGAGGGAGATATAGTGCGGTAGGCTTTACAATAATTACAATGGTCCACTGTCCACCGTGTCAATTTTTTTTGCGTGCCCTTCTTGCATTGCAATCACGGGCCACTATTAGAAATAAAAAATATACATTTTTATATAAAATTTAAAATAAATAAATAAATGTTAAATCTCATTTTAGTTAAAAGTTCAAAATCCAAAATAGATAATTTTTTAAAGTTGATATACTAAAATAGAATAAATTGAAAAGTCAGAGAGTAAAATTGACGTTGAATTACCAAAATAAAATAAATAGATTAAAACGTCTGGAAATTTTAAAATAATTTTAACCTGTAATAAATAATTTCCCCCCAACCCCTAAAGAAAATAATAATTAAAAAATTGATTACTTCATTGTCCTTACACAGATGCTATGAATAGATGAATTGTAAGTGAATCTTGACTTTCTGATCTCATCCCATACTCTTTAGTTCACTTTTTTTTTCCTTTTTTTTTTTTTCTTTTTCTATTATTTTATTCTAAATATTTATAGGTAGGTCGATCTAACATATTTTATCATTTCAAAAAGCGATAGTTTAGTATGAACTCAAATGAAGTGTTGGAGTGTTGAATAAATGTAAGTATATATATGTCAAGAACAAAGTTAATTAAACCTTAAAAAAAAAATTACTCGAGATTTAGATTTTTGTCAAAATTTGCAGAGTTTTGATATTTTACGTATAATTTTTAAATCAGAAAAACCTTTGGAACTAATAGATAATAAATCGAGTATTAGTTTGAAATCATATTACAAATTTATATCATGTTTGATAATCATTTGCTTTTTAGATTTTGAAAATTAAGTCAATTTTTTCTCAATTTCTTACCACGATCTTCATCTTTCTTTTAGTTTATAAATTTTCTAACATCTACTTTTTTTAATTTATAAAATTAGCTTGGTTTTTGAAAACATTGGTAGAATATAGATGACAAAACAATAAATTTAAAACTGAAAAAAGTGTTTATAAACTTAGCTTTTGAAAACTAAAAACAAAAACTAAACTGTTATCAAATGAAACAAACTTAAGTTGTTGAATTTTGACATTTAGCATCTATTTAGTTAATGGATTTTTAAAATGACTAATAAATCTCCCGACATTCAAATTTGTATCTAACACGTTTCCATTAATTTTTATATCTTTTAAAATTAACTAACCTATTAAATTTAAATTGGATTTTTATGGTTAAAAATTAAAATTCTTAAGTTTTCATGATGTGTCTAGTAAATTTACGAATTTAAAAAATATAAAAATCCAATGGCTAAATTTTGTGATGTTATATAAATTATTGAATATTATTTAAGCATTATCTTAAAAAGAAAAAGAAAAAAACATTGAAACTATAGTCAACAGAACAAGTTCTGTAATTGATTATTTTTTTTCCCCCTTTACACGTGAAGATGAAAAAGACGAGGAAGAAAAAAAAAATGAAAATCAAAGAACAAAGAAAAAGACCCTTTCGTCCACTTTATAAGAATTATTTATCTTTCTGTATATATGTGTGTGTGCATACGTGTGGTCATTGTATTCACATTTGATATAGAAATATTTATAACAAAGTTTTAATTCATACTCTAGACCAATGTCGAATGTGGTTTTAAATTCAAATAAAATATTCACCCACAAAATCATGTCTTATTAGATTTTAAGGTAATGTCCTCTTATCTAGTTAAAATTAGCTCCAATAATTATAAAGTATTGCACCTACTAATCTTTTTAACTAGAAAATTAAGTTTTCATGAATGTATCCACTTTTTTGTGTACATCTTTATATTTAGACTAAGGGTGCAAAGAGAAACCGTAAAATCCGCTTAAATCGATTGAAACTGCTCGTCAGTTCGAATTGAAACTGGTCGGTTTGGGTTGGAAATATATAACATAAAAAATATATAGGTAGGTTTAGATTAAGCGAAAAAAAGAAAAAGAAAAAGACCGAACCAGCTGTCATTTGGTTAGATTGGTTGAAAGGCATACCTTTATATTCTAGGTTGTTGGTTGGGAAACTTCAAAATTTTGTTTTATTTCTTAAAAAATATTTTGTTGATTCCCTCCCTGCCAGACAATCACGAGTGCACACAAGAATTGGTAAACCACAGATCGAGCCGACCAAACTGTCGACTGGAGTGGTTCAGACAATGAAGTTTCTCTTGAGGTCAGTTCGGTTCCTATTTTTAATATTTCCTTAACCTAATAATCTGTTTGGTTCTGTTTTTTTTTTTTTTTTTTTTTTTTTTATAAAAATCAAGCTAACCGAATCGTTTACGCCTCTAATAATCATTATTTACACCCTAGCATTTCAATAAAATAAATATATTTTGTTTTATTAGTAAGATTTTTGTGAGATTAATTTATAGATATTTTAAAAGATTTGGATGAAAGTGAAGTATATATTTATTTAGAAAGAGGGAATTGAATAATATTATAGGTAGGGGGAGTGTAGGAGTTGAAATGGAAGGTATTTAGTAAAAGAGTAAAAGAGTGAAAGAGAGAGGTTTCTTGTGGAAGGTGGCAATAGGTGAATATTTGATGTTGGGAAATGGGAAAATTGGAGTTTGCAAGTTACCATTCAACTTTTCAAACTATGGCCTACCTTACACTTCACTACCATCAATTGCACTTTCTCCCAACTCAATTCTCTCTTTCTCATTTGCCTTTTCTTTTCTCTAAATACTCCTCTCTCTCTCTCTCTCTCTCTCATACTCATATACTTTCCATTAGATGATGAATTATTAATGGTTGATTTAATCAAAATGTCAATACAAATATCCATTAAAAAATATTTTGATGTATGTAGTAATTGTATGTCCTTCGTCTCTAGGATTTAAAATGATATTTACGACGTTTGTATTTGAGGTGTCGAGTTGTTTAGTCTAGAGTTAGGAAATATTAGAGGGATGGAGAGTGAAAGAGGGGGAGACGAAATTTCTCGATAAATTTACAAAATTTCAATAATAAACACTTTTGAAGTTGGTGGAGTTCAGTTATTTAACATCGATTCATGAAGTCAATGGGCCAAATACCCTCGAAGTTTTAACTTTAGTTTCAATCTAGTCCATAGGTTTCAAAATATTAAAATTTGAGTTTTATTTCAATTTGGTTTTTAAGTTTCGAGATTTACACTTCTAATCTTAATTTTTTTTTTTCATTAAATACTCACTCTTAGTCATTGGCGTCAATGTCTATTAATTAATTTAAAATAAGTAATACAATAAAATTTGAAATCCAATTTTAACGATAATAAAAATAGCAAAAATTGAATTAATTAAAAATTTTTAAATCAATTAATAGATATTAACACTAAAAATGAAAAATGAGTATTTAGTGAAAAATTGAGACGAAAAGTGTAAATCTCGAAACATAGGACCAAATTGAAATAAAACTTAAATTTCAATGATAAAATTGTAACCAATACAAGAAATAACACATACCATAACTAACAAAAAATGCTATAGTAAACCTTTCATAGCCTTTTTTAAAGGTCCTGGATAGTCCATGTTATTAAAAGTTCATGACTTTTGATAGTTATTTTTGTTAGCTATATCTAATGCTATTAAAAACTTTTAAAATATAGCATATTTACCTTACGATCAAAATATATCATAACATTACTTATTAAAGCTATAATAAGTTTTCATAGGAAATAAGAGAAGCTATTATAACTTTATAGTAACATTTTCTTAAAGCTAATATTAGTTTTTATATACCATTTGTATGCACTATTGAGATTTTGATAGCCTTTTTTACGTTGTTAAAAGTTTCTAAAGCTTTTTCTTGTCAATTATTTATACCAATGGATATAATGGCCATTTTTAGCCATTTTTAAAAATTATTTATAGAGATGCAATAAACCATGTGTCATTATTTTTTTTTACAAACCTTAAATGATATCTACAAAACATATATGAATTATATATATAAAATATCACAAGTCCCACTCCATAAATGAAATTTTGTAATTCATTACATTACACATTTAAGTAGTGTTTAATACAATAATAATAATAAAAAAAAAAAAGTCAAAGTAAATTTCTACAAAATAAGTAGACAAAATACAACATTTGTCAAGTTTTGAAGATTAAAGTAACGAGTACAAAATTAAAGGGTCAAGTGAGTCGTTATGTTCATCTATATGCAAAGCCTCGTTCCATCCACCTACAAAACAATTACAATATATATACAAACACATAAAACAAGCATGAATTACTTCATTCATCAAGATTACAAGCTAAGAACTTATGGAATTAAAATGTTAAAAAAGATCAGAGTCCTCTAAACCATCTCTTGTTTCACCCATTTTTTTGTAGGAGAAGACCGTCGCTCATCAAAGCCTTCCTCAGTTAGTAGGGAAGGAAGAACATCATTTTTTTTTTTTTTAATGGAGGCTAACTTTGACATTGCTCAATCATCACAAAAGCAACACAACACCAATGTAGTAACTATATTGCATCTAAGTAAATGATACTTACCTTATAGAGAGTAGAGAGGAAAAGAGTTCCAAAATATGGAATTTTGAAGTCTTGATAAGAGACTTAAATGAATGAAGTTGAAATCCAAGAAATGAAGCTCAAAAGAAAAGATAAATCCATGTAAGAATGATATTATTTGAATACATTTAGTGGTTATGTCTGTAGCATGAATAATCATCATCATTCTAAATATTGTGTAAGGTAGAAGTTGCATAACTACAAAAATAGCAAATACCAAAGACTATATAAAAAGTTTAAACAAAGGAGTACAGAAGTTTAGACTAAAGGCTGACAAAACCAAACTCATATACTTTAGAAATGAACGTCCACAATCACACAAAAGTCTCTTCACATTTTGCAAATCACAATGATAGTGCTCAAGTATTCAATAAAATCATCTTTGTCTTTGCGTGCCCATTGACAAGTAACTCCTACAACAACCAAAAAAAAATAGGTTATTTGGCAATAAGTAGTGAGCGAAAGAGAAGAAAAAACGACAGACAAATAGATCCACCTTTTAGATGGTTAAAAAGAGAAAAAAAAAATCAAAATCAACTGACAACATACTCAACATTTTTCTTTACCATCCTAATAGGTAGAAGTTGTCAACTTTGATGTTCATTTATTTTTTTTACATTTTCAAAGGGGATAAACTGGTTATTCTACTTTTAAGTTATTTTTGGATTAAAATAGAATTATTGAAGAAATTTTTGAACTAATTTGGGATTTCTTGAAAAGAAGAGAAACTCAAGGAGACCCGAGTTAAGAACTGTGCTAGGCAAATTCTTGAAGGATTAAAAAGGAAGACTATCAGTGGTTTTTATTATTTTGTTATGTTGTATTATATATATAGGTAAAGTTTGAAAAATTGGCATGGTCCGAAAATGTGTTTTCTTGGATTTTATTGGTTGACTTAAATTCATGATATATTATTGTTGTGATTTGCATTAGAAACTGGGATTGTACCTTGGAAAAATTTGTTAGCGTGCCTACAGCACGTCTAGCAAGGTAATGTTGACATGTGCACATTCGGTGGGCTATATGGATACTGGAATTGTTTCCACATCATTCATATTGGGAATACCCGGAGAGATTCATGATCATGTCAGGGTTATCCAGTTACCAGGCTGGGAGGGTTGCATTGTTGTTGTGATAGTTATCTTGTGTGAAAATTGTTTTTCCACAAATGTGTTCCTTAAATCAAACTTGTTTTCATTATTTTCTTAAAAGGTACCACTCACTGGGCTTTCTAGCTCATGTTTTTCAATGTTTTACTTTTCACCGCCTAGGTAGTAAATAGTGGAACGTTCTAAGGAAAGTCACCCAAGATTTGGAACTACTACCCTCTCACAGTGCGAAACTCGGATTGGGTTATCTTTAAAAGTCATTAGGATTGTCAAAACTAATATTGTATAATAGTACAAACTTTGTATCTACTCTTTAAAAATTAATTAAGTTCTCATTTATTAGCTATTTGTGGAATGGTATGAACTTGGGTAGTTGGTATCACAAGGGTGGTATCGACTGTCTTCACGTCTCCTTCCAGGTTTGGGAGACAAGGCTCGAGAGGGGGCGTGATATTCTATTTATTGGTTGGACCATAATCAGGTTGTTCATTAAAGAAGCATTGGTACTTAAGGAGTTAGAGGTAACCCAAGGATAAAATGGTAATTTGACACAATTGGAGTTACAAACACTTGTGAATGACTAACTTGCTATTATTGGCCTATATTCGTGGACATAGAAATATATCTGTAGTGAGAAGAGCAGCTGTGGGTCTTTAGTGGAGTGTACTCACAGTTAACAAATATTGATTAACTTGGTTAATGAGTTTAGCCAATCAATCTCATATTGTGGGAGCTTCTAATCTACAAGTCCACTAGATTCTCTTGTTAGCTCACTAAAGGATATTAAAGAGGACTGGTTTGAATTGTTCAAATCAATTTGAAGAAATTGTATATTAATATGTTTGATATGTAATTGATTATGAATGTGAACTATAATTCGAATTAAGTCAGAAAGAAACATTTGAATGAGATTCAAATAATTAATTCAAGTGAATTAGATTCACATAGAATTAATTAATAAATATAGAGGTGTTGTACGTAGACATACGATGTTTATAATAATTAAATATATATACGTTAAATTGGATTTAACGTGTAAATAGTTATTTAATTAATGTACTAATTAATTAAATAAGTTTTATTTAATTAATTGTGCATAAGAAAAAAATGGAAAAAAACTTGGAGAAGAGGGTTGACTATTGTCTATATAAAGTCTTTCTTATGGTCCTTTTGGGACAAGCATTCATTGTGCAAATTTTTTCCTAAACCATAAAAAGAAAACTTATTCATAGTGGAAATAAGGCACAAAGTGTGAACTAGAAAACTCAAATTTCTTTTTTAAAATCATCTTAAGAAGATAGAAAAATTAAGTTCCAACCAACATTGTATGTGATATTTCAAATTACCTGTTACTTGGGAACTCGTAAAAAAGTTCAATTGATCTTGAAGTGTGAATCGATGAGTTTAGAAATTAGAAACCCAAGGGATTTCGCTGTTGGGTTTCTCTTATACTATCTCAAACTCCAAATTTCTTACTTTGTCATCTACTTTTTATCAATAATTTAAAAAACCAAGCCATTAAAACTAAGAAACTAACTTTTCAAAAGTTGCTTTTCTTTTTTAAATTTGGCTAAGAATTCAACCATTGTATTTAAGAAAGATGCAATGCAATCGATGTAAAAAATGGAGAGAAAATAGTCTTAATTTTAAAAAATAAAAACGAAATAGTTATTAAATGGGACCTTAATTTTTTTTTTTTTTTTTTTGAAAATTATCCTTTTCTAAATACTACTTCCACGGTTTCACTTGTATATTTCTTTATGATTTTAGAAATGTTTCCAAAATTCAAGTGGTGTTTCTAAGAACTTAAGAAAAAAAAGAGTTCTTCGAATTTTATTATTCTTTTGGTACTTATCTAAAATTTCAAATGTTACATTTCAAAAGATGAAAACGATGGTAAGAAATGACGTGAAAAGAACATAATTTTAATTTTTTAAAAAAAGAAAAAGGGAAAAGAAAAGAAAAGAAGCTTAATTGGGTTTTGCTATTTTATTTTCCCACTCTTTAATGAGTCATTATTTTATTATAAAGAGAGATGGATTATATTTACAGGTTGTGAATGTGGTATACTTGTTTTGGTATAAATGTCCATATATGGAAGTTTTCTTATTCCCTTTTCACCCACTATATCAACTCCCCCAAATATTTGTAAACATTGAAAATAAAAAGAAGAGCAAACATTCCCATCCTCTATTTTTGCTTTTAATCTTCCTTGTTTTCAGTATTAATTAAAACATTTCAATTATAGTAATTTAGCCTTTAATCTTAAAAAAAAGTTGGTTGATTTAGTTTTAACCATATTATAATTGAATTTATTTGATTTATTAAAAATTTTTAAACTTAAATATTATTTTGGTCTCTGAACTACAAACTTTATCTTATATTGATCTTTAAACTTTTGAAAACGTTCGTTTTAATCTTTAAACGTTAAAAAAGTGCTTGTTTTGACCCCTACCGTTAAGATTTTATTAACTCTAACAAAATTTGAGGTCGCTTGTACTTTTAGATGATTTGCATCTAAATGACTTGGTCAATATTAGGTTTAAAATTGTTGAATCTTGAGGTTCCTTTTGTGCAATTAATTTTGTTCTTTTATCACATGTTCAACCAAAAAATAAGCTTCACAACTTCATCTCTTTGATTAAAATATTTTAGAAGCAGAGAGAAACAATGTTGAAAAGGACATCGATTAAATTAATTTTAACAAAGACAACAAATAAGTAAATGACCCACTTGCATACTAGCAGCGCTTCCTAACCAAACAGAAGGAGCATAGCAATATCATGCCTCATGTAATTCACCACCGTCTTTTGTTTCTTCCTCAATAACTTTATCCTTGCTAGACCATTTTCACTGCTGTTTTGTTGTCGTCAAAACCCTAGCTAAACAAAAGAAAAAAAATTCAATCAATTAATCCTTATTCTTGTTATAAGGAAATAACAAAAATGGATGAATAAAGAAAACCTCATTTCTCACAAGCTTTTCGTAATGTCCCCAAAATCAATGGCTCCTATTTACCAACATTTTAAAAGAAAAATGGGATGAATAAAAAAACAAAAATCCGAAACCCTTTATGAAAAATAAAATTAGTACCATTTGGAGGAGTTACAGCCAATGCGGAAGAGGGTGATGAATTACTTGACGATCTAGATGGAACAAACACCAACTTCAGTGATGGCGCTCATGAATAGATAAAAAAGAAGGGGTAACGATTTACAAAGAAAAAGAAGAGCGATATTGAGGGAGTGGGTAAAAATTACAAGCTACTCCATAATTATGTTAATGTTAACAAAATCTTAACGATGGGGATCAAAATAAACATCTTTTAATGACTAAAATGAAGGCTTTTGAATGTTTAACGAACAGAGTAGAATAAAATTCATACTTCAGGAACAAAAATAAACTTAATATTCCTATAATTATATAAACTTTACTTGATATGAGAGGAAAATCCTAGAATTTATGTCTAGAAGGATTTTTTTTTTATTTTTTGTTTTGAAGAAAACAAACCCATCTTTTTTTAGAAAAAAAAATAATAAAAAAAATTGTAGTTTATATATAGTTTCCATTCCATGGCTAGTATTTAAAGAGAATGCAAACAAAGTTCATAAATTACAGAAAGGTCAGAAAATATATAAAGGAAAATGATTAAAGAAAGAGAGAAGACAGTACAAGTTTATGTTTTAAAATTGAAAGCCAAACAAATGGAAGTTTTGTTTCTTTATGGTTGTCTAAGTAAGGATCTTCAAAATTTTAATAATTTTGATGGTGATCTCAGACACTCAGAGATTATTTAATGCACAATATGTGGAGGAAAAAAAGGTGAAAACTTTTTTTAAAAAAAAAAAATAAAAAAAAAAAAATTCTTCTGGGATTTTTCACTTTTTGCTAGTACTTTGATAAAAATGAAAGAAAAAAAAAACATGGATGAATTTTTTTGTCCAAGAAAATATACAAAGAAAAGGTCACTTCATTGCCTGTCTCACAATTTTTAAGTAATCCTAGAGTATTTGTATTCAAATAAGTGTTCAAATATAGAAAAATGAATTAAAATATTTATAAATAATAGTAAAATATCATAATCTATTTTTGATAGATTGCGATAAACAGCGATAGACTGCTTCAGATAGTAGTTTATCACTGTCTATCAAAAATTAATTGTGATATTTTGTTATTATTTATAAATATTTTTAACAGTTTTGTCATTTAAAATAGTTTCTTCTAATTTGATAACAAATATTAATTAGACATCTCATAACACTAAGAGGTTGTTTGGGGACCCAACATGAGATGGTATATTCTTACATCCTATCATCCCAATTATTCTATCTCACTGATTTTAATTGTTTGTGGGCCCATTTTCGGAACGTATTTCGTATCTCACCGTCATTTTCCTTTCGTGTATCGTATATTATCTCAGTGCTTGAACATATTCGATTATACTCGATCATAACTTTTCAAACATCAAAACTTCTCATATCTTATACCATCTCAATGTCCCAAACAGTCCTAAGACCAAACTCATAATACACGGATAAGTTAGTCAAAACACTTATCCATTTAAGCATTTTCTCGGTAACACATAAATGAACAAAATATAACGTAACAATGACAACTCTTTTGTTAAATATTTATTTAATAAGTATTATAATTATAATTAATTTTTATGTCAAGCTCAAAAAACCTAATAAACATTATAAAAACAAAAAGGGGCAAAAAAGAAAACCTAATAAATCGATAAAAAAAAAAAAAAAAACATAAATTTAATATCTCTTCATTCTCGGTGTAGAAAATTATTGAATTATAAAAGGAAATAAAAGAAAAGGGGTTGTAAGATGAGAATGTCCAAAAAAAAAAAACAGAAAAAGAAAGGTGTAGGTTGGTCATGGTCTAAAATACAATATATCTATCTTTAATAAAAAATATAATACAAATCAACAAATATTATATAAATTCTCTCTAGAAAAACAAGATTGTGACAACCAAATAAAGAATTTAATATTTAGACAAAAGAAAGAAGACATTGGTATTCATCGACATAAATAAAGTGAATGTAGTAATAATGAAACTATTCATCAAAAAAACACAAATGTTTTGTTTAGAAGCATGTCCAAAAAATATTATCTTTTGGTTTAAAATAATTTTTAAAAAAATACTAAGATACATTTTAAGTTGCATATACATCTTTGTGTGATTAATATGATATATTATGAATATGATAATAACTTGTGCCTAGAGGTCAATTCACCTTGGACAACCATTAAAAAAAAAAAATAGCTATTGTGAAAATTGTGATTATAGACGACATGATTAAGAAAATTATGGGTTTTTTTTTTTTCAATTATATGGACTTATTCTAGAACAATGACCAAAATATTTGGTGATATATCCATAAATCGTTTGATATCGATATTATAATTCTTGTTCTAGAGGACTAAAATGATTTACAATTCAATTACAGGGTTACTATACATATTGTAATCCCTTTATTAGAGATATAAAAAATTTCGTATTTCGTTGCCTGAGAGATTCGAACTCTCGTAGGGATACCCCATGTACTTAGCAGGCACACGCCTTAACCACTCGGCCAAAGCAACATGTTTGACAATAATATATATTTTACAACTTTAGTGTAATTAATTAGGCCCTAATCGATAGCCATTTTGATTTTAGCTTTTGATTAGTTTTAAAAATTAAGCCTTTAAATAGTCATTCTACTTATAAACTTCTTACTTTGTTATCTACTTTTTATCAATATTTTTAAAAATTAAAAAAAAAAGTAATTTTTTTAAACTTAAAATCGTTATCAAACGGGGCATAAATTAATATAAAATTTATTATATTGAGAATTGTAATCCAAAATTTTGAAATGAAAATTTATAAATCATATAACCTACTATGTAACAAATCCTTGTTTTTCTTTTTCAGTTTTCAAAAAACACTTTTGAGTTGTTTTGTTGTGTCATTTCAAGTAGAATATATTAAGATAAGTGCAATCTAGGATGTATAAATGATATTAAATTTCTATTAACATATCAATATTTTTATTGATATTTCTAAATTTTCATGAAGGATAAATCAACATTTCCATTGCACAATAAGAAAATCCATAAAACAAGTAGAAAAAAAATAAATAACAAAACATCACTAATGTGAATATAATATAAATAATATACATTTTAACTTATTTTCAAAATCGATTAATATATATTTACTAATTTAAATATTATTTGAATTTTTTTTAGAAACATCTATCAACATCGATATTTGTATAAATTTGACAACTTAACATTTTTTTTTTTTTTTTTTTTGTCGATTCAACATTTTAGATATGAATATGCTGAAATATTATTCATATAATCGATCGAATACGAAAAAAACGATAATTGTAGAATTAAATAATTAGAATTATTAGGGGAGAATTCAAGTGATTTTGATAGGACATTTCAAGGGTAGGCCATAAAATATTTAACAAAGATTATCCGAATCTTAAAGTAAAAAAGTGAGGTTATAGAATTTGAAGACACACGGCCACACTTGAAAAAAAGACCCCAAACCTTTATTTTTTTTAAAAAATTTTTCTTTTCATTTTATAACATATTTCTATGATTTATGAATGATGCTTTGAATCTTCTTCCTTCTTCCTTTTTTTCCCTTTAAATCAGTCATTTTCAATTCA
Organism: Benincasa hispida; assembly: GCF_009727055.1. Taxonomy (NCBI): domain Eukaryota; kingdom Viridiplantae; phylum Streptophyta; class Magnoliopsida; order Cucurbitales; family Cucurbitaceae; genus Benincasa; species Benincasa hispida. The sequence continues at coordinate 3,782,793 of NC_052357.1, forward strand.
AATCATTATTGAATTATTTAATTTTTTCTGTTCATCCTACCCCTTTCAATGGCTCTTTCTTGTTTGGATTTTTTCGTTTGATTTTTAAACCCATTTTCAAATAATAATAATAATAATAATACATAAATAAAATAATTGAGTTTTGTTTTGATTAAGTTGTAAAAATTTAATTTTTTAGCCATATAAATTTAATATATTCTTGAACTTAGTGTATTTGATCATTAAATTTATTGTTCTTTTTCTTTTTGTGTACTTAAAAAGTTCAAATTTTGATTTTAATAAATCTACTTAGAACTAATAAATGATAATTTTAGATGATGAAAGCCTAAAAGATATATTAATTGAATATAAATAAGAAATGATGGCCCAAAAATGTTGGGGTTAAAATGTAATTCCCACCTAACACAGCGTTTCTTTCCTCTTCTCTTTTTGCTTTTCCACCCTTATTTTGTGTAGCTAACCTATTCACTTCATGTTACCATCATGACATAATAATAATAATTAAAAAAAAAAAAACTTAACATTTATGTTCTTTTTTTTTAGCTCAATAGAGTGTGATTCAAATTATGGATTCTTTAGTTATTAAAACGTATATCGACTAAGTTATGCTCGTTTTGACAGCGATTGTAAAACTGTTCTATCACAAATTTATTGTCTATCATTAGCCATGATTTTAGTTTTGTCTCCATCATTTTAAAATTTTCAATTTACTCTTCGACTTTTCAATTTGGATTTAAGTTTAGTTTAGTTTTTATTGTTTCGCTGATATCACAAGGTGTCTATATATTGTTTTTACTCATTTCATAAAACTTAGCAATTTCTTTGTAGGTGAAATTAAATTAAATGTTGAAGTTTGTGCTTATTTAGTTTTTAAACTTTCAAGAGTTACTAAAAGGTCATTGAACTTTTAATTTTGGGTCTAGTACGATTTTATCTTTAAAAATGATTAACAAAACTCTCTATAATATTACAAAAATTTGTAAAATCAATTGGTTTATTAGTTATAAAGTCGAACTTATTTCTAATGAATACTAAAATTTCAATTTTTTTACTAGGTTCATGAATTTTAAAAAATATTGAGTAGGACAAAAAGTTATTAGACAAAAAAATAAAAAATTTGGAGATTTATCAAACATAAATTGAAAGTTTGAGTATTTATTAAATAATTTTCAAAATTGTAGAACGTATTAGACACAACAATAAAAGTCTAGGGTGTGTTTGACTCACCAACATGAGTTGAGTTGATAAAATATACCAACTCAATGCTTGGCTCACCAATTTTAAATGTTGGTGGAGTTTAGTTAGTATATTTTACTAACTCAACCTAACTAATCTCAACTCTTCATTCTTCTAGTGTTTTCAATGCAACACTCATCGGCCACTGGTCACTGACACTCTGAGAACCAACTCTAGGCTCCAACAACCACCTTTAAAGACAACTCTAATGACCACCTTCGCGCGACCAACTTCGGCGGCCAATTCTATGCTTCGGCAACCACCTCCAAAAATAAACTCTGATGACTAACTCTAACAACCACTGTCGTGCTACCAGTTATAGGCTCCGATGGCCACTCCCGACTACAAACTCCGACGAAAATCACGTTCGATGATCAACTTCAATGACCATCTTCGCGATACCAACTTTGACGATTAACTCCGAGCTCTGACTACCGCATTCGATGACAAACTTTGGCAACCAACTCCAATACTACCTTCATGCGACCAACTTAGGCTCCGACAACCACCTCCGACGAAAATCATTTTCGATAATCAACTTCGAAAACTACCTCCGACTATTATAAGACTGATGACTGTTAGAGTATGTTATAGGACTGTTGATTATATAAATAATAGTATTTTGCCCGCGTTATGTGCAATATTTTTATGTGAAAAATTGTAAAATATATTTTTATTTAATTTAATTCACATATCAAATGAATGTTAAGAATATTTGCAAAAGTATGCATGTAGTTGAAAAGTATGTAAAAAATAACAAAAAAAAAATCATAAAATGAAGAATTTTTTCTTGGAACATTTTCCGGCAAGAATTAGTGAAAAAAGTAACAACAAGAAGAAGAAAAATATGATGGTGATGGAATTCATGGAGAAAAATTAGGAAATCAAAAGGCTTTATTTCTCTTTGATTTTCCATTTTATTTAACCATGTTCCTACCAGAAATGTAATGGGTTAATTGTTGTTCATTACTAAGAAAAAAAAAAAGAAAAGAAAGAAAGAAAAACTTAAAAAAAATAAAAGAAAAAATTGCAATCCATATTTTATTCAAATAAAGTTGAGTAAAATTATTGAATAAAAAATTTTCAAAACAAAAATAGTAATAATAAAAATAGGTTATTTAGAGTTCAAAAAACTACATCAGATACTTCGGCCATGCGAACTCAACTCTGCATCTAAACATAGATATATGAATTCAGACAACATAACTATACATTCCAAACAAAGACATATAAATGAAAAAACATATAAATTCCACATAAATATAAACTCTATATATCATATCTAAACTAAACTCTCTAAACGGCCAAAGACTTATTATAAATTTTAAAAAGTTCATTGACTAAATATATACAAAACTCAAAGCTCAAAAACCTTTCTTCTAATTTTCTTTTTCTTTATAACCCAATTCAGTCGTCTTCTATTTCTTACTCAATTATATGTATCTAATTCGAAAACAAAAATCATCAAAAACAAAAACAATTTATGAAATTTGACTAAATCATAAAACCAAATTGAAAATATCACTAATTTTGACTAATGGATAGACTTCTTCAAATACTGATTTTACAAAATAGATTATTAAAGCAAATGCATAGACGGTTCTCAATGGAAATTATAACTAAGAGTCTTAAAATTGATTCATTTATGAAAGTTTAGGTATTTAATTGATACAATTATAAGTTCGATATAATTTTTTCCATGAAATATAACGAAGGGTGTAGATTGATATACCTATAAAAATTCAAACTTAAATTGATACAATTATTTGTTCACAATCTAAATTACTTTTCTATTATGAGTTTAAATTGATACAACCCTAAAATTTAGGGGTATAAATTGATACTTTCTTAAAAATTAATAATTTGGAGAGGGTTTCTATGGGGGCTAAGACAGGGGCGAACGACAGGTTGCCTGACAACGCTATAGACCTAAAAAACAATGTTGTTTTCAAGTATATATATAATAATATGGGCAAACTACCATTTTAGTCTTGAAGAATACGTGTATTTGGTCTCTAAGTTTTCAAAACATATCTTTTTAGTTTATGACTTTTTAGAATAGATGCATTTAGTCCTGAGTTTTTAAAGTGTATTTTTTTAGTCTCCAAATTTTTAAGAATATATTTAAAAGGCAACCGAACTATTTCTTATTTTCACTCTATATAGTTATATGAGATTTCAAATTAAAAAAATATTTTTTAAAAATAATTTTAGAGAGGAGGTAATCTTAAAAAAATAATTTTTATTTAAAATAATAATAAAAAATTAATGTTTAGGGACCAAATGAACCTATTCCAAAAAAGCTCGATGATTAAAAAAGCACGCTTTAAAAGTTCAGGGATTAAAAACACATATTTTTCAAAACTCGGAGACTAAAAAATAATTTTTCCTATTATATATTATTATATGGTGTGTGGTCAAACTTTGGTTTGACTTTAAAAATGGCTTGTTTGAAGGATTGGCGGCCCAGTAGGCCCAGCTGGCCCACATATTTGTTGGACTATTTTGACCATCCTGAGCCCACTTCCAATGCCTAATTGATTTGACCCTTTAACAGCGACTATTCTATTAACATTTCTCAACAGCTGGATTTTTATTTTATTATTATTATTTTTTATTTTTCAGTAATATCAATTATTCTTTTGGGGATTATATAATATAATATATATATATATATATTCATATAAACCATATGAAAAGAAAAAGTGGTGTTGAATAAATCACATGATTTGTTTCCTTTCACCATCTTACAAACTGTTTCTTACAAATTATTATATTCTCACTAAGTCATTCATGTTCTTGTTTGACACTCTAATCTTTACTTTTCACTATTTTTTTTGTTCTTGTGTAAAATTTAATGTCCATTTATATATTTTAAAAATAACAAAAATGAGGATTGGTCCTAAACTTTCTTAAAAGTAACGATTGAGTCTCTATATTTTCAAATTTTCAACAATTTAGTCTACATCATAAAAAACTCATCAAATTTAATTGTTAATTTTTACTACGTAACTTTGTTCGATAACCCTTTAGCTTTTTAGTTTAGGTTTTTTAAAATTAATTAGCTTATCTACTTTTTAGTAGTGTTTAAAAAAAATCAAACCAAGTTTTCACAACTAAAAAAAAAGGTTTTTAATTCGAAAAGATAAAAACTTCGGTAAATAAGTTGTAAAAAAACAAACATAATTTAGAAAAATAAATTGGTTACCAACTAAGTTGTAACAACTTAGTATTTATAACTTATAAATAAACTTGACCTTTAATCAATTTAATAATAAAGATTAAATCATTATAAATTGTAAAGTTAATTATACATATTAAAGTTGAAGGACTAAATTGTTATTTCATAAAAATGAGGGGTTAAAATTGATGTTTTGTACATAACCTGTTGTCCCATTTATTTTATGGGAATTTTGAAATTTGAGTTGACAAGATGGTAGATTTTTGTTTTCAACATGATACTTATGGGAGATGTTCTTGATTTTTCTTAAAAAAAGTAGAGTGAAATATGTCGTATTTTATATAATTTAAATATTGAAAAGTTTAATTGTTAGGTCTTAGGACAAGGTTTTAATGATTAAAAATGTATTATTGGTTTTTTATTTGCTGTCTTTTAGAGGGAAATAATTAAACTCGTATTATTTTTCTTTAAAAAAAATAAAATGAAATATTAAAATGATTTTGTGATACATCATATGCTATCTTGAAAGGGAAAAAAAATAAATAATAATTTATTGTTATCTGTACTTCATGATAGAAAATAACAAAATAACTCTCATTGATGAAATAATTATAACTTAACATGTGAATGAACATCCTACAAATTTTAAGAATTAAATTTGGGCTCTATTTGGTAATGAATTTCTTTTTATTTTTATTGTATTCTTGAAAATGAAGCGTTAAAAAAGTTTTTTTTTTTAATTTTTAAAAATAGAATAGATTTCTGGATACGTTTTCTTTTTTTTATTTAAATTACAACGCAAAGAAAGTGATAAGATATTCAATTATTTAAGTACCTTACAAAAGAAAAAAGGAAAAATGGTACATAACAAAACATAGAAAATCACAATATTTTGTCATCAATCCCTAATATTCAATTTTAATTTTCAATATATCAATTATTAATGAATTTGTTTTGATTTCTTTTTTTAAAAAAATTCTAAAACATGAAGCGTGTTAGCTTACCTTTTCTTTATTATTTATTTATTTACTTTTAAATTATATATATATATATATATACATTTTTTAAAAAAGCACATGTACATAATAATGTTTTTTTTTTTTCCTTATTCAAGAAAGGAAGGTACCGGTTTAAAAAAGTTTGTCCTTGCAAACATATAATTATTTTAGAATTAATAATCAAATGTATAACAACATTTTTCAAAAATTATAAATATTAACAAAATCTGTAAGTGGTGGTCTCTATCATTTATAGACTTATATTAACGATATAGTCTAGCATTGAAAAACTCCAAAAATTAGATCTAAATCTTGCTATTTCTCAAAAAAAATTTGTATTGTATTATATCTACTAATACTTTAGACCTGCATGCTATATTTGCAACTACCCCATTCTAAATTTGTTAGATTTCTAGATTATTATTGTTATCATCGTCATAACAATATAAAGAAATTGATATGATTTCTAATTTCTCTAAATACTTTATAAACAAATAATTAAGAGCAATATCAATTTATAGTTCTAAACTTTAGGAGTTTTATCAATTTAAATATTGAATTAATAACGTATGAATTTAAACCATGAACTTTTATAAGTATGACGATTTACACTCTTTATTACATTCTGTTTGAAAAACCTTGTGTTCTTAATTGTTTCAGTTAAACCCCTAAACTTTACTAAATAAATCAATTTAATCTCTTAGACAAAATTTTCTTTGAAAATCATTCATGCATTTATTCTAATCTTCCATTTTGTAAAATCAACATTTGAAGAAGTCGACACATGTTTGAGAATTAATGCATGAATGATTTTCAAATGTAATTATACTGAAGAGTCTAAATTGATTGGCTAATGCTAATTTAGAAGTTTAATTTGACTCAGATTATAAGTTTCACACGACATTAGACAAACAAAATTTGGATGAAAGTATAAATTGATACACTTAAGAAAATGATGCAATTATTAGTTCATGGTTTTAATCAATACAACTCTCAAAACTTAGGGATATAAATTGATTTTTGTCCAAGAAATTAATAATCTTTCAACATTATACTAAAGATGGTAATTATATGTTTTAAAAAAGAATAATTATAAGAGCCTTTCAGCATCAATTTCCAATCTTTTTTTTCAATTTTATTTTGAGAAAATTTCTATTATCTTATATCAATCTATGGAATGAATTGAGATAGGATATCTGGATTTTATATGTTTATAGAGTTTATATTTTTGTGGAGTTCATATGTCTGTATTTATGATGGAAAGTTATTTGATCCGAGTTCATATGTCTAGACTCTCTATGTAATTTTTAAATTTTTTTTAAATAATCTACTTTGATGATTACTATTTTTGTTTTGAAATTTTTTATTCAATAATTCTATTCATCTTTGTTTGAACAAAATATCGATTACAATTTTTTTCTTTTATTTTTTAAAGTTTTTCTTTCTTTCTTTTTTGGGTAATGAACAACAATAACTCATTACATTTCATGCAAAAATATAGTTAAAAAAAGAGAAACCAAAGAGAAAGCAAAACTTTTGATTTTTAATTTTTCTCCATGAATTCCATTATCATCTTTTCTTTTTCTTTTTCTTCTTGTTGTTGCTTTGTATTTTTACCTTATCATGGATTTTTTTAATTGAATCTCCCCTATCATCTCAGCAGCCAATGGAATGTCACCACATTTATTCAACAATTTTACTTTCCGTTCCTCCAGGTTTGGAGGATCATTAGAGAACAAGTCTTCATTTTTCACTAATTCTTCATAAAAAATCTTTATTTTATGATTTTTTAAATTATTATGATTTTTTTTATATGTTACATATTTTTTAACTACATACATACTTTTCGTCTAGATATTGTTAAACTCACTTGATATGTGAATTCAATTAAATAAAAATATATTTTATAAATTTTTATGTATAAATATTGCACTTATTGTATACAAAATACTATTATTTATATAATCAACAACCCTACGATATACTTTAATAGTCATCAGTCTTATAATAGTTGGAAGTGGTTGACGAAGTTGATTATTGAAGATTATTTTCACTAGAGTTTATAGTCGGAGATGGTTGTCGGAGCCTAAAGTTGGTCGCATGAAGGTGGTATTAGAGTTTGTTGTCGAAGGTGGTTTTCAGAGTTTGAAGATGGTTGCACGAAGGTGGCGTCGAAGTTGATCATCGAAGATGATTTTCGCCAGAGTTTGTAGTCAGAGGTGGTTGTTGGATTCCGAAGGTGGTATTAGAGTTTGTTACCAAAGTTTGTCATCGGAGGTGGGTTTCGAAGCCCTGAGTTAGTTGTTGGAGTTGCTTGCTCGAAGGTGGTCATCGAAGGTGATTTTCGTTAGAGTTTGTAGTCAGAAATTGTTGTCGGGGCCTACGAAGGTGGTTGTCGGAGTTGGTCATCAGAAGTGGCTGTCGGAGCCTGAAATTAGTAGTCGGAGTTGGTCGCACAAAGGTGATCGTCAGAGTTAGTGCACGAAGGTGGTCATTGGAGTTGGGTCACGGGATTGTCATTGGAGATAGTTGCCGGAACTTGGAATTGGTTGTTGAAGTTTGTCGCGCGAAGATTTCTAGAGACCAAAGTTGGTCGTCAAAGTTGTCACTGGAGGTAGTTGTTGGAGCTCGAAGTTGGTCGCCAGAGTTGTCAGAGCTTGGAGTTGATTGCTGGAGTTGTCATCACATGTGATTGTCGAAGCCCAAAATTGGTCGCTAGAGTTGTTATCGATAGTCACCGAAAGTGGTCAATGAGTGGAGTCATCGAAAAAAATGAAAAAAATGAGAGTTGGGGTGAGTTGGTAAAATATACCAACGAACTCCACCAACATTTAAAGTTGGTGGACCACTCAACTCATGTTGATGAGCCAAACACCCCCAATATATAATAATCGTTTTATTTTTTTTTGAAAACACTTATATAAGTATTATCAACTTGAATTGTTTTTATTTTATAATATAACTAAACTAATTTAGGAACATATCATTGATCAAAAGGTGCAAAGTATACACTAATAGAATAAGAAACATGTTTGTAAAATATATTAATTAGACTTGGATGCATCTAATTGGACATCTAATACTAAAACTTACTGGAATGCAAAATAGCGAAAATGGAAAGTGTTAAAAGTGATAAACATAACTCAATTATATGTGTGCTCATTTTCCTGAAGTTATAAATTTAAGTTCTCATATACAATTAGACGTTTTAGAAGCGTGAATGATATTTATTGATCTTAATGGTAGGGATTAAGTTAAAAAATAATGTCTTTTTTTTTAAAGCAATGACAAAAATAGGGTACATGGGAAAGAAATTACAAGAATAAGGTGGAAAAGAAAAGTATTGACAAAAATAGGATAGCAAAATCGTGTACCAGTTCGCGATTATTGTTAAATCAAGTCGTGGCCTCCATGTCTAAGTATGACTTAGTCAATGAAACCAAACTCGTAGATGAGGTCTATGATTTCCATATTTTTATTTAAAAAAATCATTAAATTTGAAACCATTAAAAAACATTAAATTATATTAAATTTGGAACCATTAAAAACCATTAAATTACTTTTAAAAAACCATTAAAATTGATTAGATGACTGTGGCAAACTTCTATAGTGACTTGGTCTTTGAGATGTCTCGTGAAGTTATTTCATGAGACAAACTTACAAAGTCATGAAAAAATAAACACGCCTCCTGAAGATGAATTAGATTATTCTGTGAAGTAACTTCACGAGACGTCTCTTGAAGTAACTTCACGGTAGGGTTGGCAACGGGGCCGGGCCGGGCCGGGGGTGTTCTGCATCCCCGGTCCCGTGGAGGAAATTATCCCCCATCCCCGCCATTTGAAGGCGGGAACGGGGGCAGGAATTCCCCGTTGGAGAAACGGGGTCCCCGCGGGCCCCATTCCCCGTTTCCCGCGGGAATTCCCCATTTTTTTAGTTAAAATTTTATTAGTCCACAGAAAATTCATTAAAAAAGTATATCAAATTCCTCGTTTTTTAATTCAAGTGATTTTATTTGAAATTTGACTAATGCACAACAAATGAACAAAAAACAATAGACTATTCTATGAAATAAACACAATTGACAATTAATTGACAATCAATCAACAATTTAAAAGATAACAAATCCATTAGATAACTTTACAACTTAAAATTCAATAAAGTTTGAATAAGGAAGTCAATTAAAGGCAATCGTCTTATACATTCAAATAAGTATTTCACCATCAAATCTTTCAATAAAACTCGTCCTTCTCTCTTCAACAACTTCACAATAAAATCTTTCACCATCACCTTTCTTGGCATCATCTCATCCTTAGTTGTATTCATTCCTACATTTAAAATGTAATAAACAAATAATGTCATAAAATTTTTTTTAAAAAAACTAGACCACGAAATAATGTTAATCCTTGAACATATACCTTAGTCACCACGCCATCAATTGTCTGCATCTTCTAGAACAGTTGCTAAATGTGCAACCATTTCTTTTCCCGTGCTTGTACCTTACATTGTCAAATATTTGTAATAAAAGAAAATATTTATTAATATATTAAATGATAGAAAGATGTAATAAAAGAAAATATTTATTAATATATTAAATGATAGAAAGATGTAAAACAAAATAAACAAACTAACCTGTCAAAATTGTAATCCAATTTTGAGCGCACATCAAAGCCTCTATCGTCTTTGGATGAAGTTTGTTACGATGTGGGCTTACAATCCTACCACATGTACTAAAAGCAACTCTAATGCAACACTAGATAACGGGATAGTTAATATGTCTCTTGCAATTTCTTGTAAAATTGGATACTTGACACCATTCAATTTCCACCAACTCAAAATGTCAAAATCGGATGCTCGAGGTAAGATAGATTCATCCAAATATGCATTAAACTGTTGCTTCTGATTCATATTATTGGAATTTGATACAAACAAGTCATAATCATTAAAATCATCAAATTCGATATTCTGTGAGGTTCCATCTAAATTTCTAGCATAATCACCACTTTCACCTTCATGCACTGATATTCTGTTTCCAAATCTGAACAAATTTTTTTAATCCTTTCCACTTCAAGAAAAAAACCATCTCCATAAATTCTAGGGAAGTAAAACTCAGTCAACTTTAATTTATAACGTGGATCTAAAACTACAGCTATAGCCATTACCTCATGAATTGTCTTCCAATACTTATCAAACTTTGACATCATATTTGAAGCCATGTCTCTGATCTCTTGAATGACAGAATTAGTCCACTCAGAAATAGCCAATTTCAATTTACAAAATTTTAGGAAAAAAGATTAACGGTAGGATATTTGGATCCAGAAAATATTTCAGTCACGTGATGAAATATTTTCAGTTTCTCACATATCTCTTTTGCTAATACCCAATCTTAATCCAAAGGCAAACACTTGTACTTTGGTTCTCGTTGTTCTAATCAATAAAAAATCGCTTTGTACTTTAATGCGGTGACTAACATAAAATAGGTAGAATTCCACCTAGTACAACAATCAAGACTCAACATCTAACCATCATAAACATTCAACTGTCGAGCAGTTTCCTCAAATTTCTCTTTCTTTTTTTTGTGTATGCACCCAAAAAGACACACTACTACGTAATCTTTCGATCTCATCTCCTATCACTGTCAACCCATCTTTCACAATCAAGTTCAGAATATGAGCACAACACCGCATATGAAACAAACTCCCATCCAATATTAAGTTTCCACCCAAACTATCAATAAGCATATTAACCATAGAGTCATTAGTACTACAATTATCTACAGTTACTGATGACAATTTTCGATCAATATTCCAATCTAACAAACATTCCATTATTTCTTCATGAAACATCTCAGAAGTGTGTGGAGAAGGAACATATATAAACCTAATTATTTTGTTTTGCAAAACCCAACTATCATCGACAAAAATGAGCAGTGACGACCATATAACCTTCTGTTTGGTGGTTGGAAGTCCACATGTCTGTTGTCAGGGCAATGTTTCCTTTGATCTCATTCAAAAAATGCCATGTTTTTCAACTTTCCAGTCTCATAAATTTTCAAAATCTCCTTCTTTATTGGTGTTTCTTGACACATCTTAAATAATAGTTGGATGACATTACAAAATTCCCTAAAACCTTCATGCTCAACTTATTGAGAGAGGATATTCATGTTTTATATCATCCTAGCTAATGCTTTTTTTGCAGCTTCTTGATCGAAGTTATATAAGCTCAATGTATTGTTCTTCTCTCTATTAGGATTCAATAGGATTGTCGTATGTCCTTTTGTCCTTTATATGGGCATATCTTAAATATGATCATGCAAATATTTGATTCCATTTTTACTTTCACCTAATTTTCGTTTGCAGTAATTACAAATCGCCCTGTCTACTCCATCTATTTTTTGTTTCTTAAAATGGTTCCAAACAACCGATGTCAATCTCCTCTTTAAAGATCCCTTCTCAATATCCTCATCAAGAACAACACAATTATCAACATTCAAATTATCATCATTCGATGAGCATGAAGTTAAAATTTGGGGTTGGATCTGGGATTGAACTTGGAATTAGATTTGAAGAATCTTTATTTGTAGAAGGTGGTGACGACATTGTTTTCAACCTACCAAAAATTTAATTTAAATTTTCAACCTACCATAAAACAACATTCAAATTTCAACATACACAAACATATTTTCCAAACATATTAAGCCTAAAATTCAAAACATTTCAAATATCAAAACATACACAAACATACATATTTTCTCAGAACAATCAAATATGTATAAAAATAAAGACTCATTATCAAACGGCCAAACACAAAAGTTAGATCTTCACCTGAAACGCCGTCGGACGAACTTCTCAACTGAGGCATACTTCAACGGAGGATGGAGTGGAGAGGGCCTGTTTTATGGAGTGGACTGTGGAGTGGGATGAGCGAGAGGGGAGGCCGTGAGGGATGAGGTTATGAGCGTGAGCGAGAGCGAGAGTGGAGGGATTTGGGCGAGATGGGACTGGGGAGGGATGCAGAGAGCGAGAGGCCAGAGGGTCGGCGACTCGGCAGCCGGCACACGGTAGGCAGAGAGCGAGACTCAAGAGGGTCGACACAGCAGGGGATACTAAACGCTGAGGTAGTAGAGTAGGTGGTGTAGAGACATTGAACAGTCGACTCGACAAAGAGGAAAGGGGAGGGAGGTAATAAATTTTAGGGATTTAGGGAAAAAGCTTTTGAGTTTTGGACTTTTGAGTTTTGGGCTTTTACAATTTTTGGGTCTTTTTCTATATAAGTTTATAAAATTTCTAAATATATAATATATATATATATATATATATATATATATATATATATATATATATAATATATATATATTTATAAAATAATATATATAAATTCGGGGTCAGGGATTAATCGGGATCGGGCGGGGATATTGTCCCCGTCCCTGCCCACGTCCTCCGGACGGGCCCTGATTAAATTCCCTGGTTTGACCCCATCCTCGGTCAAACCAGGGAATCCCCGTCCCGTCGGGTTTTTTTGCCAACCCTACTTCACGGGATAAACTTACACCATTATGAAAAAATAAATACGTCTCATGAAGAAGAATAGATTGTTCCGTGAAGTAACTTCACGAGACAAACTTACAACATTATGAAAAAAAAACAAATACATCTTGTGAAGATGAATAAATTGTCATGTGAAGCAACTTCACGAGACAAACTTGTGAAATTACTTTTCAACATATAGATGACATGTGGCTAGAAAATCGTAGACCCAAGTCACGTTTAAGCCTTAAATCGTGGATTGAGTACAGGATTTATCTGCGGACTCTTGTGGATCCCGTCCACGATTTTACAACTCTATATTCGTCAATACTTTCAAACAACTCTATTTTTGTTAATAAATATTAAAATAACATTATTTTAAAAAAAAAAAGTTCTAAATGTAGTGAATTATATTATTACCTAAATATGGAAAACATACTTGTTCATTGCAAATTAAAGGAGGATCTGGTTAGTACACAATACTTCTTTTCATTTCTTCCACTGCAAAAGAAGAGAGAGAGAGAGAGAAGAAATACCCTTCTCTTCCATGAAAAAGAAAGCTTGTTTTCTTTTATTATACAGAGTAAGAGTATCAAAGTTGAGAGATTGTTTCAATATGAATGTCTTTACATAATGGAAAAAAGAAAACAAGAAGCATTGTTGAAGATCAAACCATGGATTCATAGAAGTAGATCAAAATTGCCAGCGACCAAGATGTTAAGATTTAGAACTTCATTTCCAATGGCAGAATTGGGTTCAAGCGTCAGAGTCCCCCCCATTCATCAACTCTCATGACCACAACTCCCACATTCTCCATATCAGTGATATTACCTGATACATAATAAATTCAAAAAATTCCCTCATCAATCCTTAGATGAAGAACATTGGTCTTGAGATTCAATACAAAAATCATACTTCGTTCTTAGAAAGGGATTTTAAATCACTAATCAACCTAAAAACTCAAACTAACAGGTTAGCTAAATTTAATTATACCAATACTTCAACACTCTTAAAGGTCCAGTAAACAACATTACAAATCACTATTGATTACTGAACTCAAAAGCTTATAGAGGAGGAAATTTGAGATACCATGATGAATTTTGGGAGTAGCAGCTGCAGTTGCATCAGAAAGAAGAGTGATAGAATGATAATCCAAAGCTACAGCATCAAAAACAGTCTGTCTGATACAATTTGGGGTTTGAACACCTAGAATTAATAACATACCATGCATCAATTCAAACATTTAATCTACAAAATTCACATTGGAATACAGATTAACAGTAGATATGTATGTTTACCAGAGACGACCAAATCAGTAATACCCATCCCTTGCAGAAGGGAATGCAAATTAGTATTAAAGAAAGCACTGAACCTAGTTTTCACCAATTTGTACTCTCCTTCTTTCATTTCAAGCCCTTCGACTAATTCTGCCCCTTTGCTTCCCTTTGAAACAGGATTCGGCTTCCCACTGCCATAGTAATGGCGGCGGAACCGTTCAACATCGCGTCCTTGAGGATCATGTTCTCGAACAACCTAGGGCAAAGCAAGCAAAACGAAAACTAATTCAATTCAATATTTGAAATCCATCCAAACAGAGGATTAGGGCTTTTTCGTTTTCAGATAAACGGACCCAAACGATGAACAACCCGCGGTTCCTTGCGATTTCGACAGTATTAATGACGGAGGGAAGTATGGTGGTGGCTCCGGGGACAGCGAAGACGGATTGTTCGTCAAGGAAATCTTTCTGCAACGAAGAATTGAAAGAAAGAGTTGGATTATGGGGAAGAGGACTTGAATTGGGAAGAAGATAAGGGGAAAAACCTGCATGTCGATAACAAGAAGAGCAGTGTGTTTCAATTGATCCGCCATGGATAAAAGCAGCAGAAAGAGAAAGATGATGGAATTTTGGGGAAAATAGCGATGGCTTGATAATGAATTCCTTGGCAAGATCAGATAAAGAAGAGAAGTATCACAACAGCTCCGTAAGACGACAGATGAAGGGATACGACCGGATAATTGTACCCTTTACCAAAATTTGTCATCTTTGCTAACTATATTGTTTGTTATTTGAGAAATTATTTAAAACCGTTAGAAAATATTTATAAGATATACTAAAATTTTAGGATTACCAATGATAAATGTTAATAGATATTGATAGACTTCAACTGATAGTTCTAAAATTTTTCTATATTGTATAAATATTTTGGTTCATTTTTCTATATTTAAAAACAACCATTTTTATTTTTTATTTTTAAAAATTAAGTTTATTTTCTCATCTATTTCTTACAATGATTTACATTTTATTAAGTACACTAGTTCAATTCTTAACCAAATTATAAAACAAAAACAAAATTTTAAAAACTATTTTTTTAATTTTTTAATTTTGATTTTTTTAAAATATGGGTAAAAAGTAAAAAAACTAAGGAAGAAATTTGGAGGAGGAATCATGAAAGTAATATCTATAGACTTAATTTAAAAAAAAAAAAAAAAGATCAAATGGTTATAAAACGATATCTAATTTTTTAATGAAATTATTACAATATTTTATATATAAAACGTGTGTACTAACCTCTCGACTTTTGCTCTTGCTGATCTCACTTGTTGTTCTTTTTGCTATATATCTTTATTTTCGATCCATATTCTTGATTTTCATTGCTCTCCTACTTTTAATAAAAATAGTGAGAAGAAATAGCAAAGAGTGTTAACATTTAATCGTCGTAAATGATGAAACATTGAGAAAAACGAAAAAAAAAAAAGAACAAGAAACTAGAGCCAAGAGTTAGACCGAGATGACTTAAAAAAAGGGAACAAAATTCATAAAATTGTGGAACAAATTTCATTTTAGAGACTTTTTTTTTATTAGCCATACAATTATCCCTTTTTTCTTTCCCTTCCTTGGTCTCTCTTTATTTATTTCTTTCTTTATGTATTATTATGAGGTTAAGTTTTAAGTTTGGGCCAACGATTTAATCTAATACGTCCTTCAATGTTGAAAGATAGGTTAAAAATTATTCTGCCCCTAAATTTTTGTAAAAAAGAATCATTTAATCTCTAAATATTGACTTATATGATAATTGAGTCTATACACGTACTTTTAATTTTGTAACAATTAAGTTTCTACATTTTAAAATTTGTTACCATTTAGTCCTTCATAAAATTATTATTAAAATTTAATATTTCTTACATAGATAGATAAATAAATTAATTAGGAACCAATATGTTTACCAGCTACAAAGTGTATATCCTTAAATGGCACTTTTATAACCCAAGCATGTAGCCAAATTGAGATTGGAGGGAGAAAAAAGTGTCATAAATGTGAAATAAGTGCATTTTTAATGGGTAAAGGCAAAAGTTTCCGTATTTCCGAAAATTAAGACAGTTTTAATGTCATTGATTTATGATATTAATTAACTATCATCAAATATTTTTTAAAATTATAATAAAAAAAAAAATATGAAACCCTAATAAGAAACCCTAATAAAAAAAATATGAAACCCTCCAAGTCGTTGCACTCCAACCTTGTCCTCCGTCGACCGTCATGTATTGACCATCTTTCGTGATACCGCTCAGGTTGCTACCGGTAAGGTTCCATTATTCTCTCTCTTTCCCTCTCTCTTAACTAACCTCCCTGTACAGCACCATGCCGCTGCCTCTGAACACGTCGTATGCCGTAGCTGCCACGGGAGTTTTGCTCGGCCGTAGCTGGAGTTTAGAGTTGGATTATCATGTGTTGATCTCCTCTCTTACTCTGTCTTTTCAATCTTGCACTCAATCAGAAATCAAGTAAGTCTTCGTTCGTAGTTTTCTCTGATTTTGATCTCTATGTAAGGACTTCGTTGATAAGCCTTCTAAGTGTTGGGATGTATGCTCTAAAGCCTTGTAATTATATGTTTTTTGAAATAATGATTGATTATTTTTTATATGCAATAATCCATCAAATAAAGAACTAAGGTTATTTGGTTCACACACAAGTAGATCATAGTAATAATCTAAATGGTTTGTAGTATATGGATAAGATTTGGTGCCTTATCCTGGTGACACTACCGCTACGACCCACTTTATAATTGTTACAAAAGTTGTAAAGTGTTACAAACAATTTGATCCTAATCGTTCATGTGGAAACATGCGAGTGAGGGTATCCTATACAAAGAGTTTGTATAATACCAGATCACGAAATGATTAATCTCTTTTTATAATACCGTTGATTGCAGAAATTCACATTTCATAGGATGATCATAGGTAACTCGATCTCAATCCTGAGTGAGATATGAACTCTTGTCTACAAGGGCAATCTTTTGATCTAAAGGGAATTGAATTCCCGCAGAAGCGTGAGATCACTTTGCATTTTGTTTTTCAGTTTTTAAGGAAACAAAAACAACAAAGAAAATATATATCATAATGGATAAACATTATAGAAGCATGCTTTAAAAGAAGAAACAAAGGGATACAGCAACAAACTTTTGTCGAATCCCGAACTCTTCACATTTTCCTCTCCATCTTCTCACGTACGTTTCTTCAACGAACAAAGGACACTACCACAAGTGCAACCTTGTTATTATCTAGGAATTCAAAGGTAGAAGAGTGGTCTTTATCACTTTGGAGGAGGAAGAATAATAGAGAATGATTGAGAGGAAAAAATTTAAGGGGAAATCTAGATTGGAGGCTAGGGTTTTTCAATGAAATTTCATCCCCTAAATTAGTCATAAATGGATATTTATATGGAGAAGAGTCTTTCCCAACTTACCCTTAAGCTCAATTAATTAAATAATATTTGTTCAATTAATTAACGTACGAATTAAATAACCATATATATTAAATTCAATTTAATATAGATTTAATATATATAGTTAATTAATAAATAAATAAGCATCACATGTTTATTTATCTTCACCTCTCAATGAATTTAATATATATAGTTAATTAATAAATAAATAAACATCACATGTTTATTTGCCTTCACCTCTCAAAATTAATTAATTAATTCTTCATGGATCTAAATCGTAAGAATTTAATATTTGAATCTTATTCAAATATTTCTCTCTTAATTATAGATCACATCTATAATTAATCATATCATATTAATCTCACTAATATGTTATTTCATTAATTGGTTTGAACAATTAAAATCATTCCTCTTATCTATCCTTTAGTGAGCTAACAAGAGGACTCTATGGACCTACAAATTAGGAGCTCCAATTATATGAAATTAATTAATTAAACTCTTTGATTAAATTAATCAATATTCATTAACTATCGATTACTCCACTAAAGATCGATTGTTGCACTCTTCACACTGTAGATATAATTCTGTGTCCACAGATATAATCAATCAACAAAGGAGTCGACTCTTCACAAATCGCTCATAACTATAGTTGCGTTAAATTACTGTTTTACCCCTATGGTTACCTCTAACTTCTTATGTATCATTGATTCTTCTAATGAATAAACAATTATAATCCAACTATAAACTAACACCTCTTGGGTAAGTGAGAGGTTGAGGTCTTAATGTTCAAGACCCGAAATTAGCTATTAAGGGAGAAATTTTTCTACTTTCCCTAAGGACGGGAAGGAGTGAGTTCCATTTGTGTAGTTATGTTCCTAGCTCCCTTATCGAACAGATCCCGAAAATGGTAAGCTTGTTGAGTCGGCTAACAAAGACACTCTCACCCATGCAAATCAAAGGATTGTCCTCATAAACAGGAGCTCACAACTCACTCAGAATTAAGGTCAAATCACCTATGGTCATTGTAGTGAAATGTCTTCTAGTAACGGTGTTATATAGAGAGACTATTCATTTCTGAAGGGACTCGACATGAGAGATTCTTGAGTGGAAGCGGATCGTCCAAATTTCATTAATTATTGAATACCAAATTTACAGTGAACATACAAAAGATATGCATTTAAATTAAATTACAACATACTTTTACAAAGAAAACAAGTTTCAAGAAAACTCACATTTGAAGAACCTTTCTTCAAGTAATCCCTCGTACTAGCCACGAACAGAAGTCCTTCTTTGTAGATCTCCTTCTTCACACACGGACACTACCAAGCGAGAACCCTTTGTATTCTCTTTCGGGATTAAAGACTCAAGCAGGAGTTGTAGGCTTTGCTTGAATCCTAGGAAGAGAGAAGGAGATGGAGAGGATGAGAGGGAGATTTTCTCAGAGAACTTTTTTCTGTAATTGTTTGGAAGAAGATGATTCTCAACTTCTTTTATTGCAAGTTAGTTATCGAGAGAATAATGGGAAGGGGTTATAACTCCTTCCCCTTTTATCAATTTCAAATAAATTAATAAAATAAAATATATAATAACTACTTTATTATATATACACTATATGTTATATCAAATATAACATATAGCTTATAGTTTTATATTGCATCAAATACAACATAAACTATAGATTTTATTCCCTCTTAACTATACATGGTATTTAATATAAATCACATTTATATTAAATCCATTTATATGAATCTCATCCATATAAATGATATTTGGATCATATCCAAATATTTTAATTTCTCTCGATATAAATCATATTTATATTTAATTACATGAATCTCATTCATATAATTGGTATTTGAATCATATTCAAATTTCTCTCATAATGTATCAAATACATTATAATTAATTTGAACACTTCAAATTAATCCAAAGATTAAATCCCTGTTGAGCTATAGTGGGGACCTGTAGATTGAAGCTCCAACAGTACTTGGATAAATAATTAAACTCTTTAATTAAATTACACAACATCCGTTAATTGCTGGCACTACAGGAAATCTGACTTCTCTCGACGTCACATTTCATCGAGAAAGTGTGGAAAATTCATCGGGAGAGGATTTCTCGACGCATAAACGGTCGTGGGAGTTTGGTCTAGAGAAACCCGTCAGAAGAGGATCTCCCGACGTACTTTTAAACAGCGTCGGGAGTTAGAGGGAACTCCCGACGCATTGTAGTGCGTCGGGAGTTCCTGGAACTGCCGACGCCCAATATACGGTGTTGACAGTTCCAAGAACTCTCGATGCATTACAATGCGTCAGGAGTTCCCCTTAATTCCCAACGCCACGTAGGCGTTCGGAGTTCCACCATAACTCCCGACGCCGTTTTAAAGTGCGTCGGAAGATCCTATATGCGTGGGGAGTATTAAAATTTAATATATCGTTTGTAATTTTTTAAAATTTGATCTGAAAACCTGTAAAACATATTATACCAAATAAAGATTTACATAACTAAAAAACGAAAATGAAGTCCATTTTATAACAAATAAAAAATTACAATATCCAAACGAAGTCGATACTAGAAATTACAATATCCAAACGAAGTCGATTAACATTCATATCACAAATATATAAAAGAAGTAAAATCAAACAACATCTAGAACACTTCTCGTACACAACATCTTCAACAATTGTCCCAGCTCATCTCCGAACAACATTCTACAATAAAACAAAAACATTGAAATGTTATATCGATAAACATCCACAACACGTTCAAACTCCAATACGGGTGGTAATGAACATCAAAACGAGTAAACAATGACCAACACACATAAAACTCAAATTTCTCAAGAGTAAACAATGATGACAAACAATGATACTCCTTCTCTATACCCTACTGATAACTTATTCCTTAGTTTAATCCATTCTTATTCATCCTTAAAAATAAATATTTTCTGATCAACTTGTAATCCAAAACAATAACTTGGATTAGAGGACAAAATACAAAGTATTATTAAGGATTGAGTTCCATAATTTTCATTTCTTAAGGAAAAATAAACACATAGGTCCCTAGACCGCTTAAATTGTCTTAACAACTTTCAAATGTTTTATTTAGTACGTCTCCAAGCTTTCATTTTTTTGTCTAATATAGGCCTTTCATCTATTCAACATCTTCTAAAATTTACAAGTCTATTGGACACAAAATTTAAAGCTCAATTTTCTATTAGACACAAAATTTAGTTTTATGTCTAGTAGATTCTTTAAACTTTTTTAAAATATTAAATGTGTTAAGTACCAAATTGGAGGTTTAAAGATTTATTTTATATTTTTTAGATTAATATAGACCTTTCATTTATTCAACATCTTCGAAATGTTAAATCAGGCATGCTTAGGCTCCAAATAACCAACATTCGTTATAAAAATTACTCTCAACAATTTTAGAGAATTGGTAAAACAAATATATTCTGCAAAATTGACGAAATATTAATGGACATGATTTGTACAAAAAAAAATTCAGATAAGATTTTAATGGGCATAATATTGATGGGCATGATTTGTACAACAATTTCAGAAAATTAACAAAAACGAATACAATATTTAACACATTTTAATGGGCATTTCACATATGATTTAAATAAATATACAAGATAAAATAAAATGAGAAAATTATCAACGAGGAGACGACGGCGATGGCGGGTAGTTGATTGCAGCGGCGGCGGCGACGACAGCAAAAATTGATGGAAGAAAAGGGAGAAATGGAAGAAAAATTTTATGGGAAAAATGGAAAGTGTAAAAGGATGGAAGAAAAGGGAGAAATGGAAGAAAAATTTGATGGAAAAAATGGAAGAAAAGTTGGATGGGAAAAATGGAGAAAATGAGAGTTAAAGTGTAAAATGATGGGAAAATGGGGTGAGGGAGGAAGAATGGTGAAGAAATATGAGGAACATGGAAGAAAGATGGAAAATTTTGAGAGGGAGAGGAAGAAAATAGGGACGGCTGTGGGGGAGTGGGGAAGAAGAAGGGGTCTGGTGATGCCGCTCGACGGCCGTCGGGAGATCTGTTGGGAGTTCCCGAGAATTTTCGACGGTCCCCAGGAACTCCCAATGAACCTTTACGGTGTCGGACGATCCTTTACTTCGTCGAGAGAGACCGTCTCTCCTGACGACCTAACTCCCGACGCTCTATTTAGGTGTCGGGAGAACTTCTTTTTCTTGTAGTGTGGTCATTCCACTAAAGATCGACAGCTGCACTTTTCGCACTACAGATAAATTTTTGTGTCCATTGGATATAACCAATCAATAGTGCGATGACCTTTCACAAATTGCTCGTAAGTACAGTTGAGCCAAAATACCGTTTTGCCCCTATAGTTACATCTAACTCCTTAAGTACCACTGCCTCTAATGAATAATAAGTCATAGTCCTACTATGACCAAGTCCTCTCAGGCCAAGAGAGAGTGTGGCCACTGTGTTCAAGACCCAGAATCAACCCTTAAGGGAGTAATTTGCCTACTTGCCTCTGTATCGGGGAATGAGTGAATTCCGTTTTATGTAGCCCAGCTTCCTAGTCAGACGAATCCCCAAAATAGTAGGCTTGTTGAGTTGGCAATCTGGCCACTCTCACCGCAAGTAAAAATTGTGAAATTTAGTTAATTTGCTTTAAACATCCTTAGCAATTTCATTTTAAAACTTAAAATATATTATATCCATAAAAAGGAAAGATTAGACTTCAATATTAACAAATGAATCTCATATACAAAACTAAAACCAAAATACACAAATAATTCATCCTTCATTATATCCATCCATATACAAACCAAAGATAGAATAACAATTTCATTCATAGACAAATGAATATCCTAATTCCAATATGAAACAAAACCCTTTATCAGAATAGTAATACAAACAAAACCTACAAATAACATTTATTAGAAAAAAGAAAAGAGAAGAAGAACCAATCAGAGCGTGTGACAGTAATGTGCGACAACGTGCAGAGGTAGCGTGCATTGGCGTTCGATTTTGGAGCAGTGGCCATTTGTATAAAAAAAATGGAGGAAGAAAGGAAAAATAATAAGGAAAGGAGAGGAGATTTGAATCGGTGGGGGACTTAAAGGAAAAGAAAAATGGGGGAGGGGAGGGAGGACAAAGGGGAGGGGAGACGACAGGGAATAGGGGACGAAGGGGAAGGGGGATGACAGGGAGGGAGGACGAAGGGGAGGGGGGATGAAGGGAAGGGAGGACAAAGGGGAAGGGGGATGGTAGGGAGCTGGAGGGGACAGAAAAGAGAAAGGAAAAAAGAAGAAGGGGAAAAGAGAAAGAGGGCATAAATTTTTAGAAAAATGTGCACGTTACTCTATTTTGGCCGACGCATTAAATTTTCGTCGAGCTAAATACGTCTATGCCAACGAAAATGAATGCGTCGAGAAAAAAATATCGAAACAGGTAAAAATTCTTATAGTATATATTTAGTTACTTTCACATTTGACCACACAAATTTCTTCTCCTAAATCGTGTTAGCTGTAAACTCAACACTCAGGGATGGTGAGAAAAGATATATTTTACATCCCAGAGATCTTTTTAGGAGGACCAAATGACTATCGATAAAACTTATCCTATTATGATATCTATCTAGTGTGATGTATGGAATATATGATAAAGTATTTTACAAAGAGCCGACAAGGAATTCCATTAATAACTGGTTGATATTTGTGAGTTTTGAAGTTTGAAGTTGTAAAATTTCTCTTCCATCTTTGTTTTTCCTTGGCGTGTTTTGCAGCCTTGCATGGTGGTTGGTTGTATCAGATTATTCTTTTTGGGACTTTTACTACATCCTAACATGAAGGCCTATGTGCTTTTGTGTTTTTTTTATTATGTTAGCTATTGAGAAATCCAAACTTTTCACAATGTAAGTTTAAGTCTTTTAACTCTTTCCTTTTTTTGGATATTATTTTGGCAGTTGGAGACTATAATAAGATGAATTCCACTATTTTTTTTTCCCTTTTGTTTAGAGATTTTTTTCATTATCTTGATTCTTCTTGGTTAAGCTTCTTGAAAGGTATGTAGATATTTATATTAGGAGTACTAGTTGAAACTTTGTTATTGATATATTAAAAAAGGCGTTTATATTTGATATTATGATTCTGGTTTTATACTATGATCGGAGGGGGAGGTGTAGTTTTTGTTATTGGGTTTAGAGACATTATTTGAAGAGCAATTGACAAGGATAATTTTATGAGAAGTATGATTGTCCTTATATTTCTCATTTTAGGTTGACTTAGAGTTGGACAAACTACGATATTTCTGTTTCTTAGATTTAACGTTAACAAGAGAGAACAATATTACTAAAACAAAATATATCAGATTATTGGACCGTTTTTGTTTTAAGTTCATACTTACATTTTATAGAAGTTCTAGCTTGACCGTTGATTCCATTTATGAATCTTTATCAATCCGTTATTAGGAATGAACAAATGGGGATTACTTTGGGAAGATTGAGCAGGTGATGCATCTTATTTGTCATGCTTTCAGTTATAATTTTCTTGCATATATGCAACTCTTTGTTATTTAGAGAAAAATGTCTTTGAAGATTTTGTTAGGGGAAGGGGGTGAAAAAGCTACTCTCTAATACTTAACAGCTATTTGATATGTTTGGGTGATATTATGTTGAACTAAAGTATAAATTGTTCTTTGGTGCAAATATATGTCATTAATTGTTCACATTAGTAGACTAAGTGAGTGCATAACTTTTGTTATATGAATGACGAATTTGAAGGATGCTTAGACTTACATAAATGTTAGTGATTATCTTTGACATTGATGCTTTGAGTTGAACTCTAAAATGAATTTCATATTTTTTATTAGGTTTTGCACAAACCCGCTAAAGTGATGAAGCTACCAAGCAAGTGGTTGACTTTTGGTTAGTGACAAAACTTATTGTAATGTAGTTACTTCTGGAAATACCTTGTTGTATTTAATTTCTTTGTAAAAATTTTACCAAGTTTGATTATTAGCTTTTTGTATTTGTCCATTTAAGGAGATATGATAGTTTTCTTGTATTTAATTTTTTTTTGTAAAAATGTTATCAACTTTATTCTTATATATGTGTTTGTATCAATTTTGTGTTAAAATATGATTAGTTGATGGAAAACATGTGTAATGACAAGGTTCAAAGCAATAACAAAATATCAAGACATGTATTATATTGACAATATAAAAGTGTCATAAATATGAAATTCTGTGACAATAAAAAATATATCCTGATAGAACCTTTGTTGACATAAAATATTTTTCATAATTCAAATATTATTGACAATAAAGTGTCACCGTTCAAATATTCTTGACAAAGAAAAGTCATTATATATTCTTTTTTTTTTTTTTTTTTTTGACATTTTATAACTGTCGTTAATACCCACAATACTACAACAATCAGCTAATTTTGAGTCAATTGATGACAATAATAAAATGTTATAGTAAACTTGATGATGACAGTTTATCATTGTTACTAATTGTTTATTATTGACAATTATTTATTGTCATTAAAATTTTAATTATGACATTTTTAAAAAAACTGTCTTTGATGTTCATAGCTTCACAGGCGATACAATGACACAAAATAAGTGTTATGAACTTTTATTGTGACAATTTTTAAATGTCATGGAATCCCAAAAGTATGAGGACTAATATGTCATGTTTACTAAAGTATAACAACTAAATTGTTACAAGATTAAAAGTATAGAACTTAAATTTTTATAAATTAAAGTTTAGATACTAAATTATTACCTTCATGAAAGTTTAAGACCATAATTAATTTTTAGCCTAGAAAATATCTCATAGATTAGTAAACCTTCAATTTTGTATCTTTAACAGATTGTTAAACTTTCAAAATGTTAAAATAGCTCAAATTTAAATCTTAATAACTATATCAATTTAAATTAAAAAATTTTGCAAGTCTATCGATTTAGACCATATCAGTACAACAATATCAAAATCTTGAGTCACTTATTAACAACGTTAACCTTCCATAATATATTTGATAGTGTCAGTATATAATTGTCAATTGTTTATTGTCATTAAAAAAAAATTAACTATAACAGTTTTAGAAAGTATCGTTGATATTATTATTTTGATGTGTGATTTAATAACTGAAAATAACTGTCACGAATTGTAACAATTTTTAAGTATCACATAATCTCAATTTTCTTCTAGTGTTAATGCAATGTGTAAACTTCTTCAAATGTCGGATAACAAAATGAATGATTAAAATTGGTGTGTGAGTGATTTTCAGTAGATTAATGAGAGTCCTAATTGATTTGCTTATAAAATTTTAACGTATAATACATGGTATAAATGAATATATTAACAAAATTTTATAATTTAAGTTGATATAATTATTAATTTAGAGTTTTAATTAATACTATATCCATATAAAATCATATTTTCTCTATTTATTTTTTTTAGAAGAAAAAGGTTATACATTACTGTTTGCCAATAAATTTATATATATTATGGTTGCTAATGGGAAAAGTGGCCAGTGTTTGAAATCCATTTACTTAATTAAATAAAACATCAAAACAAAAGTTTGAAATCCCAACACATACAAAAAGCAATCGCTTATTATTCAATAATAATTTCATTGGTATCTCTCTATTTTTTTTTCTTTAATAATGTACCATTTTCATCATTGTATTTTCTAATTTTTAAATTTCAACAATTTTTAACAGGTCAAAATTAATTTTAAAAAACTGGTGGGGGTTTGCACTTATCAAACTCACTGCATCTTTTATCAGTTTTAAACTTCATTTCACTTGATGATAAAATTAAATTATAAAAACAAAATCATACTATAATAACGAATATTTTTATATGAATTTTTCGTCTTTCATTTTAAAATCTGATTTATTTTAATTCAACATTTAAAGTGATAGTGATTCAAATCTCTCACCAACTTATTAATTAAAAGTATAAATGTTAATCAGTTAAATTATGTTCAAATTTTAAATGATAAAACTATAAATTTGATAGAAATTAATCTAACTTGCTTTTCTTCAACAAACATATACTTTAAAGTTAAATCATTTCGTTTTTATTTTTTATTTTTGAAAATTAAATTTATTTTTCAAGTACTAGAGTTGAATCCTTAGCTAAATTTCAAAAAAAATAAAAAAAAATAAAAAAAACTATTTTCTTGTCGTTTTCAAGCTTAGTTTTTGAAAAAGTGGATAAAAAGCATATAAAAGATTTTTAAAAAATAAGGGTAAAACTAGAAATGAAATAACAAAGCTCAAAATTCTTCCCATATAAACTAGGAAAGCCAAAGACACATGCATGTGTAATAATCAACAAATTACCAAAAACCAAAAGAGAAATTCAAAAGGAAACAAAAAAAAAAAAAAAAAGCAAAATTAGAAACAACCTTTTGTCTACACAACATGTGTTATTAAAAGTTAAAACTTTTGGCCTACACATATAACAGTGGATTACAGCTCAAAAGAGTTCATCAAGCAAAGCAAATTAATTAAGCTTTAATAACAACAATATATATTTATTAATTAGAAGAAAATGAAAAAAAATAAAATAAAAAAAGACTCCATTAAAATTACATCATGATTAATTTAAATCCTAATATGAATATATGGGTAGATTTAATTATATTATATATATATATATATATATAGCATCTTGAGCAGTCAGCCCATTTTAGGGTTTTTCAGAAGGGTGACTGGTCATGATGTTATATTATACACTAATTAATAGTAATAATAATAATATTTTTGCTTAAATATAATTGGTAGCTAATATTGGAGGTTATTAATGGAGAATAAATGATTAAATTAGAAGCCAGTTCCATAAGCAGGAGCCCAATAAGCAGCTGCATTATTATTATTATTGTCACCTCCAACAAGGTGTGTGCATGAGACTGGTACCAAGCATAGTCCTCTACTCCTTAAGTCCTTCAATGGCTTCTCTTCAATTTTCATTATTTCCTCTCCCTATAATATAATTTAATTTCATCATCATTTTCACATCATATATCAATTCCCATTTATCAAAATAATTACAATTACATTAAAGTTTCAGCTTTTCTAAATATGTACATGTTTTTTTCAAGTACTTAATAAGTATTTTTTAGAGTGATTTTTTTTTAAATGTTAAAATCATTTTAAAACGTGATCGTAATCCTATAAAATTAATTAAATGGATCATTTGAAATGATTAGGGATATATATAGAAGTGATTTGAATATGATAAAAGTATTTTTAACCATTTCAAAATTCTTAAGGTTAACATAGAAAATTAAATAAAAATAGATAAAATGGGAACGATTATAGAATTTATAGTCAGTTTGGGATAACTTTCTAACCTTTAAAAATAATTTCCTAAGTATTTAGAAGTTTAAAATTAATTTTGTAATGTTTAATTGGTGTGTTCCCTTTTCAAATTTTAGTATCTATGGTTTAAAAGTGTTTTGATGTAATTTTTAAAATTTATAAATTTTATGTTAAACCCTTCTTGACTCTTCTTGACACAAATTATGACTTACATTTGAGATTTTGCTAACATTTTAGAAATTTTGATGGAAATTATAAACTTTGCATCCACCAATTTTTACAATCGTCAACGAGAAGAGGATAATTCAAAAATATTAAAATTAGATGAGAATAAATATTGAAAATAGACTAAAACATATATTTAAAACAAAAATACTCTTTTGGTCTATAGATAAGTCTAATTATCATTTGATCCATAAGTTTCACAATGTTATATTTTTACTCTTGAGTTTTAGGTTTAATTTTCATTTCGTTTCTTAGATTTCAAAATGTTACACTTTTACCCTAAGGCTTTGAATTTAATGTTCATTACGTTTCTTAGTTTCGTTTTGAGTTTAATTTTTATTACATTTCTTAATTTCGAAATGTTACACTTTTATCACTAAATTTTTTTACTAAATTTCACTCGTTAGCTTTCAATTAATTACTCTAAAGTAATTACGATGCGATTTTTAAAATCTATTTTAATAGTGATTAAAACTTCATTGAAACTAATTTAATTATAAAAAATTAATTCTTTAAATCAGATTAATAGATTTAAAAAAAAAACTAAAAACAAGTATTTAGTATACAGTTAACATTAAAATTCAAAATTTTCAAACTCTTCTAAATTGAAACAAAACTCAAAACTCAATTATACTTGAAAATATAACGTTTTGAAATCAAATGAAACAAAAATATATATTTTTTCAGGCATTTTTAAATATAAAAAAATCTATTTAAAAATATTTAAATTTTATAGTAAAAAGTTAAAAAAAATATAAAATATTTTGAGAGCTTTTTGCTACACAGTATAAATATTTTTTTTTTATTTTTCTATTTATAAGTATTTCCTTATTTTTTTTCTTTTTTGTATATTTAACCAAATTTTTTTCTCTTTTTTTTTTCCACTTAAAGAGAATACCTGATTGGGGGTCACTTTTCTCTTGAGACACGAGTCATCAAAAAGCTGGATTGGCCAAAAAGAAAAAGAGAAAAAAAAAAGTATATTAATAATCTCCATCATTCTCTAACTTTTTTTTTTTTTTAAAAAAAAAAAAAAAAAGAATTAATCAAATTAATTATTTAATTTTTTTGGGATTCCAAAACAAACAATTAGGCAGTCCCAAGCAAGACTTTTTTTGGTCTACTTTTTAGTAAGTATTTAAAGATGAGAACCTTGTTCTTTTTTTTTTTTTTAAAAAAAATTTCTTCTTTATTTCAATATTTTAGTCTATCAGATGCTTTGCATTTTTAGACTCAGCCCCCCCTCCTTTCTTTCACTTTCAAACCTTTCAACCATTTTTCCTTTTTTTTATTAACCAATTTTCTCTTCTCAATCTAATTTATCATTTTCATAATACCACTTTTCCCCCTTCTAATTATGATGATGTATTCTTAAGTACTGCACCAATCTTCGTGCATATCCACTCTAATCACACATAATAAAAACGTGTTGTCTTCAAATATAGGAAAATGAGTAAATTTATTTACAATAGACGGAGTCATTTTGTTATATTTGAAAACATTTGCAACAGTTTTGTTATTTAAAACAATTATCCTAAAATAAAATTTCAAAATATATTTTTTAAAAATATTTCTTAGGGGTATTTTCAAAAACAAAAAAGTAAAAGAAATCATTTGTACAAATTGGGAAAAAATTAATCTTTTTTTTATAGAATTTGATAGAAATTGATAGTTGTCTATTAGTGTCTATTAGTTATAGAAATTAATAGAAGTCTATCAGCGTCTATCAATTTTTTTTCCTATTTCTATAAATATTTTGACATTTTTCTTATATGTGAAATTTTTTCTATTTATTATGTGACAAATTGTATTAGAAAATGTCGGTTGATATTTTTTAAAAAAATCACCAAAAAAAACTCATAAAAATGACTCGAATCAATAAAACAAAAGTAAGCCCTTCTTAAAAAGCTGTCCAACATCATTGTCATAAAGTTAAATATTTGAAAATTTTCAGGAAAAAAATATAAAAAAAAAAAAAAAAAAAGAGAAAGTTTACCCTTTACCTAACCGTACCCAACTCTTCAATTTATGAAAATGTGAATATGGCCAACAATGAAGAAATAGTTTTTGTTTTGGAAAATTTTTACAAATACACAAATGTCAAATTATTTATCGAAATAGAAAAAAAAACCTCTATAAAAAAATATTAAAATATTGATATTTTGTATAAATAGTTTTCTTTATTTTTTTATTTTTAAAAATACTCATTTTATTTTATAGAAGAGCAAAAAAAAAATGTTAATTACCAGTTCATAAATAAGATCTCAAACATCATAACCCAAATGTCAAAAAAATTTCAATAAAAAAAACAAACCTTTAGGTAAAAAAAAAGAATATTAGCCATTAAAAGAAAGTTTACCCTTTCTAAATAAGCTCTCAAAGCTAAAAAAAATTTAAAAACCTTTGCAGTAAAAAAAGATAATAGCCATTAATCCAAAACTAGAATTTTGTATATATGCATACCACAGGTTGTGAATTCCTTGAATCTTTTGGAGCATTTTGTAAATAAGGGTAACTAAGTGCCTGCCAGTCAAAAAAGGAGAGAAAAAAATATATATTATGAGGATCCAAAGAAAAGAATGTTCAGAAAAGCATGAGATTTTTTTTTTACACATGACTTACTTTTTCTTTTTATTATTATTATTATTATTATTTTCTTTTAACTTCAAACATTTCTCAGTCTCCACTTATATATTGATAATGATTTTGCAGAGTCTAAAATTATATAAAATTGGCATTACCTCAATTTGTCCTTGAAGAAATCTGATATATCCAATAGCTTCTGACAATACAGAAGCAGTATCAGTCTGCAAAAGGGAAGGGAAAAAAATAATTAAATAAAATAAAATATTATTTATTTATTAAAAAAAAAAAAAAAGCTTCAAAACCCAGCTTGCATCTAAAGCCTGCAATACTTTTGATGATTGTTTTGCAAAAAGTAAAGTGGGTTTCTTCAGTTTGAGCAAATAAATGGATTTTGAAGTTCTTTACTTTAGGTTATTTGATATTTGCATAAGTGGTTTTTATTGATATGAAGGGTTTTAGGTTAGAGTTTAAAAGGAAATTTGTTAAATAGTAATTAAACCAAGGTTAAATTATATCGACATTACTAAACTTTGAGATAGGTTTCAATTCTATATGTTTGATTAATTTTATTATTATAATTTAAGTTTGAAAATTTGTTTTTAAAAAATATAATATATATGCATATATGACATCATTTACGACATTGTTCATGTGAAAATAAGGTGACAATTGATGTATTAACGATAAATAGTGACAACGATCTTATTCAATTGTTACATTAGTTTCCATCTTTACTTTACCGACAAATATATTTTTTGGGAATGATTTCAAAGTTTAAAGACTTTTTTGGGTAATGGCATTGGGTAGTACTTTTAGGAATAATAATTAAATATATAGCAATATTTCTAAAAAATTGTATATATAACAAAATCTATCGGTGATATACTCCTACCAGTAATATGGTCTATCACTAATAGATTTTGAAAGAATAATCTAAATTTTGTTACATTTTCAAATTTTTTTGCATTATGCTATATCTACAAATGTTTAAGGTTTGATTACTATTTTTGCAACGGTTCTTTTGTTTATTTTTATTTTTGACAAATTTTAGAGTTGAAACGTGAAACTATTCAAAGTTTAGAGATATAACCGAAACGTACGTTAAAGTTGAAATTTAACCAAAAATGAACTTTACCTTTCCAAATGGAGAAACTATTTGGTGAAGAGCTGTTATTCGATCTACGAGCTTCTCCTTCCTCACCTGTTATTATATTCCAAAACCCAAAACAAAAGATCATAAAGATGCAAACTTTCATGCAAATATCAAATATGTTTTGGAAAAGATGTGAACTTTCAGCTACCATTTAACCTTAAACTGCACGACACAGGATGTTTCATCAATGTTTGTAGCTAATGAAAAAACAGGGCTTTAAAAATTTTAAGTAAATTAAAGAGAAAAACTTTAAAATATTTCAACTTTTTTAAAGTGTAAAGATAATTATTGCTCTCTCTTTCTCTATAAAACAAAGCTAATTCATAATTAGCTTTAAAGTTAAAGATTTTGAAGTACTATTTACCTTAAGAGGTGGTTGGCTTGAAGATGGTGGATGAACCTTAGCCTTCTTACACGCTCCACCGACAGCCCCGGCAGGACCGGAGTGATTTTTCAACTGTCGTTTCAAGTGAGGGAGAGAAGTTAAAATTCGACAAATTCAAAAGCAAAACTAACAATAAAGAAACGGTGAAAATTGTCGCGAAAATTAAAGCTCACCTCCGACGAGTGGTCGGAGTCGGCACCGCGTGGGGTGGATTGATTGGTGGTGTGATCTTGGTTGTTAGTATTGCAGGAAAAGTCAAGGAATTTGTTGGTGTGATGAGAAGTATTTAAAGTAGGGTGAAGAATATTGAGTGAGTGATCTCTAATATTGTTGGAAACTTCTTGCTTGACAATATCGACAAAATTAGAGGCTTCAACTTGTGATGGACTATTAATGTTATTGTTATTCAAGATTTGGTCTTCCCAATTCTCCAACTTTTTTGGTTGATAATGACTCATCTGGGTTTGATTCAAAACCCTATCTTCATCCCCTCTGATAACCCAAAATAATAATAATAAAAGAGATTAGAAAATTAAAAAAAAAAAAAAAGAAAGTTCAATAAAAAAGTCAGAAAATTACAAGAGAAGTTGGCTCCAAGACTGAGGCTGATCAGCAAAAAGAATTGAAAGAAGGTGGAAACATAGGCCACCAATTAGGGTTTCCAGCCATCATTTGTTTAAGTTTGGAGCACTAAAATTTATGGGAAGAAGAAGATAAGGAGAAATTCTTTGAAAGAAGAAGAAGAAGAAGATTAAAAAAGTGAAATTTTTGATGGCCAAATAATGATTTTGAGATATGCATGAAACTTAGTTTCTTCAGTTGAAATGGGAGAATTTTTGGAGTTTATAATTAATTTGAGTGGAAGAGAAGAAATTAAAGGAGGGTTGCTTTGCTTAGTTGAAGGAAAGTTGAGAGAGAAAGAGAGAGGAAAGATTTTGAATGAAGGGTTTTGGGTTGAGGAACTTATTATTGTATCCTTTGTGTTTCCTTTTGGTTTTTCATTTATTTGTAATTTTCCCCCTTTTTTTGGATGGTTTTCTTTGCTTTATTATGAGTGGAGGCCAAAAAAGTTAGTGAGAGGGCTTCTTCCTCTCTCCATTGTTTCCATCTCATTTTTTTTCAAAAAAATAATAGGTTGATTGCATATTTCGGGTTTCTATCATCTCGAGAAACTTAAAATTTACTTCCTATAATTTGATAAAACATTGATAAATAGTCTATAAATAGAGGACTATTTATGAGAATTTTATCAAACCATAGAAACTATTTATGAAGTTTATCACACCATAGATACTAAATATTCTATCTTTTAAAATCATATGACCATATTTTAACTTTTTCAAACCACAAAGACCAA
Source organism: Benincasa hispida (assembly GCF_009727055.1). Classification (NCBI taxonomy): domain Eukaryota; kingdom Viridiplantae; phylum Streptophyta; class Magnoliopsida; order Cucurbitales; family Cucurbitaceae; genus Benincasa; species Benincasa hispida. The sequence goes on from NC_052357.1 coordinate 3,816,478, forward strand.
ATTTATAATTTAATCTAAATAATTAATATAAATATTATTCATATTTTTTATTTATAATTGGTATGATATATCAATTTTAGGTCTATCTACAAATTAATATACAAACAATTACTAATAGAAAACGAAAGTTAAATACCACAATTTTTTTTTTTTTTTTTTTACTTTCTTGATCTGGTAAATCAATTACTTTCTTAATTGGACCATATTTGTAAAAAGTTTTCATTAATTTTAATAAATCATATTCACCTTTTGTTGGTTGCTCTCTTATTGGTGATAAAAAATTTCATAAATTATTTTAGATCGATACCCATTGTTTGAGTTTCTCACTCTTACAATTCGTATAAGAGAGCTCTTCCACATAAATTATTTTTAAAATATTATTCATATTTTGAAAAGCTTAATTGCTAGAGCTATGACAACTTTAAATGGTGATTCTATTGATAGATCCCCATACTTTGATGGAAATAGAAATTATGATGTATGAAAAAATAAAATGAAACATTTATGTTTGCTATGGATTTTAACATTTTGTATGTTTGTGAGTATGATTGTCTAAATTGCAATTGAATAATGAGTTGCTTACTTTTAATGTTAAAGCTATTAGTATCATATATTGTGCGTTGGATAGAAAAATATGTGATACAATTTTATATTTTGATTATGCATATAATATTTGGAACATTCTTGATAATATATTTAGTGTAGAAAATTCTCCTTATAGTATTAATGATTTATTTGATGTGAAGAAAAATTATAATTCTCAAACTCAAGGAAAAGTCCATAAAGTAGAAAAAAAAATGTGATGGATCTTTTTTGTGCTTAATGGCTCATTTGGATGAATATTCTGGTGACGAAAATGAAGTAAATAATAAATCACTTTCCGATGATGAGCTATATGATCTTTTTGAAGATATGCAACATGAGTTAGAAAAAGTTAGTTCTAAATATCTAAAACAATAAAAGAAGTTTAAGACTTTGTCTATTGAGAATAAATCTTTGATAAATGTAAATGCACGTTCGAAAAATGGAGCAAATGATGGTTTGATGCATGATTCTCTTGCGATAAGAAAAATGTTTTGATTGATAAGATTAAATCTCTTGAAATGAAAATTAATTTTGACTTGAGAAATAAAAATGAGAAATTTGAATCTTACTCTTTGAAATTAACTAATGAAATTGCTAGTCTGAAAAATAGAATTATTGAGTTGGAAACTAACAATACTTCTTTAGAAAAAGACAAATTTTCTCTTGTTGACAAGATTAAATTTATTGAATGCGATATTGATGAGAAAAATAATCTTTAGCATATGCTTAGAGAGAAAGAATTGCTTGCTAACAAAGAGCTTGAAATGGCAAAAGAGTCTACTAAAAAGTTGACTATCGATGCACATAAAAAGGATAAGTTTATTGATATGGATAAACCTTTTAATGACAAAAAGGAATTAAATAATGTGAATGGAAATTCTTCGTCTAGAGTTCTAGGATTGTTGTTGTTAAAACTACCCATTGTATGTCTCATAATTCTTTATCCAATGTGCCTAATTTGGTTAAATAAAGAATTGTGCATAAACAAAAATTATATTATACTAAAATGTGCTCATAATGTGAATTTTATGTCTAAGCATGAAAAAGGTAAATCTATGCATGAAAAATTAAATTTTGTGCCTAAAGATTTTCATAAAAAATCTAAATATGTGCATAGAACTAAATTTGTGTCTAACATGGAAATACTAGAAATGTGCATGGAAAATCAAATTTTGTACCTACTTGTCATTTTTGTGGACTTAAAAGGTCATATAAGACCAAATTGCTTTAAACTAAAAAATGCTCCACAGAAAGATAGTGAAAAATCCACTAATTAAAAGTAAATTCTTGCCCAATGATGTATGTTATTTTTGTGGAAAAATTGATCATAAATATCATATTTGTTATTTGCCAAACATGAATGCTAGTAGTTTTGGAACTAATTTGAAATGGGTTCCAAAGTCCTTGCTCAATAATCATGCAAGGCCCAAGAAATGGGTACCAAAATCTTTTGGTTGAGTTTTTTTTTGTAGGTGTAGTTCAAGAAGCAAATGGTTGTTTGGACTTTAAATTGGGAAATTAATTCAAATTAAAGCAACTAAAAAGCCTGCTTGAATCCAATATCAAAGAAAATTGCATATTTGGTAATATTTATTTTTTTAACTCTTTAAGATAATTATGCTTTTAGTATCTTTATGGAAATTATATCTCTTGAATGGTTTTGGAAAGTTTAAATTTGCTTTCTTGAATTACATTGTATATAGAATTCAATGCCCATGAGAAATGATTGAATATCTATCTATTTGACATTTATCTATATTGTTTATTATTTGACTTTTTAGTCAACTAGATGTTTGCTTCATCCCTATATTTTTCTTGGAAAATATTGAGGAAGAGGATGTTGAGTTTTGCAAAAATTATCTTTGTTTCGTTTATTAATATATGTTGATTATCCTTTCGATGAAATTGATTAGAGTTTTTATTAAATGCCTTTTGAGCATGAAGTTATGCATATTCTATGGTTTACATTGTTGAATGAAAATCATTTTGAGTTAATGTTTGTCTGTTAAAAGGAATTGATCATTGAGTTTTTTTTCTTTTTTTTTAAGAGATGTTAAATTCTTTTCCATAGTGAGAGTATTCATACAATTGCTACATTCTTGAATCTCCGGTAACATATTGTTCAAAATTGGTACAAAATTCATTTGTATTGCTTCCATTGCTTATATCGATTTGCTAATATGGCTTTGCTATTATTTGGTATCATTTTTTTTTACAACAATTGGTGTTTATGTTATAATATTTGATATTTTGGTGTCTCAATTGTTTAATTTCCTTAAATGATTTTATCTCCTTGGTATTTATTGATTTTTCTCATTAGAAGGAGATTGCTTGATTTTAAGAGGAGTTATGTATTTTATGTATGAATTTCATGTTGGAATGAAAATATTTTCCATATTAGTTTATCAATGTGTGTCTCTCTTATTCTTATTGTTTATCCTTTTAGGGGGAGTTACTGTATTTCCAATAAAATTATGTTTTGAAAACTTTTTTGATATTTCTACCATTAAATCGAATTATGTGCTAATGTCTTTTTGTCCCTTATTAAAGGGAGTGTTCAATTGATTTCAAAAAGAGGAGAAATTTGTAAAATTAGTCTTAAATAGAATTCGCCTAAACTTGGTTGATTCTTTATGATGCCTCTAGAATTTACAATGTTGTTGCTTGATATTTCTTTTAGAAGACACATGTAGATAGGAGAAGAAATACAAATTACGTGTTCATCTTTTACAGAAAACTTTCATATTTTTTTATTATTTTCTTAATTATCCTTTTTTTATTGATTCCAAAAGGAGGAGGGGTAATAAGAAAAATGAAGCATGATAGTATTGAATATATTCTTTGTGTTCAAGTGAATTAAAATTATGTATGTGGTTGATTGTGATTCAAGTTCATATTGTATATCACACATCTCTTTGGATTTCATTTTTCTTGACTTATTTGTCATCCTCAAAAAGAGGGAGATTGTTGGTTTTTTGGCCTTTGATCTCAAATTAATTAATATTTTGATGATACAAACATACTTTTATGCATTAACAATTTGGGTGTTTTGAAATGCCTATTACGTAGATCTCGAAACAATGATTCCAACGAAATTTGAATAACTCAAATCGAAGTTTAAACGAAAAAAAATATGACTGAAACAAGTTTAACGAAAAAATCCCGAGCTGGTGACATGACATATAAGTTTTCTCATCAAAGTGGATCAATTGAAAGGTGCCACTTGTAGCAATAAAAGAATGACATATGGTGGACTTTTGATTTTTGGATTGATTTTAAACAGAAAATGAATTTAAAAGGAAAATGAATTTAATATTATTTTATGTTTGTATCTAACGTTAGTTGAGTTTAACAATCATTCAATTTTCTTTTAACAACATATAATGACCCAAATTGAATTTTGGTTTTTACCTACCTCATCTCTTTTGATACTCTCTACTTCTCCAAAATTAAAACAACAATTTTTATAATTTTCAATCCTCTCAAAAAATACAAGGCTTCCATTATTATTTTCTCCAAGCTTCAATTTTATTCTTTTAATTTTCTTCTTGACAGAGATTTATGTATTGTGAGGATTGATTTGTTGTGAGTTTAACATTTGTAAATCCACTCTTGTAGAGAGTGTCAAATATGCTATTTATTTTTCTAGACTATTATAAGGGTTACTCTTCATCACAGAAAAAGAGTTATTGTAACGATTTGATTCTCAACTATGGAAAGGATTGTTAGAGTTAGCAAGCAATTAGCGAAAACAATTTGGATCTTAAGCACTCTAATTCCATCAATTTTAGCAATTAAGCAAGCATGTTCAAGGATAAGAAATAGGGTCGTTTCTGAAAACTAACATTTGAAGAACTCTTCAATCTTCGAATTCTGCTTGAATCTTCAGTCCAAATTGTTGTAGACCACCACTTAATCTTTCCTATTATTCTCTAGGATCTTAGGTTGGATTGAAGGGAAATCTAATGGAGAAAAGTTGGTTTTCTACCGAAGTTGAAGAACTCTTCTTCAATTCATTTTCAGCCAATTTTTTTTCATTTCATCTCCTTCTTCCCGGTACAAGTTGACTCAATTTTGTTGAGGTCTCTCATACAATCTAATTGAATCCAATTTTGACGGCAAGTAGGTCAATATTAAAGTGGAAATTGAGTGTTCAAAGTGGGGTAAACCCACTTTTAGTTGTTTTTCATTTTTAAATTGATTTTAAATAAAAATCAATTTCCAATTTTGAAACATAATTTTCAAAATTAAAAATAAAAATGAAAACAATTAAAAATAATTTTATAAAATATCAATTCTATAATTAATATTAAGTAAAATTGATTAATTTTAAACAAAATTAATTCTATAATTAATTTCAAATAAAATTAATTTTTAATAATTAATTAAAATAATTTAATATCAAATATTAAATATATCACACTAATTTTAAAATCATGAATCTCTATTTATGTAATTAATATTTAAATCAAATTTAAAAATTATTCAATTCTCCAATATCATTTAATTTGATAATTAAACGTGTAATTATGTCGTATATAATTATTGATTCTCTTATTTTGAATTTGAACGTTTCAAGTTTACTCATCACTCTATTCTAAGGTTTAATCCGTTTGTGAGTTAGTAAGGAGACCTAATGGACCTAGATCATGGTTCCAACAATTCAAGATTAATTGGCTAAACTCTTTAAACCAAATTAATCAACATTTGTTAACTATCGGGTCACTCCACTAATGTCTAGTAGTGGGTCATTTGATTTAACCATAATTAGTAAGTCGACTAGGTGAAAATCTATATTACCCTCGAGATTACATATTGCTTCTTAAGTTAGACGATCACCAAACCAAGGCCTCTCGGGCGAGGGTGGGGCCCTTTGTTCAAGACCGGAAGTCAGTACTTAAGTAACAACCTTTCTACTATCTCGTAGGAATGATTTCCATCTTGCACCCTATGTCCCTAGCTATCTACCCAGTCTTACCCCTAAAATGGGAGACTTATTGAGCCAATCCTCATCCATACAAATCTAATCTAAGGATAATCCCAAATAAACAGGAGTTCATAGTTAGCGGGATTAAGATCAAGTTACCTAAGTCATCGCTTTGAAATAGTCAGTCTTAAACCGTAAACAACGTTATAAAGCAAGGAGTGACTTTATTTTTTGGTCTGGTTTTATACAAACTCTTTGCATATGATGCCTCCACTCGCATGTCTCATATGAATAATTAAAGATCACATAGTTTGTACTAAATACAAAGTGGGCCGCATCTGATAGTGTTTCCAAAATAAGGTTCCCAGCCTTATCCATATACTATAGACGGTTATCTACTCATGTAATAGCCATGGATCTTAGTTTATTGGATTCAGTGCAATCATATTTAATAATAATTTTATTGAATAAAAACTCAATAACCTTTTTTATTGCAAATAGAATATGTTTAATTTTACAAACTGAAAGTTTTAGGACATATAACCCAACAAACTTTTACTTGGACTAAAACTCTAGTGAGTTAACATATATACAAATATATACAATGTTGAGTATGAGAGAATAAATACAATAAACTAGGCATCAGATACCCACTAATTAGGATCAGGTTCGTTTTTACTCTCGAAAAAAGAACGTCGTAGCGATTCGACTCTAAGTCGTGGAAAAAACGAGTTCGTAATTATATACCCAAGAGGAGCTTGGAAAGTGGATGGAGGCCAGTTGGGGCCAAACCATTATAAAATTACCGGTGTCAATTTCTCTATCCCTATACTACTTTAATTTTGTAATTAATATGGTATTATTGTTTATTACATTAAATTAATTGCAATATTTGTTCTTTAAATTAATGGTTCATATTGATTTGTTTTGATTGGTAGTTTTAAATTTTCTATATTCACTACCAATATTTTTATTAAAATTAAATAGGGTGCTTTAAAGTAGTGATTATTATTTTCTTGTTTAATTCAAAGTGAAATTATTTTCATGAATTTATAGTTTAAATTACTTAGGACCTAAAATAGTATTATTCATTTACTTATATTAACAAAAAAAAAAATCATTAATTTTAATAAATCTTGTTCAACCCCTATAAGATTGTCATACCAATCTAACAATATCTCCATTTATATAATCAAACGATATTGTTATTTTGTTATTAAGTATTTGTATTGAGGTTTAGGAAACTTGCTATAGTGATCTTAATTCGTATATAAGTTATTTTAAAGTACTTTTAAAATAAATGATTTTTATAAAAGTACTTTAATATCAAATTACTTCTTAGAGTGTGTGTTTGTCATTTTTATTATTATTATTATGAAAACACATGAGTGTGTAGAAGATAATTTGTTAAAGGACTTTTTATTCATATTTAGATTTTATCGAAAAAGTCTTGTCGACATAATAAAAAGTTTTTTAACCTTGAAAAAGAAGACGCTAACATGTCTCCTAGTCTTATATTATCTAAACATAGATTCATGAAGAGATCTACACTTACATAAAAATTGAAACGTTCAAGAAAAAAAAACTTTTAATGTAGGAAAAAATATTTATTTGATCTCTAAGTTTTAAACTTAATTTTCATTTAATTTTTAGGTTTTAAAATGTTACATATTTAATCCTTAAATTTTGAGTTTTATTTTAATTTAGTTTTATAAATTTTAAAATGCTAAAATTTTATCAAACATTAGAGTTTTGCTTCAATTTGATTATGTTTCAAAATTTACACTTTTAACTTCGATTTTTCATTAAATACTCTTTGGAGTTGAGGTTAAAAATATAAAATCTTGAAACTCAATGATCAAATTGAAACAAACCTAAAATCTCATGGTAAAATTGTAATATTTTGAAATTTAGAGACTAAATATGTAATATTTTAAAAGAAAAATTTTCGTAGATAAAAAAAATGTCAAACTATTTGTAAAAATAATAATAAAAAAAATTAATAGGCATTAACAGACTTCTATCAATTCCAATCACTAATAGAATAAATTTTTATTAATTTCTATAAAAAAGAATTAAAATTTTACTATTTTATATAAATAATTTTTCTAATATTTCTATTTTTGAAAATTTCCCACTTTAAAATATGGATCGAGAACTTTAGAAAATCTAAACATTAATTACACAATAAATATTGAAAAGACAAGAACAATATAAATGAGTAAAGTTTTAAGGACAAAAAAAATTAAATTTATTTAAAAGATGGAACTTTTTTACTTCAACTTTTCTACTTCTTGTCTGTTGTAGGGAATTGCACAAGGTTTTCAAACCCTTTTTTCCTTTAATTTTCTTTCATTTCTTTCTTTCTTTTTTTTTTTTGTTTTCTTTTCAATTCTAGTCTTGTAGACATTGGATAGTAAAATATTTCACTTTTTTTCTTTTTAATTCATTAATTCCTTCAAAGTCACAATAGTGGGTCTATCCATATCTCAAATGATAAATTTACAATTGTTAAATTTTCTTTTTTATTTTTTAATATCTAGTAAATTATTTATTTAAACACAAAATGAATGGTGGGGGTTGAATTGGACACCCTACTATCATTTGATATATTTTCTTATTTTTTATATTATTTTAATATATATATATATATATATATATTTTTTTTTTTTCTTTTTGAGAGGGGAGGAAAAAGAAGTCAAAAGGGGATATTATTTTTTTGTTTCTCTTTTGAGGTTGTTAAAGAAAATAATTCTAACCACTCCCACCTCCTGCCAAAGTTAATAATGGGAATATTATATACATATTTAAAGGGAAATGGTTCCCAATAATCCATTCTTGTCCATCTGATGGACATCAAACTTCAATTTTACACTCACCTTTTCATATAAAATATACTTTTTTTCTTTTTTACAATATTAAACTAATTGACAAAATTTTTTTAAATTGCCATCTCTAAAAATTACCCCACTCATTAAATTTTAATATTATGATGTCATATCAATTTGGGAACACGACTGATCTAACTTCATGGTCGAGAACATATATCAAAACTACTTTTATATATGATTATTATTTATTATTTTTAAGACTATAAATTCTATGTAATTTCATGTACTAAGTAGCAAGATTTTTGTTAGGGTCGTTTTCAAATATAGAAAAATGATCCAACTTATTTATAAATATAACAAAATGTTACTGTCTATCAGTGATAGATACTAATAGACATCTATCGATTTTTATCACTATCACACATTTTGCTATATTTGAAAAATATTTTCAACATTTTTATCATTTAAAAAAATTGCCCTTTTAATTATATATATTATTTGTATATTTAAAATAATCTTATCAAAGCAGGTTGATTCTATTTAAAAGGAATTTATTGGGTTTTTTTAGTTCAATATAGGTGGATTGATCAAACTCTTTTAGTTGATACACACTTTATGCTAGTTAATTTATGTTCAACAAATATTGAAGTTATGTATAGCTTTTATATATATCTTTTATTATTATCCATACAAGTGAAGTATCAAACAAAGTAAAGCTATTGATTTAGAGTCAAAGTGAACTTAGCTCGATAATACTTAGTATATACATTTTTTTTCTATTGAATGGAAGGCTAGTGACTGAAATATCAGAATGAAAATGACTAGTAATGGGCCTAACGTAGGCCCAACAAAACGAACCATAGTTATGGGCCGAAAGTAAACTCAAATTGATCAACATTGCACAAATAAATCCATAATTATTATTATTATTTATTTTTTGGAAAGACAAAAATTAAAAAAGATTACATTTGTAGTTAAAAGTTTTTTCCCCCTCCTTTTTATTTTAAATCTAACATTACAATTATAAGGTAGAGGTGTAAATTCAAACTTTGACCAATAAAAGAAAAGTTAGAATATCTTGACATTCAACTTAGTTAAAGAATATACATGTTAAAATTTTGTTGGCTTAAAAATAATTTTACTTAAAAAACTTTGTGTTTTCCAATTATAGTCCAATATTATTTTAATTTAAATTGTTTAAAATATACCAAAAAAAAAAAAAAAATTGGAAGATGAGAGTTTTAACCTTTTAGAATGGCATCTAGAAAGAAGGGTTTGAATCCTATCCTCAAGGAGGTTCCAAATTCCATTTCCCACAAAATAAATTTTTTAAAAGTGTTCCTTTTCTAAAGAGGCTTTCTTTCTTTCTTAACTTTTAAAAATTCTTGCCCATTCTTTTCTTTTCTTTTCAATTAAGTGCACTTTGATGTGTAATTTTAAATATGGTTGATTTAGTTAAAATATCATTAACTTTTTTAAAAAAAAAAAAAAATTGTGGGCTTGGTCTAAATTTTAATTCATACTGAACAATATATATATATAAAAGTTCAATAACATATGAAGATGAATATTCAAATTTATGACTTTTAAATTGAAGATGAAATGTCTTAATTAGTTGAGTTATATTTAACATATAACAAAATAAGTCAAATTCTCAAAATCCATTTCAAATTAAATATGAAGGTCATTCTTTTCAAGTTTAAATAAGAATTTAATGTTGAAGTATCATTCTAGTTCTTACTTTTATAATTTCTTTTATGGTAGTGATTATCTTTGAATTTCAAAAGTTTTTTTAAAAGGAATTTCAAAAGTTAAATCTCATGTTCAAATCAATAAAAATATATATATACATGTATGAACTTGAAGTCATTTTTTATACGAATCAATCCAATATACATATATATATATATATATATATATATATATATATTAAAGCCTCTTTCCAAAGAAATTAGCCGCATAGACTATATTTGAAAATTAAAAATATATAAAATAAGTTTCAAAGTAGAACAAGTAAAATTGTATTTAACCCAAAAGTGTGATTATATTCATAGGTTTACTTTTGTTTTTTGCTTTATTTTTTTTTTATTTTTTGTTTGTATTAGAATATGGTAAAGGGGAATTGAATCTCAAATTGATTAGTACATGTTTTATATAAGTAGATAATACATACTTTCGGCAAGTAGAACTAGACTCAATTTAACATAAATGTACTCGTGTTAAAGGTAAATTGACCAGAGAGAAGGGCTAAAATGGGTTTTCATAAAGATTTTAGTAGGGGAAGAAAGTTTGTGCAAGCATTTGTCACATCACAAAAACTTCATGAAAATTTAATATTATTACTTAATTTTTGGAATATATCAAAATTTATTCAATAACTTAAAAAAAAAAAAAAACAAATTTCAACAACTATTTTACATCAACCTTTGGCAAACTTAGTTAATAATCAAAAGTAAATAGTAAGAGTAATTTGTACAAATGCCTAAATGAAATTTGATCCCACTTTTATATAAGGGTGTTTGTGATCTTGAGTTGAGTTATGAAGTTTGAAGTTAATATGATGGAGTTAGAAAATATATGTTTGAAGTGTAAAGTTGTAAGATAGAAGTTCTCGATAAATATACAAACTTCAATAATAAACACTAAGGTCACGTTTATCAATCCGTAATAAAAAAAAATGGTGCAATCATAATGGAATTCCACTGTGATGTGAATTCAACCATTGAACCATTGCATGTACCCGAAGGAGTAATTACAAGAAGCAAGATAAAGACGATTCAAGAGGCATTCACACTACATTTCTAAAAGCTAGAAAATTCACAAGAAGTAACAAATAATTTTGAGCCCAAATTCATATATAAATGTTAGTTTGATGAGTAAAAAAGAGAATAACATGAAGATGGTATGAGAAAAGTCTTATAGTATGGAAGATGACACGATGGACAAAAAAATATGCAGACTTTGTGAAGAAAATGTTGTCATATGTGCACTACACGAGAAAATGTGATGTCAAATCTTGTCAAATGTGAAAAATCAATCTTGTTGCCTTCTAAAGGAGTTATTTAAGACAATTTGGAGACTTTATACATTTTTAGTTATGCATTTTGACTTATTAATTAGTATGCATTAAGTTTTAAGTTCCTAGATCTTATTTTCTACAATTTGCAATTAATTGTATTTGAATAACTTTTGAGTTCTTGGTCATATCCATGACCATTTGGTCTTTAAATGGCTTGTAATGCTCTTCAAAATTCAGATTATCAATATCAAAAAGTTTGTGCTTATTTAACCCCTTTGGTGTTGTCTTTTCCTTCAAATATGAAAAAATAATAGGATGACTCCCCACTCAAAATACGAATGTTAAACAAAAAGCCTGACAAGTACTGTAACAATAAGAATACTAATAGCAAGTAAACAAGTAAAGGTACACAGAACTTGGTTACCAGTTAGGTGATAATTCACCTACGTCTAAGGGGTAATGTGCCTAGGAAAGATAATCCACACGTATTAAAGAGTTAAGCATTTTACAATGTAGTACTTATCTGTAATACACAATCACTACAGTGACTCACGTAGAGCTCAACTCACTAATCACCTAGGCTCCCCTAGATGTGAAACTCTCTCTCAAGTGTACTTAGGCTCCCCCTAAGTTTTATAATATTAGTATTAAACACTTTGGCTTCCAACAGTTTATGGCACTCCTCTCACTGGGATATCTTCCCTTTAGTTAGCGAACTCCCTTCACTGGTGAATCTTAGAATCCTCCTAGTATGGAGAACTCCTTCTTTGAAAATGAGTTTTAGGCTCCCCCTAAGATGTAAAGTCCCTTCTCTGGCAGGAATGACGTGGACTCCCCCTAAGACCGTGATTTACTTCAAAGTGTTGCAGTTCAGCGGACGAAGAACTTGCATAGTGGAATGTTGGGTGAAAATTTATCTTTCAAAACAAAGAGAGAACCAAATTTTTTGGTTGGAGAATCCCACATTGGAAAATTTGGTGTTAGAAGTCTCCTTTATGTACTCTAACCTTGTGTTTTGGGTTTGGGCCGCAAGAGGTACCCATGTTTTGGAGGGAGTGAGAAGATAGACCAATGTGGGTTCGGTGGACATCCCATACGTGTGTCGTCGTCCGTCCAAACGCGGCGCGGCGCTCGTGTATGCGATGATTATTTTTAATAAAAAATATTATTTATTATTATTATTATTATTTAACCGAAAAAAGGAGGAAATGGTCCGTTCACTCTGTTCCTTTCGTTCGCCCATCCATAACGTCTACGCACGTTTTGCTCCCTATCGTTGCCCATCCGTAATGTCCGCACACGTTTCGCTCCCTATCGTTCGATGCTGAAGGCCTATAAAAGGCAAGGCCTTCAGCAGTTCGTAACACACAAAATTCATTTTCTTAATTCCCCTCTTCATTTTCCTCTTCTCCTCCATCTTAGGCTTCCGAGCAGTGAGTTTAGAAAGGGTGTACGTTCCGATCGGTAATTGGTGCATTTCTGATCAGTCTTCATTTGGTTGTTTTATCCTGGGACGACGTGACAATTTTCAGACCTGCTTACACACTTGGCAGAGCCGTGAAACGTCTTAAAGAGAGCGAGCTCCTCGACACAGCCTATAACGAGTTTCTGTTTTGCAGGTTTTGCTCTTCGCTTGATTGTTTGGCATTGACGGTTTAACAGTTCGTCGTTTGAGGGCCCTGTCGTTTCCAACAATTTTAAGACGTTTCCACATCATCAATGGCCCTCAGTAGCAACAATGAGATATCTTACCTCAACCGTCCATTCCGGTTCGAAGGAGCGAACTTCAAGCGGTGGAAGCAAAAGATGTTGTTCTTTCTCACCGTCAAGAAAGTTGTCGAAGCTTGTACCAGCGCTAAGTCAATCGTCCCTTTAGAAGAACCAACTGAAAACAGATAAAAAGTTGTTAACTAGGAGAACTGGGAGGAGAAAGATTTTCTATGTAAGAATTTCATTTTAAATGGTTTGACTGATGATCTGTATGATACTACAATACAATGAAGACAGTGAAGGAGATCTGGGATGCCTTGCAAAAGAAGTATGATACCGAGGAGGCCGGGTCGAAGAAATATGCGGTTAACCATTATCTCAAGTTCTAGATGACGGAGGCCCAATCCAAGAAATTTAGAAGATAGCCCACGAGATAATTACTGAAGGTATGCTTCTAGACGAACAATTCCAAGTTGCTGTTATTATTGATAAACTGTCCCCCTTGTGGAAGAACTTTAAGAACACTTTGAGGGATAAGACCAAGGAGTTCTCCTTGGAGAGTCTTATAACCCGACTAAGGATCGAGGAGGAAGCCCGGAAGCAGGACAAAAGGCAGGAGGTGAACGCAGTACCTAGGAAACCCGCCTCTGCCGTGGTAAAACCTGACAAAAAACTTAAGGGGACACAGAGGAAAGGTTAGAACTGTGGCTCCAGCAATCAGAACCAACAGAAAAAACAGAAGCCCTCTTCAGGAGAAACGGTACAGTACCTCTGCTTTAATTGTAATAAACTTGGGCACATGGCTAGGAACTATAGGAACAGGCATCGTTCTGCTGGTCAGGCGAACCTGACAAAAGAACCGTTAGTCACCATGATCACAGAAGTAAATGTGATCGGTGGTTGTGAAGGGTGGTGGATAGACACTGGCGCAGTGCACCATGTCTGTTACGACCTTAGTCTATTTAAAACTTATACTGAAACTAAGTATAACAATATTCTATTGGGAGATCACCACTCCACGAAAGTTGTTGGAACCGGCGAGGTGGAACTGAAGTTTACCTCTGGGAAGACCCTCACGTTGAAGAACATTCTACACACTCCGAAGATACGAAAGAATTTGGTTTCGAGCTATCTCCTCAACAAAGCAGGGTTTACTCAAACTATAGGGGCAGACTTATATACCCTTACCAGAAATAATGTATTTATAGGGAAATGGTATGCAACTGAGGAAATGTTCAAATTAAATCTAGACCTTAATAAAATGAATCTTCTGTGTATATGTTGTGTTCTATGAATATTTGGCATGCTAGACTCTGTCACGTGAATAAGAATTTAATTAGTAACATGATTAGGCTGGAAATGATACCTAAGTTATCCACGAATGATTTTGATAAATGTGAGTATTATAGTCAGGCTAAAATTACTAAAACTTCGCATAAATCTATACTTAGGAATTCTGAGCCTCTAGATTTGATTCATTCTGATGTCTATGAATTTGATGGCATATTGACTAAGAACAGTAAAAGATATTTCATTACTTTTATTGACGATTGCTCTGATTTTATTTTTGTATACCTGCTGAAAAACAAAAAGTGATACTTTTGATGCCTTCAAACTTTTTGTTTCTGCAATAGAGAATCAGTTTAATAGAAAAGTTAAAAGACTTCGTAGTGATAGAGGAACCGAGTACGAATCGGACATTTTAATGAATTCTTTAACTCACATGGAATAATACACGAAAAGACCACACCTTATTCTCCTGAAATGAATAGAAAAGCCGAAAGGAAAAATAGAACTTTAGCTAAGCTAGTAGTTGCTATTTTACTTAGTTTAGGAGCCGCGTCTTATTGGTGGGGTGAAATCATCCTTACCGTGTGTTATGTCCTAAATAGAATCCTGAAATCGAAAAATAAAACTTCACCTTACGAAATTCTCAAGAATAAGAAACCAAACTTGTCCTACTTTAGAACATGGGATTGTCTAGCCTTTGTAAGGATTCCTGACCCAAAAAGGAGAAAGTTGGTTAGTAGAGCTTATTAGTATGTCTTTATAAGTTATGCCTTAAATAGTAAAGCCTACAGGTTCTATGATCTAGTGAACCAAGTGATCATTGAGTCAAATGATGTCGACTTCTTTGAAGATAGGTTTCTTTTTAAATCAAAGAATAGTGGGGGCTTTAGTTCAAGATCTAATAGCTACACTATCCTCAGTAGATGCCAACCTATGGCAAGAAGCCATAAATGATGAAATGGACTCACTTGAGTCAAATAGTACTTGACACTTAGTAGATCTACCCCCAAGATATAAGGCAATAGGGTGCAAATGGATCTTAAGGAGGAAACTTAGACCTGATGGGACTATCGACAAATTTAAAGCCAGGTTAGTAGCGAAGGGCTTTAGACAGAGATAAAACGTAGATTTCTTTGATACCTTCTCCCCTGTCACTAGAATTACCTCTATCCATGCCCTGTTCTCTCTCTTTTCCCTTTATAACCTCGTAGTACATCAGATGGATGTAAAAATTGCTTTCCTAAATGGTGAACTTGAAGAAGAGATTTACATGGAACAACTTGAGGGTTTTGTTGTCCATGGTCAAGAAAATAAGGTGTGTAAATTAGACAAATCTCTCTATGAACTAAAACAAGCTCCTAAGCAATGACATGAAAAATTTGACAACCTTATCCTATCTAAAGGTTTCAAGGTCAATAAAAGTGACAAATGCATCTACCATAACTTTGATAATAACCTCTGCACTATCTTTTTTCTATATTAGATGATTTATTAATCTTTAGGTCGAACTTGCACTCAATAATTATGTAAAATCAATATTGAGTGCGAACTTCGACGTGAAAGACTTAGGACAAGCTAGTGTAATCTTAGGCATAAAAGTAAATAGGTCTGAAAAGGCAATTTCTTTGGATCAATCTCCCTATATAGAAAAAATTCTAAAGAAATATAATTACTTTGAGTGTAAACCGGTCTATACTCCTTATGACCCTAGTGTCAAGTTGTTCAAGAACACTGGTGACAGTGTTAATCAATCTGAGTATGCGAGCATCTTAGGCAGTCTTAGATACACTGCCGACTACACTAGGCCTGACATAGCTTATGCTGTAGGACTACTTTGCAGGTTTATAAGCAGACCTAGTAGAAAGCATTGGAATGCTATAGAAAGAGTCATGAGATACTTAAAGAAAACTCAAAACCTAGGATTACATTATCAAAAGTTTCCCGCTATCCTGGAAGGGTTCAGCGATGTTGATTGGAACTCTCTTTCGGTTAATTTAAACGCTACAAGTGGTTATATCTTTAATATAGCTGGCAGAGCTGTCTCTTGGAAGTCCAAGAAACATACTATTTTAGCCCAATCTACGATGGAGTCAGAAATGATAGCACTAGCGACAGCTAGTGACGAAGCGGGTTGGCTTAGAAGTCTGCTATCAGAGATTCCCTTATGGGAAAAGCTGGTGCCGGCCATATTGATCCATTCTGATAGTACTGTAGAAATCGCAAAAGTTCAAAACTGTTACCATAATGGAAAGAGACATCAAATACGTCGTAAACACAGTACCATTAGAGAGTTTCTCACAACTGGTGCAGTTAGAGTGGATCACATACAGATTAATGAAAATTTGGCAGATCCTTTGATGAAAGAACTAGCTAGAGAAAAGGTTTTCAGAACCTCAGAAAGGATGAGACTCATGCCTATCAAAAAATGAATCACAGTGAGGAAAACCCAACCTGTAGACTGGAGATCCCAAGAAATAGATTCAACGGGTAATAACTGATCATGCGTTCCATGTTAAACCTGTAGACTTTAAGTTATAGAAATGGAACTCTGTGTTTGGTTTAGTGAATCATGCTAAACCAAATATAGAGTTCCATTCCTATGACTTAAAGTCTGAGCATGATATCCTGAAGCGTAAGAAAGGTTGAACTCAATTCTTAATGAGATCTATACTTTATGACAAGTGGGGTACCCAGCTACAGAAGTACACTTGATAGACTCACCTGTGTGAATGTGGAAGTGAGGGCTGCTTCCTATGGAGTTTTTAGGCAAACTCTCTAGAGCATTCACTAAACCGGGATTCACGTGCTAGGTCTTAAAAGCACAGGCTTTCGTACTCACCCTAATGACACTCTATGTGAGATGCTGTTAGAGATAGAGTTCAAAACCAAGGGTTACTCTAGTATATTCTGAATCATTTACACTATGTAAAGGTTCAAGTCGTAAGACACTTTTGCTTATGCACAGTGTTGTATAGATTGAAATTGCTCGATGAAAATCTTTTCTCTCTTTTCCTTTTATTTAAATTTCCAAGTGGGGGATTGTTGGGTGAAAATTAACTTTCAAAACAAAGAGGAAACCAACTTTTTTGGTTGGAGAATCAGGCCCCAAGGGGTACCCATGTTTTGGAGGGAGTGAGAAGATAGACCAATGTGGGTTTGGTGGACATCCCACACATGCGTCACCATCTGGTCGGTCGTGGCGAGGCGTGTGTGTGTGATTATTTTTAATAAAAAATATTATTTATTATTTTTTTAACCAAAAAGAGGGAAACGGTTCATTCATCCTATTCTGTTTCGTCCGCCCATCTATAACATCTGCGCACATTTCAATCCCTACCGTTGTCCATCCGTAACGTCTGGGCACATTTCGCTCCCTACCGTTGTCCATCCGTAACGTCCACGCACGTTTCGCTCTCTACCGTTCGACGCTGAAGGCCTATAAAAGGCGAGACCTTCAGCAGTTTGTAACACACATAATTCATTTTCTTAATTCCCCTCTTCATTTTCCGCTCCTCTTCCATCTTATCTTTTCGAGCAGTGGATTTAGAAAGGGTGTACATTCCGATTGGTAACGGTGTATTTCCGATCGATCTTCATTTGGTTGTTTTATCTTGGGGACGACGTGGAAATTTTCAGATCTGCTTGCACACTTGGACAAAGCCACGAAATGTCTCAAAGATAGCGAGCTCCGCAACTCAGTCTATAACAACTTTCTGTTTGCAAGGTTTGCTCTTCACTTGACTGTCGTGCCTTAACGGTTTACAATTCATCGTTCTGAGGGCTCTGCCGTTTCCAACATGGAATAATGAGTAACAAGCAAGAACATAATGTTGCACAACAATGATCGTAGAACATAACACGTCTTGCTTGATTAACAAAAGCGATAACCCTAAATATTCAGCATAAATCTCCTTAAATAATCGAATCCAAGAAAGGAAACAAATTATCGTTTGGAAAAGATAAGTCACACCTCAATAAAGAAAAATTTCTGATAGAAAATTGTAGTCGGATATTTCTATATAAGGAAAATATTCTATAGGAAAATAACCTGTTATTTGAAACAGATATTAAGACTATATTTGAGATAACTACATAAACCACCAAGCACCTTAGAAAGATATAAAGCCAATCGACAAATCTCCAACAAGCTCTTCCTTTGGCTTATATTTTTTAAGGCAAGACAAATCATACAACAAAGTATGCTAGCAAAAGAAAACCAAATAGACCAGATTAGATAAGGAGCTGAAGGGCTAGTGTACCGAACCAATCTCATTCTCCCCCTTTTGTTTGACTTACAAAGTAGCCAAAGCTAACTTTAATAGAATCAGAAACCATGACTTGAGGAATGGTTGAAATCAGACAAAAGAATATTTTCAACACCATACATTTGATCAATCAAAGGACTCTCTGGACAAACAACATACATTTTAAACTCAACAATACCCAAGATTCTTCAATATAACATCAAATTGAATAGAGCTAACTTAAAAAATATCACAACAAAGTCAAAGACAGATGATATTACATTTTTAGGAATCAAAATAGACAAATTAGCACAATCTGCACATGACAAATTTATTTTCTCAATTAAGGCATACACACCAATAATTTTGGTTTTGGGCTTCGAGTAGTAAACGACCCAAATTGAAATTTTTGTTAATTGCTACAATTCAATTTTGCACAAGCCCAAAGTAGTCCTCAGAGCTTCATTAACACTCTTAGTTCCAATTGGAGATGTAAGGCAAGTATTATTAATCATCTGCAGATAGTCAACCCTATCCTTCTTTCTAGTAATCACTTTTGCATCCAGATCACCAATTATGTTACTAGAGGGATGATTTTTACGAACTCTCCTAGATAAGTGCTTGTTACTAGTTTCAAACTGCTTAGAAACTGATTGGATATTCTCTACTAGAGTTTTAGTATTCATACCAGATGTCATGTCAGAGGAGATGTTAGGAACATCTGTACTGACAAATGGAAGCACACTGGTGATTCATGCTATGAATTACATATATTTAAGCCATTTTTATGCACCTTTTACCAGGAAAAATGAATTATCGCTTGAGTTTTTTCTTGAATTTTAACTTAGTTCACAAAATTTAGCTCTTGAAGATCTAATTGGGCTTTAATTATGATATTGATTAAGTTACGAAAAATGTCCCTACACTTTATATTTTGTGCCAAAAATGCCCCTGAAGTTTCAAAAGTTCCAAAAATACCCTTAAACTTTCAAAAAGAGTTCAAAAAATACCCTTGCCTACACAACATTCTTTCAACATTCTTTCAAACTCACTCACTTGCCTACTCATCTCCAAACCTTTAAGGTGTGTATGTAAGTGTCTCAAATAGACACAAGCTCATCTCGAAAGACTTACTTAGTGCTCTTTGATAGTAAGACTGGCCAAGTGTCGCACGATTGGTCATCTCAAACACTAACCCCTTGATAGGTGGTATTAGAGCCACGTCTTGGAACCTAGGTACTCACACATATAATCCGTTGGCCTAGCAACTCGATGGCATCCAAGGAGGGATATAGCTCGTCGATTGTGCAAGTTGTCGAATGTCCAACAACTCGTGTGCATAAAGCACAACTTCCTCCATACAAGCAACCAAAATCCAAGGTCCACGATGCAAGACAACATGTGGACACTCTCCTAGCCAACTTGGAGAAAATCTTGGAGGAGGTACAGACATTGGTTGGCAGGTTGAGTGATGACTATGAGGGCTTAGTCCAAGACAATGTCAAGATCAGTATTGCTGTAAAAGAGATGATCACAGAGCTTGGACATACACTTGATAGGGAGGTAAGTTCCCTAACTAATGATGTTGAAACCCTACATAAGTTTGTGGAGGGTGAGCTCCATGAGCTTCGTAAAGAGCTCAACGACATACGTGCTGAATGTTGGGACAATCATAGAACTAGTAACCAATATGCATCTACTAGCTCGCCATCCGCTACACCCGTGCATGGCATCCATGGATTAAAGGTGCCAAAACCCGAAAAATATAATGGCACGCGTAACTCCATAGTGGTGGAAAACTTCATCTTTAGCCTAGAACACTACTTCGAAGTCATTGATGTCGTCGAGGACAATGCTAAGATTGTAAATGCACCAAACTTCCTACGTGCAGTAGCCCAATTGTGGTGGTGTAGGAAACACTTGAATGAGAATGTGACTGAAAGCAAACATGGCTTTAAATTGCAAACGTGGGAGCAATTTAAATCAGAACTCCGAAAGCACTTTGTTCCCCACAATGTCAATATAGAGACAAGAGGAAATCTCAGAAGGCTTAGACAAAATGGAAGTATTCCCGAGTATATCAAGGCATTCACGACCTTAATGCTCGAGATAGACGATTTATCCAACAAGGAAACACTCTTTTATTTCAAAGATGGTATTAAGGAATGGTCGAGATGGAGCTTGATAGGCGCAATGTGAAGACATTGGATGAAGCCATTGCTACCGCAGAGATGGCCACTGATTTCTCAACCAAGGGGAAGAAGTCCAAGGTGAATGAAGAGGGAACATCGAAATCTGATGAAGATCAAGAGGATGAAGCAAAGGGTAATGCCTAGAAGGGGAAGGCTTCCGATGATAATGAAGGTAAGTCCTTCAAATTCAAGAAACCTAAGCCTTGTTTCCTTTGCAAAGGGCTACATTGGACTAACGATTGTCCAGTTAGGCAAAAGTTAAATGCGCTAGTCATCGGGTCCCAAGAGACAAAAGCACAAATAGGGTCCATATATCATATTGGTGCCCTATTCAAGGGTGTCTCTTCAAAAAGTGAAGAGAAAGAAACCAAAGACGCTAAGACAAAGCCCAAAAGTAAAATGGGTAAACGACCAAGGTTAGCCTCCCTTAAGGATAACAAGGGAGACATGAAGGAGTCTGAGGCATCAACGAAAAGATCAGCCAAACAACCGAGAGAAGGATGCACAAGAAGACACTGGCGCTCAAGGAAAAAGAACGCAATGAGGATGTTGTGAAATCAAGTGGGGGAGGGTTTCACGCCCTACAAAAATGGTTCGTCAAATCACGCCACTAAGGGGTATGAGACTCTAATAGCATGGCCAAGAGGGAGTCAAGACCCATCGGAAGGCAACTCAAAGACAGGCAATGCTGACATGGCTGCCTTGGGCAGGGTGCCTAGATGCCTAGGAGAAGGCATACGAGGGCATAGCAAGGTAGCATAAAAGGGTAAGAGTTCCTTGGTTAGGGCACCCACATGCCTAAGTGAAGGCATACGAGAGCGTGGCAAGGAAACTCGATAATATAGGTGTTAAGGACAGCGCCCATGTGTGCCAATATATGCGCGGCCAAGCATGCACATACGCTCGAGAGAGGTAAAGCATCATGTGACACCAAGGAAGCTCTCAAACATGCAGCTAAGCACGCGCCCTTGTCTAATGTACGCGAGTCCAGACGCAACTACCTACATGTGCGCCCCTCAGGCATAGGCATGCGTACCCCACAGATGCAGACGCCCAGCCATGCGCACAACATAGTGCATGCAAGCCCTCGGTACGCGGCAATCCCTGCACGTGCGCCTACGACCCAGACACTTCAGGAACATGCTAGAGGACACGTATGAAGGAACTCTTATTCAAGAGTATCTACGCGTAGAAGTGGATCTTTCCAATTCATTGTGATAGAATTACCACATATACATTCAAAACATACTAATACGCATTCATAATGCTAAATAGATCAAGAGATCATACTAGATGAAGATTTCTTCTTCACAGCGAGTCTAAAACCAACCGTCTACCTCGAACAATCACCACTTGGATAGAAGAAAACAGAGATGACACTACCACTCAGAGCCCTCAGTATTCTTGGAGTGAAATCCAAAGTGTGGGCTTTGTTCAGATTTGGTAAAGGGAAGGAGGAAGAGAGACCGTACACAACGATCAAGCAAGTGGGAGATGAGGTCGTCTATCGCATAGATAAGAAGATTGATCGTTTAGGTGAAGTATACGATCGTGTAGGAAACAGTAAGCAATCGTCTAAACGATCGTGTAGGAAAGGGTAAGCGATCGTCTAAACGATCGTATAGGAAAAGGGTGAGCGATCGTCTAAACGATCGTGTAGGAAAAACTAAGCGATCGTCTATACGATCATTTAGTAAATATCGAGAGCTAAATGATTACTTAGAAAAAGGTAAACGATCGTTTAGTTAATAGCGCACGAAGGTGTAATCGGTAAGCGATCGCTTAGCAATATCGTATATGTAAGCGATCGTGCAGGCACTATTATATAGGCACTAATTTTTTAAGCGATGACACTCTTTTTAACACAATGTCCGTGCCTCCATGCTTAACACACCGTCAGCTATTTATGCATCTCAAAGTGATCTTTCAATACACTCATCCGTTATTTAGAACAAAGAGACGCCGCCCCGTTTCCTTTATAACCGCCTAATAAATGTGATCTCATCATATTCATAACATATAAATTAATATCATATATTAATTATAATATTTTTCTCTACTAGATATAAATCATATTTATATCCAATTTTCTCCAAATTAATGTATCTCATATATAAAGTTAATTATATCGTATTTAATTAACTCGTTCAATTATATCATATATAATCAAACTCCCTCTTGTCAATTTAAATATTTCAAACTGACCCAAAGACTGATTCTCAACTTATATCCAAGCTATCAAGGGGATCTTATGGACCTATGGTTCGAAACTCCAATGGTACGTGAATAGTTGACTAAACTGTCTAGTCACGATATCCACCATCCGTTAACTACCAAGCATTCATTCCACTAAAGATCGATAGTTGAACTCTTCTTGCCATAGATATATTTCTATGTCCATTGGATATAACTAATCATCAGTACGATGACCCTTCACAGATGCTCGTAATTACAGCAGGCCAATTTACCGTTTTGCCCCTGTAATTACATCTTCCTCCTCAAGTACCACTGATCCCTCTAATGAACAATACAACATAGTCCTACTATGTGTGAACACCTCTCGAGCCATGAGAAGGTACGTGGCGCCACATCGTTCAAGCCCCGGGATCAGCTCTTAAGAGAGCAATCTATCTACTTACCCCTACTTTAGGGAAGGAGTGAACTCCATCTTGTGAAGCTGAGTTCCCAGCTCTCAAATCAGGCGAATCTCCAAAATGGTAGGTTTGATTCGGCGCTCTGGCCACTCGCACCTATACAAATCAAAGGACTTCCCTCAATGGTAGAAGTTCCCAACTCACTCAGGATTGAAGTCATGTTACCTATAGTCATCCTAGTGAAGTGAAGTCTAGTCATGAACAGAGTTATATGACAAGACATTAACACTTCGAGGTCAGGTCTTATACAAACTTTTGTATAGGATGCCCCGCTCGCATGTCCACTACACGAATGATCAGGATCAGACCATCTATGACAAGTCACAACATTTGTAACAATTCCACAAAGCGGGTCGCATCCGTAGTGTTACCAAGATAAGGTTTCCCTCCAATATCCATATACAATAGACTATTTTGGTTGTCACTCAAGACATGATCCACTTATATATCACTACATACATGCTTAAGTTACATAAAGACAACCAGGGATATTAAGTTTATTGGTTTGTGGTAAAATAAAAAACATCTAAATGTGCAAAGTCAAGACGTTAAGTAAATATCATATATATTATACATCACAAGTGTTTGTACAAAGTTGTTTACAAACTACAGGACACGAGACTTTAGAGTACAAACCCCAACAACGCAACTGTCCTAAACGGCTTTGGAAGGATCTAGAAGCCATGAGACGTGGCCTGACTGCTCGCCCAAGGCCTAGACAGTCCCAGTTGGTCCTAGACATCTCGAGACAATGCTAGTGCCCACAGGAAGCATCTAGACATGTCTGGAAGCCTCTGGACAGCCCCACACTGTGTTGGAAGCATCTAGACAGTGCCACACAATGCCAGCATGGGATAGACAGCCCAATACAGCCCTGGAAGTCTCTAGAAGAGTCTAGATAGTGTCGGAACATGTTGGATGACTCTGGAAGGCACATGGACATACTAGAACGTCCTAACATCAGCCCATATGTATATATTCTATATTACTCCGTAATGGTCTAGAATTGTCTAGGAGAGTCTAGAAGGATCATGTATATACTTAGAAGTGTAGGGAATGGCCTAGAGATGTGTCAAAGACACCTCGAAGCTTCTAGAAACCTCCATGGCCGACTTTGAGGGGGCCTAGGTCGGTTGGGGCATCTATAAATAGCCCAAGAGAGGGACTTATTTGTACATAAGCAGCAAGATACACAACTCAACATCATTCCTTAATAAAGCCTCACAACATTCTTTCAAACCCACTCATCTCTCCTATTCATCTCCAAACCTCTAAGGTGCATACCTAAGTGTCTCGAATAGACACAAGCTCATCTCTAAGCGCTTACTTGGTGCTCTTTGATAGTAAGACTGCGCAAGTGCCGCACGGTTAGTCATCTCAAACACTGACCCTATGACATTAGTCTCATGCTAAAACATGGCATACAGCTCAATTGGAATGCATGAAAGTTATATATAAAATTTTTCATTAAAGTATAGGTCATACATTCAACATCAATTTCCAATACTTAAATCATGCATTAAGAATATCAAGTTAAAACTAACTATGTGTTGTAAGTTCATTAGTAAAACACTTAGTAAATATTTGAAAGCTAGTCACCCACTGTATTTGAGTTACTCCCTCAAAGGGTTGTACGTCTCAACTATATGCGTTTGCCCTATAAAAATAATAAGAGCCTTTGGTTAATGTCTTTAGCTCCATCTTAAGCTTAACTTCACTATTCAACTTTAGTATATACTAAGTTCAAATCTAGTTCAACTCATCATCTCATTTCATTTTACTCGATGCAGGTACTCAACGCATTACTCTCCTTGACTAGATTTTACCTTGCGATTAGTTAGGTTGGGTAGCAATTTGCACACGGGTGCTCAATGGCGCAAGGATGCGCTTACCTTGCCTAAGCGATGGATGTTGGCCACCGCAACCCTCAACGCACCTTTTTCGTTGCACGCAGCCTCTCACACACCTTGCGTGCACACTTCGACCAACGCATGCTTACTTTATTGCATACCCTCGCTTATGCGTGAGCTCACTCATACTTGACCTCAACCGGTCAACTGCTTGCTTATGCTTGGGTGGTAGTTGCCTGCTTCTTCATCCAACCAAAAAATTCCAGATTTAATTTTCAGTTTGAATAACTTAAATTCCAGAATTTATCTCATGAAACTTTCTTCTAAGAACTTATTCCCAAACATCTTAGCTAACTTACCTTAAAATTTCAGCCATTGATTCCTCTCTACAAGCTTGGAATTCATCAATCTTTACAACCTATCCGAGTAACCTAAGAATCTCAAGCACTTGAGGAGTTCTTTAACTTTCAACTTAATTCCATAAGAATTTTCCTCTAGTAGCCCTGAATTAACTTCTTCAATGTCCAAGTTTTAGGTCGACAGTAACTCTTCTTCTTTAGAACGAGTAGAATGCCCAAATCAAGCTCATCATTTCTAACTTCCTTTCATATTAAGGGCTGCATGATCAAATAGCATCCCTAAGATGATACCTGCTTCACTAAGCTCACTTATGGCCTCTAATCAGGCCACTTAGCCCACTAATTGGGTGATTAAGTTGGGTGCTTAAGCCTTTTACCAAGCAAAGCTTGCGTCCATGCAAGTCTCCTTTCTAGCCAACACATACTCAAACAACATTGTACTCCCTTGATCACCGCATCACTAGCTCGCGCATACACTTGCTTGTTTTAGGCACTCGTACTTAGGCATGCCGCTCATTAATGCCTTCATTAACCTTTACCGTGCCCCAGCACTCATTGCCATCGCATTTCCCTTGGACAACCACACGCTTAAGCTTTTAAGCCTTCCAGCCACTATGCACAATGTGGCCTCCTAACCCTTGCCTTAAACCAAGCCTACTAATCTCCTTAGCATCACTTAGCGCCTAGCATGCACTCACCTAGGAAAACTTAGCTACTCGTATTTTGTCCATCTTGGCCTTTACCAACCCCCTCAAAATGACCATCGACGCATGCCTCTTGTTAGACCTAACCCATTTTCGGCCCTTGGACACTTAACTGTAACACATGCCTTCATCGCATCTAGTCCTCTGATTTCCATCTAAGTGTTAGTTCTCTTATCTCACTCGTAGTTCTCTTATCTCACTCGAGAGCTCAACTACTCATACTTAGGAACTTTTCTGCCCTCTTCCAACTTTGCTACACGCATAAATTCTATTGCTTTATGCTCTCAAGTTAAGCTCCCAAGTTTCCTAATTATCGACTACCCTTTGCAACCCCAGAGCACACCTTTCTAACACTTTGGAAATTTTCATCTTTTAAACATTATACACAATCATAACATACTTTACATAATATTCAACTACATAAATAGCATTAACTCATAATCATAGAAACTTAAACACAATTAATTAGTAAAATAGGTTTATGGGTTTACAACAATAGTTGTAAACTGTTACAAATGATCTGATCCCGATCATTCATGTGGAGATATGTGAGTAAGGGCATCCTATACAAAGAGTTTGTATAAAACTGGATTACGAAATGATTAATTTCTCTTTATAACACCCTTACTTGAAGAGGCTTACATTTCACTAGGATGGCCATAGGTGATTGACCTTAATCTTAATGACCATAGGTGACTTGACCTTAATCTAAGCGAGTTGTGAACTTCGGTCTATGAGGCAACTCTTTTGATCTGTATGGATGAGAGTGGCCAGATTTCGCCGACTCAATATGCCTTCTAAGATGGAACTCACTAGATGGAACTCACTCCTTCCTGATCATAGGGTAAGTAGATAAATTGCTTCTTTAAGGCTTGATTCCAGATCTTGAGCAACAAGACACCTTACTCTTTCACTGGCTAGATAGAGGTCTAGTTTATAGTTAGAGTATAAGTAATTGTTCATTAGAGGGAGCAGTAGTACTTAAGAAGTTAGATCTAACTATAGGGGTAAAACGGTAATTTGACCCATTTGTAGTTACGAGCAATTTGTGAATGGTCAACTTACTCTTGATTGGTTATATCTATGAATAGAGAAATATATTTATAGTGCAAAGAGTGCGGATATGGATCTTTGACCGGCAATTAATGAATGTTGATTAATTTAATTAAAGAGTTTAATCAATTAATCTCGTATCATTCAGCTTCTAATTTGTAGGTCCGTAAGATTCCCTTGCTAGCTCACTAAGGATAAAACAAGGGATAATTGCTTTTGAAATAATCTAAATTGTTCAAATTATTCAAGGGAATTAAAGGTATTATTTATATGAATGCTATTAATATAATGTATAGTGTATATTGATACATTATAGTATATAGTTAATTATAAATATGATTTATAATTAAAACTAGATAATATGTGAGAGATAAATATTTGAATAAGATTCAAATATTATTCATTTGAATAAGATTCATATAAATACTATAGGTTAATTTTAATGTGAATAAGATTCATATTAAAATTATAGGTTATAAGAAAGAGCTGCATTTTAATGTGATTAAGATGCATAATTGCTTAATGGTTAAATATTCAACCATATATTATAAAATTAATATTATTATTTGAATACAATATTAATATTATGTTAACAAAATAACTTCGCACTTTAGGGGAGTTGTTTCTACATCACGTTGATGAGAATTATAGCTACTTTCATCTCTTTCTATTTGATGGTTGTCTTAATTAAAAAATACAGACAGTAGAAATCACAACGTAGAAATGAAAGAAGAATAACTCTCTCCAAAAACTCCATTTCCCTCTCTCAATCCATCTGCATTTCCCTCCTTCCAAAAGCATTAAAGAAGTCTCACAACTTCATCCTTTGTCGAAGAATTGCAAGGCAACTTCGTGGTGGTGTCTAGAGGATTGCCATGTCAGTATTGGTGTTGTACAATTTATGGGAGAAAGATACTACTTGTGACTTTTGGAGAGGAATATGTGAAGAAGAAACTTACTGTTCGGACTCGGGAGAATCAATGTCGTTAATTCGAATCCAAGCCTAAACAAAAGAAATTTGCAAATACCGAACTACTCTTATCACTACTAAAACGTAACAACAGTGGTAAGTCCGAGTCAATCCACAGAGAAGCGTGATTGGTTTCGTTGAGTTAGTTTTCTAACTAGAGCGATAAATGGGGTTTTGGTGTGGAAGAGATAGTGAAATTGAAATAAAAGGGGGAAATGCAATCTAGGAAAGGAGTCTATCTAATTTCTAAAGCAAAAGAGAGTTCCTATCAATTTCTTTCATTAGGCACCAATCAATTACACTGAATCTATCAATCCCTCAACCTATTAGAAAATATAATAGCCCAATTAACCAATTTTGATAAATAAAAAAAAATCCAAACCAGCACTAATTCAGTTTAAAACTTTTTCTTTCTTAGCAACATACAAGTTAAAACTGAAAAGCATTAAGAAAGGGTTCAATTGTTGAGACATGCTACAAGCCGAAAAGTCATATTTTGTAGCATGATTTATTTAGAAAGATTATACTAGGGCATACATGAGTTTGGCCAGAAAAAGTCTTGTCCCTAAACATGCGATCCTAATACTTGCAATTAAATCAATCAATAATGCATAAGCTAGAATGATTTTGCAAACAAGAATTTCAACAAATTAATTTGTCAGAAGAATTTATCAAAACTCCATTAAGATTAAAACAAATCCAACCAAAGAATTCACAAGATTGCAGTTAAATTAATTAAAAAACCTTCAAGAAATTAAATATAGGGCTCTTGCTTAAAAAAAAATTAGATAGAGATTACCTCTCAATTCATAGACAAATATGAGATATACCTCCGTTCCATTGATTACAACCCAAAATAAAAAGCAAAACTAACTTAAAGATACTGAAAATTGAAGGGAATGGACGAAGGAACGAGTTTTACTTCGGCCTCCATCAATTTTACCTCCCAAATTCATCATATTTTGACCTCAAGACGAAGGGGAGTATTTATAGGAAAGATCGCAGTGTCGCAACGCTGAAAATAGCATTGCACTAGTCACTTGCACGCACGCTAACCTTGTCCGTCCGTCAAATTCGCAACATCGCGACGATGTAAAGTAGCATTGCAATTATGCACATTCTGCCTTAGAGCATCAGGGTAGAGTGTTGCAATGCTGTGACATTGCAGTGGCAGTTTCATAATTTTCACTATTTTGAAGCCTGAAAGCTCAAATCACCTCTAAATTGTTTCAAATTAGTCCTGTTTGTCTCCGATTTCTTGGTTCTACCTCCTCGATGCACGATACCTACAAAATAAGACAATAAACACATAAAATCCATTAATGAACCTAAATTAAGCTAAGAATAATAGCTCTTTTTTAGAGCTAATACTTCAAGGATATGTATCTTCTTCTTACTTTCCTCTTTAGAGTAGCATGCTTATAGGTTTAATTAACCAGGTTTATCCTCTGTGTTTTTCTGTTAGTTTTTCTTTACATTTTATGTGTTTCAAAATTGAACTTCAAATGTACGATGCTTACACATTTCCGCAAAAGAATTTATTCCTTCAGTATCTACGACCATTTGGCCTTTAAAATGACTTGTATTGCTCTTGAAATTCTGATTATCAGTATTACAAAGCTTATGCTTTATTCAACCCCTTTGGCATTGTATTTTCTTTCAAAACTTACTTTAGATTTGATATTTAAATCAATTCATTGGATTAGACTTAATCAAGCTAATTCTAAAGTGAGTTGTCTTAGGATCTAAGAATGATCTTTATAGATTCTAAAGTTGATCTAAATTAGCTTTCTTTGCAAGTGTTTGCAAGGATTTTAGAAGGACCTCTAACTTTGCATTCAACAAATTTTGTGGGTGCTTATTACATTGATAGTTCAATAATAATGGGCTAGAATCACAAATAGGGTTGGAAACGGGGCCGGTCGGGTCGGGGGAGGGCCCTATCCTTGTCCCTATCCCCATTGAGGGATTTTACCCCCTCCTCACCCCCGTCCTCGCCGGGTGGGGATTCCCCGTTGTGGAAATGGGTCCTCGCGAGGACCCATTCTCCGTTGTCCCTTTTGTTTCCCTATGAGAATTTTTTTTTAAATTTTTCTCTAAAATTCTTTAATTTGGTTTGGGTTTTGACACTTTAGTTGGACTTAGATTGGGCTAAATGTAAAATGTTAAATACCTAATATATATATATATATATATTATTCAAAAACCTAATAGGGGAGAGGTCGAGGACGGGACCCTTTCTCTTCATCAGATAGCAATGAAGAATCTTCTTATGACCAAATTTTTGAAAGCAAACAAAATACTGATAATTCTTATTCTGAAACATCATTATCCTCTTGTGAAAATGAAATAGGAACATGTACATGCAATAAAACTATAAATGTCATTTCAAGAGACCAAGAAATTCTTTTTGAAGTCATTAGTCAAATTGAAGATCCAAAAATTAAAAAAGAATATTTTGAAAAACATAAAGATCTTATTATAGAAGAACCTAAGCAACAAAGTTTCCAACATTACAACCTTAAAGAGATAATTTCTCACTTTGAACCTAAAACAAAATCAGTAATTGTTCCTGATCTTCAAAGAGAAATAAATACAATAAAAGAAGAAATATTTAACATTAAAAAAGAAAATTCTCAAATTAAATTTTAACTCTTATCACTTCAAACTCAACAAATAATAGATCAACCTTCCATTTCTGAAAATCCTAAAAACATTTAAATTAATAACAAAGTCAATGAAATTTCTCATGAATCTTTTATTAATCTTATCAATAAAGTTCATTTATAAAAATAGTACTCTATTATTAATCTTGTCATAAATAAGGAATACCATTTAACTTTGACTCAGGGGCTGATCAAAACTGAGATACTCAAAGCACTTCAACACACTTAATCTAGTTCAACACTTTAACATACTAAAATTATAAGAAGAATGTCTTATAAATATTACCTTTTAACAATCATTTGACTGTTCCAAACTTATTTCCGTGTTAGATGTCATTTTCTTGAGTTACTAACCTTCTTAAGATTTCTTCAATCACGGTAACATCCCAAGTGTTCGTAAATTAGATTCAATATTTTTGTAATAATTGAGGATATTTTTGTGAATTTTGAAATTTAGTTTTGTTTAAAGGAAAATTTGGGATTTATGTCGAATTAATTTAATTCTTAAGTTAATGTCAAACATTGAATTTAATTTGGGGAAAATTGGTTTGATTTTAAAATTTGGATTTTAGGAGGAAAAAGAACGGGTTTTAAAATATATATATATATATATATATTTGTGTATTGAAGGAAAGAATAAAATGAGATAGAATAAAATAAAGTATAGAAGGTTTAATACTTATTAAATACTTTGAAAAAAACCTCAGAAAAAGTACATGGTGCCAATGGTCAAAGATTACAATTTCACTACAAACTCTCTAATGCACATATTTGCAATCATTTTGAAATTTTGTGTACATAAAACCATTGATAAAATTTCCATTTTAATGGTTGAATAATTTTTTTGAGATCCTAGCTAGATACCCGAATGATATCTAACTAGTTGTTTTTTTACTATTGATGGATTGTTTGAAAATGCCACTATATCCTATATCTGATACATTTGTTTCCACAATGAGTGATGCATGTGGGTTGATGAATGATGAACATGGAAGACTCTTGACTAGACCTTTGATAGTTTTAATGATGCATTTATGTTGATGAGTCCATGAAGGAGGAGATTTCCTAAGTTTTTGATACAAAGGTTCACGTGTTTGTCTCAAATTTGAAATAAAGTTTGATATATGATTTAAGCAACCTAAAAATCTCTGTAATTGATTTTTATAGGTGATTTCATTTGGAAATTCGATAGCAAATTCTATCGATCTTTGAATGGGTTTATTTTTCCTTGAAAAATATCGTATTTTAAGAACTTTTTTTTAAAAAAAAATAGTTTTATTATAGGTAGAGAAACAACTAAACCATTTTGTTTAATTATTTTGTAAAATATTTTTAAATGTTTAAAATGTTGTTCTATAGATCGTGAAAAGATTAAAACATCATCAATATCAACAATGGTGAATTCTTAATATGGGTTAAAAATATCGTTCATTATATTTTGAAATTCAGAGGGGCATTTTTGAGTCAAAATGACAGTACATTCTATTCGTATTGTTCAAATGGAACATTCAATGTTGTTTTATACTTAACGTATTCATTCTAAAACAGAATTTAAAGGTTTGTAATTGATTACAAGACAAGATACTCGTTATATTTATGCTTGATTATTAACATAAAAAGTTGCATAGCTCCAGGGTGATTTACTTGGTCATATGAGTCATTTTTCTAAAAGTTCTTGAATTTCTTTATGACAGTGTTTTAATAGTTCCATATTCATATGTATAGGTCTTGATTTGATATGAATTTTTTATTCATGAAATCCTTTAATATATGGCAAGTTGACAATATGTTGCTTTCTTTCCCAAAAGGCATTAGGAATAAGCATATATTTCTTTTTCAATTAATACATTAAATTGATTAATTTGATTTTGAATGTAAGGATTATTTAGTTGTTTTTTCAATTCTTTTATGATTTATTTCTTCTTTTAGAAATTGTATTTGTTGTGTCTTTCGTTTGATAGAATTAATAGTTTTAAATATTGAGGAATGTTGAATAGAATATATTATTTTAGTGGATATGTGATTTACAAATTTAAAGGTTATATTTTGATCTAAAATCTTTGAAATTATTCATTTCTCATTTAACGAGAATGGATAAAGTTGGGATAGAAATAGAGTTCTTAATATTATTTCTTCATCTAAATCCTTAACTAATGTAAACGTATTTTTAAAACAATAACCCTAATTGCAAATATGTGCATTAGAGAGTTTGCAGCGAATTTGTAATCTTTGACCATTGGTACCATGTAATTTGTCTGAGGTTTTTTCAAAGTATTTAATAGGTATTAAACCTTCTCATATACAATTTTGATCCGTCCTTGAGTCGATTAGAACCTTAGAAGTTAAATGGTATTCCTTATTTATGACAAGATTAATAATAGAGTATCATTTTTGTAATTGAACTTTATTGAAAAGATTAATATAAGATTCCTGAGAAATTTCATTGGCTTTGTTATTAATTTCAATGTTATAGAGATTTTCAGAAGTGGACAGTAATTATTTGTTGAATTTGAAGTGATAAGAGTTCAAATTTAATATGAGAATTTTCTTTTTTAATGTTGATATTTTTTCTTTAATTGTATTATTTCTCTTTGAAGATCGGAAATAATTATTGGTTTTATTTTAGGTTCAAAGCGAGAAATTATTGTAATGTTGTTGGAAAATTTATTGTTTAGGTTCTTTTATAATAAGATTTTAAGTTTTTCAAAATATATTTTTTTATTTGTGGATCTTCAATTTGACTAATGACTTCAAAAAGAATTTCTTTGTTGGGATACCCTAGTTTAGAGACCCTAATAGATAGCTTTGAATTATGTTTACTTAAAATTTTGAATATGTCACATTTTTTTGTTACTTTTCATACTGTAACGATAGGCTAACCCAATAAAGTAATTCTAAAACGCAGACGAATTGATCACCCTCTACTATTTGGACAATGGCCCCCACATGTCGTTACAAATGCAAAACACAAGGTAAATAAAAATATTCATTCTGATCCACTTTTTAGATTACTATTCATTTATTACTTTTCCGTGTAAACATAGTCTAAGTTAACATCAACTTATGAAGTTGGTAAGCCAAACACCTCATAATATTGCAATTTTATAATACAACACAGACAGAGAATTAAAAAAAAATAGTAATAAAATAAAATAAAATAAAATAAAAAACATTTTGTGTCAATGTACCAACTTACAAAATTTTCAAACATTGCCCACTAAATCTTGAAATTCCCTATTGATCTCATCAGCCAACTCCATTTCCCCAAACCTCCTTAAACCCTTGCTCAAGACCCTAACCAAATAATCATCAGCTTTGATGGTAGATCCCCAACCGTTCCTCCTCATCATCCGATAAATCCTGACCGTTGATTCCCTTCTATCCCCACTAATCACCGCCTTGATCAACTTAATCAAACCCTTATCATCCCACTGAATCAGCACATCTCCGCCGTCCAAGTCGCAAACCAGCCGGTCGATTTCCTCCGCTGCTCCGTTCCTCGACAGCGCCGCCGCCACCTCCGCGTACATCCCCAAATCGGCGCCATACTCCGATCGGATTACGGCGAAAACCTCCAAGGCGAGGGCGCACCGGTCCTGCCGGAGGAGCTCCTTCAGGGAGGCGACGAGGTCGGCTTTGAGCAATCGGGAGAGCGTAGTGGAGAGGACTTGTTGGAGCTTCGTCGGGTCGGATCTCTCGGCCCGTTTTAGAGATTGAATGGCTTGGATTGCTTCGATGCTTAGGGTTCTGCCTTTCACTAGCGGTCCTCGGTTGTCCCGAGGGCCACAGCGTACCGGAAGGGAAACGGCGACGGCAGCCGCGGCGGAAACGGGGATCGGAATTGAGATTTGGGATTTGAGAAATGTGGAGTGAATTGAAGAAGCCATGGCGGAGTGCAGATTGGGGATTTTGCAATGACTGTAATGCCCTTGCTGAGCGTTGAGGGGGAAACTGAATGTGTAACAGAACTTGGGCTTGGCCCATTGATGTGTTTTTCAATTGGGCCCTTAGTTGGGTAATGTTGGGCCTTGTAACTTGTCTACTCGACTTATTCTGTTGGGCTGTTAGTTGGAAATGAGCCCAATAACCTGCTTGTATTCCTTTTTTCTGTTTTTTTCTTCCTTTAGTGAGGTATGAATTCGAGTATATGAACTCTTGGGGGAAGAGGTGTCTTTACCGTTGAGCTGTGCTTAAATTTAGCTTAGGATGGTAAGTAATATGTTGATGCCAAATTTTTTATAAGGTATGTATATACTTAATTCTTATGTCGTAACAACCCTGAATTTATAATCTAGGGAAGACTACTCCCTGCAAGATAAGACGGTGTGATGGGAAGACTTTCCTATAAAATAAGACGGTCTAGTGTTTTCCACACAGGTTTCGATGCCTAATTTAGCAAAGAAATCTATGTAATTAGGGAATTTTTGTATGTGAATGGATTTCTCTATCATGATGTATTTATAGGTATAGTTGACCTACGGCATTTCCATAGGATTTTGGAGTTGTATTGGGATCATCTTTTGATTTTCTAGGTTGGATAGTGCAAGGGGCATACTTTGTTTGATATTTTGGCTGAGGCCAACCACCTTCTTTTAGCTCCTTTTCAAGCCTAAGATGATCTCTTGGGTCGAGGCGCGTATGAGACATGCCCCATTAAGGATTTTGTGAGGCCGAGGCCGAGTATGCTGGCTTGACTTAAGCCAACCCCCTTTCTCTAGGCCAATTTTGATCTTAAGTTGTCACTTTCTACCAGAATTATGTTATCTTTTTTACTTTGTTATATTTGTTATTTGCTAAATGTCAATTATGTTTTCTGATCTAAAATCACCCGTAACATAACTTTAATAATGATTTGGATACTATTATCGTTCAATTAAATAGCTAAACTTTGGTTGATTATAATTTTTTTTTCTATTATGTTTTTTGTTTGAAAAAAAATTCATTAAAATCATAAATTAATCACACCAAAAGTCATCATTAAGATTAGGGGACACCCAAATAGGGTAAACATCATCTTAATAGACATCACAACTTTCCTCTTTAGAGAAAGGAATTTGGAGATTAAAAGGGTTCACAGCAGCATGCACTAGAGAATGAACGACCAAATTACAAGAACGATTAACTAAAGGAAACATCTCCAAAAGACTTGATTTTGTTTTTCAATTTAAAAACAAAATTCAATGTTAAGGAGATTATTTGAGTAAACTCTACCCTTTTAAATATGTTAGTTGCAACTTGAAAATGTATGAATTATGTACTGAAAAAAATGTACGAATTACGTGTAGATAATAAAGATTGCTACAGTTACAAACTTAAAATCTTGTTTGGTAATCATTCGGTTTTTGAAAATTATGCTTGTTTTCTCACAATTTTTTATTCATGGTTTTCATATTTCCAATGTAGACATTTGATTTCTTGACTAATTTCCAAAAACAAAAACTAATTTTTGAAATCAATTTTTTTAGTTTTCAAAATTTAGCTTTGATTTTGAAACCACTCCTTAAATATAAAAGCGATAGATGCAAGGATTCTTTGTGGATTTAATTTTCAAAAATAGAAAGCTAAAAACTAAGATCCCATTTGGTAACCATTTTATTTTTTGTTTTTGTTTTTAAAAATTAAGTCTATAGACACTACTTTCACCTCTAAATTTCTTCATTTATTATCTACTTTCAATGGTTTAGAAAACCAAACCAAATTTTGAGAACTAAAAAAATAGTTTTCAAAAAGTTATTTTTGTTTTTAGAATTTGGCTAAGAATTCAACCATTATACTTAAGAAAGATGCAAATCATTGTAAAAAAAATGTGGATGAAATGACTTAATTTTCAAAAACAAAAACAAAAACAAAAAACCAAATATTATCAAATGGGGCCTAAATAATTACTAAACGAGGTCTAAACTATCCATGAGGTATGAGGTTGTCGAAGTAACACTCTTAAAACTAAACAAATTTTATGAAAAGTTAGGGAGGTAATCTTTTGTACTTGATATTTAAATTTTAATACTCACAATTCATTTTAAGTGTATTTATTTGGTTCTTGAACTTTCAAAAATATCTAATAAGTCAGACTTTCAATTCTTGTCTAATAAGAGTGTATTTGATTTAACTTTTTTAAGTATTTAATTTTGAAAATAAGTCATTTTGAAGAAAGAAAAAGTTGAAGTGTTTGGCAACCACTCAAAATAGCTTTTGAAACACTTTCCAAATGTAATTTAAACTGTTTTAATAAAAAGAGTTTAAATAAAAATGAATTTTTTGAAATAAAAAAAATCTCAAATCAATCCAAACAAACCCTAAATTCTAAATTTTAAAGGTCTATTAGATCTTTAAATTATTGATTTTGGTTGAATAGATGGTTAAAATATTATGTATTTAATAAGTCGTAAACCTAATCGCTAATTTTTTAGAAGAAACAAATCTACTACCTACAAAATCAAAATTTTAATGTTTTTGTTAGATATAAAATTAAATTTAAATTTAATATATCAATTAATATTTTAATTAAATCAAAATTTCATAAATGAGTTGGAGAAAAAGCTCCAAATTCAGGATTATAATTAAATTATATAAGAACAAACTTTTGATCCTATCTCAAGAAACAAAAAGTTAATATAATGTGTAATGTGACTTATAATCAATCCTTGAAAATGACTGAAAAGGACAGGTCATAATACACATATTGAAAAAACACAACAATTTGTATTGTATCACATTTCCAAAGTGATCAGCCAGCTCAACCTCCAACTTTGCTTTGGAATTGCCATCTCATTAACCCTTTTAAACATAAACTATAAATAATAATACTTATCATCATTAACTAGATATCTTCCCCAATAGTTATCTTTTCAATAGCCACATTATTCTTCATTTCAAACTCAAAAACCCACATTGTAATTTCAAAGAAAAAAAAAAAAAGATAAGTAATGTGAATATTATTTGAAAAATACTTTGGTGGTTCATGAAAAAAAATCATTATAGTTGGAAAAATTCTACATACATAGTAATATTCAACAATAATATGATTCCAAATAAATTAACACGTCATTAATATATCATTTAATGATGTGTTTAAATTAGGATCGAGAGTAGTAATAGATATTACAGTAGTACTATAAATTTTCTTTGTGTATCTTGACTATACTTATTTAGTTATCTTATTCCATTCCACTCAATTGTCTAACTATTGTTTGACATGTGACTTTTTTTTCCTTCTATTTACTATAGTAAAGACTTGTACTTAAAACATAGATAATATCATATTATTGTGAAAGTGTGAAGAGTGTTTTCCGTACATGAAAAATTCATCCATATAACTTGTTAGGAAACCTGTGTTTTCTTATAGTTTTTATAACAACATGACATGACATTAATATTTTTGACAATATTGCAAATTTATAATGTATATAGTGCATGTTAGATAAGAAAGAGACTGTGAACATGAATATAAATGTTACGAAATTTATTAAAAAATGCAAAAAATAATAATAATAATAATAATAAAAAGAATCAACATACAGATATACGTGATTCACTGACAGTGTGTTAACTATGTCCACAAGACAGAGGAAAAACAATATTATTAGAGAGAATGTTTTCTAAATACACAAACGGCGCCTCTAGAATTAGAGAGTTTATATAACGCACTACTCGAAACCCTATAGTCATAATCATAAATAACTTCAAATAAGTAAATATGCTAAATACGAATTCTAGATCCCCATACTTGGTTATTTGAAGTGCCTACTAACAAATTCAAGACATTCCAACAAATCTCCACCTTGACTTGAATTCTCTCCTGGATAACAGATGTATCAAATGCAACATAAACAATATTGCTAGACGTACCCAGACTTCTCCCTCATGCCTTAAAGTGTCCCACAAATGGGACCACTAACAATTCATGACATTCAGCAAGTTCAAACAATGTTGGAACATGCCTTGTGGAATCGGTTTGGTGAATATATTAGTAGTACCGATTTTCATCACTTTAACTCTCTGCTCACCTCTTAAGAAGTGAAATCTTACATCAATATACTTAGTTCTTTCATGATGAACTTGATCCTTGGCTAGGCATATTGCACTCAAACTATCACAATATACAATAGCTTGGTCATGATGTAAACCAACATCACCAACTAACCCCTTCAGCCATATTTCCTCTTTAACAGATTCTGTCAAGGCAATGTAGTCTGCTTCAGTAGTAGACAAAGTAACTGTAGGCTGCAAAGTTGCCTTCCAACTAACTGGTCACCAAATACTTTGTGTCATTCCTATAAACAAGACCAACATCAGATATACCTCTAAGATAACAAAAATTCCTCTTAATAGTTTGTCAATACTCTTTCCCAGTTTGACCCATGAACCTACTGACAACACTAACAGCATAGGCAAGGTCAGACCTACTACAGACCATAGAATACATCAAATTTCCCACTGCACTAGCATAAAGAACTCGAGACATATACTACTTCTCATTTTCAAACGGTGGTGAAAGCACAAATGAAAAACAAGCATGTGCAGCACTGAAAGTATTTATAGGCTTAGCTGATGACATACCAAACCTGGATAATATTTTCTTAATATAGCCTTTTTGTGACAGGAAAAGCTTATTTTTATCTCTGCCCCAATATATTCCATCACAAATTTTTTTTAGCAGTGTTGGGATTTTTTAGGAACGCGTTTTGTTTTATTTTAATTATTAAGGACAGATGAGTTTGAACATGAAATCATGCGTTAGACATAACTGATGTGTTTTCTCCCACGCGTCTGAGGTCATGCGTCGGAATGATGATGCATTAATCTTAGCATGCAATGACCACGCGTTTCTATCACAAGTTTTCTTACGTTTGCGCCAAGTATAACACAAACGCAAGTTTCTCGGGTAATCCGAGGTCGAACATGGGGACTTGTCACTCAATAATATTTGTGAAGTGATGCATTTTAGGTGAGGAATAAAAATAAAGCGAAGAAAGTTTAAATGACTTATACACTACTCCTACTCCTAACTAAACAGATTGAGCAATAGAAGGTTTACAATGAGAATAGGTAGAAATACAATAACCAATAATGCATAGTAATGTTTACTATCTTAAATCGCCCGAGTAATCCCAGCTCGTTGCACTAACGTATCACACCTCTAGGTGGTCAGCCGCATAACTATATCTCTATAGTGCATGGTTGCGTTGAGTATAAGAATGTGCCTATCTCTAGGAACAATGCAAACTTTGCTTAGTGCGTTCCATCTCTTACCTTCTCAGGCAGTTAGATGCGCTATTTAACTTATAGACAAGCAATGCAACATCCCATAGACAAGCGTTGCTACAGCCTTTCACCAAGCAAAGAGGATTAACTCAACTTATCTCAACAACGCACACCTCTCGGTAGGTTGCTTCATGCGTCCTATCTCTAGGCTACACGATTAAACATGCGATTGACTTTGATAAAATAAACGCTGAAGATACAATATGACAAAGATGAAGAAGATGAAGAAGATGGTAATGAAGGAATTAAGACTTGCATTGATCTCAAAATATCTTAATATCTCAAGCTAAAATGTAATACAATACAGAGATTAGAAGGGAGATGAAGAAATCTGCGTCAAGGCTGCCGGTGGTGCCATGGTTGAATGGTGAGATGTCTCTCTCAAGCTCTATCTCCGGCAAATGCTGTGGTCATCACTCGTCTGGGTTGTGGAGATGAAGAATTCTCACTGGAAATCTTTTTCAGGCTCTCATTTGTGATCACAAACTTCTGCCTTGAGGCAGAAGCTCGGATGTCTCAAAATGAAGGTCTCAAGGGCTATTTATAGAATTTAGGCGCCGACAACTGTAATGATGGAGGTATGACTCACTGCTACTTCTGTCGCGGTATGGGCATTGTCACATCGCCTTATCTTATTGATACTCCCAAGGTATGCGTCCGAGCTGAATTTAGCTGAAGTTATCAACGCGTTCTACCCATCTTGCGATCTTCTATTATGGCTATCACTCCATGGCTGCAATCTCTATTTTTTCACCGTATTCTCCATGCGTTGGACGCATGTATTTACCGCAACTTCCATGCATTGGACGCATGGGGTTGCCGTTTGCGTTTGTCTTTTGCGGTCGCCTAGCTTCAGCGCTTGCGTTTGTTTGTGGTTGCTTCTTACAAACACATGCGTTTGATTCATGTGATAGCTATAAAAATAGATACTTGGGCACGGAATAATGCATAATATTGGGCCAGTAAGGATTTAGGTGCTAATCGACGCAAAACTCAATTTTTCACAAATTCTAAGTATTATCACCGCATTTTCTACTTATTAGCCCCCATAATTCTAAATAAAAGGCTTATAATAACTGGCATTTCTGCCAGTTATCAAGCAACACCTAAATTCTTCATATTAAACTCAACACTGAGAAGATTCTTTAATTTTTTAATGTCAGACTTGGACTTTGCAACTATGATCATATCATCTACGTATAAAAGTAGATAAATCATCGAACCATCATTAGCTTTGTTGTGATATACACAAAAATTATACGGACTCCTGTTATAGCCAAATCCAACCATATAGCTGTCAATCGTTTGTACCATTGCCTTGGAGACTACTTTAAGCTCATACAAATATTTCTTCAACTTGCAAACATAATCTTTTTAACCTGGACATTGGAACCCATCTGGTTGGATTATATAAATCTCTTCCTCTAACTCTCCATGTAAGAAAGTTGTCTTCACATCTAGTTGCTCAAGTTCTAAATTTTGATGTGCTACTATAGCTAATAACACCTTGATAGAAGTATGTCTGACTACTGGTGAGAAGATCTCCTTATAATCAACTCATTCTCTTTATGTGAACCTTCTAGCAAAAACTCGAGCTTTATATTTAATGCCCTCTGAAAGTGATATTCCCTTCTTTTTCTTGAAGACCCATTTATAAGTGATAATTTTTCTCTCTTTAAGCCGTTTAACTAATTCTCAAGTCTGATTTTTGTCAAGAGATTCCATCTTATCCCTCCATAGTAGTAAGCCATTGAGCAGACTCATTACATGACACAACTTCTCTATAGGTGGATGGCTCATGAGGATTCACCTTTTCAGCAACCTATAGTGTAAAACTAATCATATCTTCAAAACAATACCTCACAGGAGATCCAACACCCTAACTTTTCTAGCTCTGTCACGAGCTATACTCTGTTGATCTATTTGTGAACTAGAATTCTCAAGCAAAACAACTTCTGATGTTTCAGGCACATAAATTTCTATAGTAACGTGTTGATCTTCTCTACCTTGGTATTGTAATTCATTCACAGGTGAAGTGAATTGCATCTTCACCTGTTTATCAATACTACTACTTTCTTCCACATTAGTAGATGTCACAAAAGGCTTTACAGTTGATTTAAGCATGGAATTTTCATCAAATATCACATTCCTACTAAGTATAATTCTACTCTCAAAAGGTGACCACTCTATATCCCTTAACTCTATCCCTAAAATCCATAAATATACCTCTTTTAGCTCTTGGTTCTAATTTACCCTCATTAACATGATAGTAGACAATACAATAAAAAACTCTTAATAAAGAATAATTTACAAGCTTATCAGACCACACCTCATAAGGTATTTTACAATCAATACATGTGTGAGGTCCACAGTTGATCAGATAACATGTTATATTTACTGCTTCTGCCTAAAATCTTATAGCCAACCCTGCATTAGAGAGCATGCATCATGCTCTCTCCAACAATGTCTATTTCATACATTCTGCAACCCCATTTTGTTGCAGAGTATCCCTAACAGTGTGATGGCGAATAATCTCCTCAGCTTTACAGAACTCATTAAACTCAGATCCACAGAATTCCAAACTGTTATTAGTTCGCAGCCTTTTAATCTTCTTCTTAATTTGATTTTCAATCAATATCTTCCACTGCTTGAAATTCTTGAAGGATTCATTTTTATGTTTCATCATAAAAACCCAAGTCATTCTCAAGTAATCATCAATTATAGACATAAAATACCTGCTACCTCTAATAGATTCAACTCTTGAAGGTCCCCAACAATCTGAATGAATATAATCAAGTGTCTCTTTTGTACAATGAGCATCCCTTGGAAACTTGCTATGATGAAGCTTCCCAAATATGCAATGTTCATAGAATTCAACATCCTCCACCTTGTGCCCACATAGAAGATCCCTCTTTGACAGAAATTGTTGCAGAGTATCCCTGACAGTGTGATGGCGAACAATCTCCTCAGCT
The DNA here is from genome assembly GCF_009727055.1 of Benincasa hispida. Lineage (NCBI taxonomy): Eukaryota > Viridiplantae > Streptophyta > Magnoliopsida > Cucurbitales > Cucurbitaceae > Benincasa > Benincasa hispida. The sequence goes on from NC_052357.1 coordinate 3,859,768, forward strand.
TTATAGAACTCATTAAACTCAAATCCATAGAATTCCCAAATATGCAATGTTCACAGAATTCAATATTCTGCATCTTGTGCCCACATAGAAGATCACTCTTTGACAGAATTTGTTGCGAAGTATACCTGACAGTGTGGTGTCGAACAATCTCCTCAACTTTACAAAACTCATTAAACTCACATCCACAAAATTCTAAACTATTATTAGTTCGTAGCCTTTTAATCTTCTTCTTAATTTGATTTTCAAACAATATCTTCCACTTCTTGAAATTCTTGAAGGCTTCATTTTTATGTTTCATCATAAAAACTCAAGTCATTCTCGAGTAATCATCAATTATAGACATAAAATACCTGTTGTCTCCAATAGATTCAACTCATAAGATCCCCAACAATCTGAATGATATAATCAAGTGTCCTTTTTGTACAATGAGCACCCTTTGGAAACTTGCTATAATGAAGCTTCTCAAATACGTAATGTTCACTGAATTCAACATCATGCACCTTGTGCTCACATAGAAGATCCCTCTTTGATAGAATTTGCCCCTTTTTACTCATATGACCAAGTCTCATATGCCATAACTTAGTCATATCATCCTTGTGAACGATATTGGGATGTATGCCCTAAAGCTTCGTAGTTATATGTTTCTTAAATCAATGGTTGATTGGTTTTATATGCAATGTTTCACTAAACTAAGATCCAAGATTATCTTATGTAACTTATGTATATGGAGATACATAAGTGGATCATGTTTAAGTGATAATCTAAATGTCTTATAGTATATGGATAAGGTTGGGTGTCTTATCCTAGTAACACTACTGATACGGCCCGACCACTTTGTAAATGTTACAATTGTTGTAAAGTGTTACATATAATTTGATCCTGATCATTCATGTGAAGACATGTGAGTGGGGGTATCCTATACAAAGAGTTTGTATAAGATTGGACCACGAAATGTTAAGTTTCGCTTTATAACGCCGTTGCTTGAAGAGACTTACATTTCACCAAGATGACCATAGTTGACTTGACCCTAATCTTGAAGGAGTTATGAACTTCTGCCAATAAGGGCGGTTCTTTAAATTTTGCTTTGCATGGGTGAGAATGGTCAGATTCGCCGACTCAATATGCCTACTATTTTGGGAATTAGTCTGATTGAGGAGCTGGGAACACAACTATACAAAAAGGAATTCACTTATTTCCTAATGTTAAGGTAAGATGATATATTGCTGCCTTAAAGGGCTGATTTCGAGACTTGAACAATGAGGCATCTCACCCTTTCCTGGCCGAAAGAGATCTAGTCATAGTTGGACTAGACATTTTTGCCCAATTGTACTTACGAACAATTTATGAAAGGTCAACATATTGTTGATTGGTTATATCTAATGGACACAGAAATTTATCTACAATGTGAAGAGTGCAACTGTCGGTCTTTAGTGGAATGACCGACAATTAATGGAAGTTGATTAATTAATTAAAGAGTTTAGTTAATTAATCAAGTACCATTGGAGCTTCAATCTACAGGTTCATACGGTCCACTCGTTATCTCAATTGGGATTAATGAGAATGAATTAATTTGGATTAATTTAAATTGTTCAAATTAATAAAGGGAATTAATTATATAAGATATAATTAATATGAAATTATTTATAAGAGATATAATAATTTAAAGTCTTATTTGAGAGAAAATGAATATTTGAATATGATTCAAATATTAAAATTAATATGAATTTGATTTATATTTGAGAGAATATTGAACTATAGGTTATATTACATGTGATATAATATAAACTATAGGTTATGTGTTATATTAGATATAACATAATAAAGGGAATTAATTATATAAGATATAATAAATATGAAATTATTTATATGAGATATAATAATAAAAATCGGATGAGAAAGTTTCTTTTTATCCTGCTCAAGTAGTTACATCAAATAAAGGAGTTCCCACTTTCAAATTTTATAAAACCCCTCAACTACTCTTTACTCAAGTTCTCAAAGTTTTATTTGAGAGAAAATAAATATTTAAATATGATTCAAATATTAAAATTAATATGAATTTGATTTATAGTTGAGAGTTATTTGAAACTTTATGATAACTTTTCCCCTTCTCCTCATTATTCTCTCATTAACTAACATATGAAAGTGGGAATGGTTGAACTTTTTATCTTCCTCCTCATTAATCTCTTTCCCTCTTATAGTTCTCTTATGATTCCCTGAAGGAATCTCTCTCAAACAATTATCCTCTCCTTTTCTACCAAAACTGAGTGCAAGCTCATAAGCTCTGCACGATTCTCATCCCTGAGAATAACGAGGAAGACTTCATGGTGGTGTCCTTTTCATTCTGTATGTGGTATTCGTGGTTGTGGGTTCAGGAGATGTTCGTGCTGTTGAGAGGAAATATAAAGATATAGATCTTCAAGGGTGTGTATCTCTTAATCTCTTCTTCTCTCTAGTTGCACATTAGAGGCATGTATTAATTTTGTTTTCTTACATTTCCATTGCCTCTGAATTTCTATTGTCCTGTAAACAAAAATTAGGATCTGATGCATTCCATTGTTTCTGTTGTGGGTATTCAAGTTTCATTCAAACGACAGACGATGCAATAGTAGCATAACTTGTTATTATGGAACCTGATAGGAAATACAGTGTTCCACATTTTATGCCTCTCGGAACTACCTCAGAATCTTTGTAGACATATATTACCCCACCTTTACCTTTAAAATTGTGATCCTTACTATTAAGTACACTAAAGGATATCAAACTCTTCAACATGAGTGGAACATATCTAACCTCTTCCAAAGTGTAGAAGACACCATTATGTATTCGTATCTTAATTGAGTCTATTCCAACTATCTTGCACATAGCACCATTAGCCATGCTGACATTCCCTCTACATATTTGTTGATACATTAAGAACCACTCTCTATTTGGGCACATATGATAAGATGCCCTAGAATCATGAACCCACACATCATCAGAATGTGAATGTTCATTCACAACTAAAACTAGATCTCCTTCAGAATCGATCTTAACTTCTTTAGGATCAATCTCAACTCGTGCAACAGAGGCAAATGCTTTCTTTTTTGTCACTTTTTTCCTAATATCTTTTTATCTTAGGACATTTGGTTTTCCAATGCTCATTTTCTTTACAACAGTGATAAACATCGTCTGATTTAGAACCCTTGGACTTAGAAGATTTATGATTTTGGTTCGACTTCTACTTACCGGAATTCCTATGTCTCTTGCTCCCTGTAGTAGTTAACCCAGATGCCTGACTTTCTGTACCTGAACTCACTATATTCTGACGGTCCTCTCTCATAAGCAACGTGGACTTTGTATCTTCTAAGGTCAGAGTCTCTTTCCCTCCAATATACGAGTCAATGAAGGTCGCATATGATGGGGGCAAAGACATAAAAAAAATTAAGGTAACATCCTTATCATCAACCTTAATCTCTACGTTACACATATATAATAAGATTTTATTTAGTTGGTTAAGATGATCTCGAAGAGATGTATCTTCCTGCATACATAAATGATAAAGACAATTCTTCAAAAACAACTTCTTGGTTAAAAGTTTCGCCATGTAAAGACTTTCCAACTTTAACCAAAGATCGATGGCAGTTTCTTCATCTGCACCTCGATGATGATGTCATCAGCCAAACATAGCATGATCGTCGAATGAGTCTTCTCCTCAAGAGTTTGTCATTCTTCGTCATCCACGACAGTCTTCTTTGATTTACCAGTCAGCGGCACCCACAGCCCCTGGTGCTTTAGCAAGGATCGCATCTTGATCTGCCATAAATCAAAATTGTTCCTCCAGTAAATTTGTCGATTTTTACGTTCACACCAGACATCTTCAATTGTCGAAGAAATGCATAATTTCAAAAAGATCTTAGTGAGGCTCTGATACCAATTTGTTACGAAATCGACAATTAAATAATACAAAAAAACGTAAAAAGAATCAACACAAATATACGAAGCTAACGCACTGTTAATAAACCACATATATTTGTGTGTTGATTTTTTTTTGTATTATTTAATTTTCGATTTCTAACAATAACCCAACTGTCATGATATATGAATTATGAACTATTGACCAAATTCGAATTCTAAAAAAAAATTAAATCTCCAACACTCTTAATACAAGCAAGCGCACGAGAAACAAAATATATTCCAAACTCTTAAAATAAAGATATATACAGATCTATACCAAATAGTTGATTGTTCTAAGTATGAAATCAATCAAAACATGAGGGGAAAATCTAGGTGTTGAGGACCATTGCCTTAAAACAATTTCAGCATTCACAACACCATTTTCAAATGTGTATTTACTAGAGAAGGATTCACATAAAAAAAAAGGTAATAAATTAAAAGATTTTGGCCCAAAATTAGAAGGAAAGAATGTAAAAACTATTTATTTCTTACGTGCAAATCCAAACTTACCCATTTGATCGAAGTTATACATGTATTTGGAGAGCAGTTTTAGTATCATTCTAAACACCTTTTACTCGCATACATGAATGTTTTTGTATATAAATGTACTTCAACCACTTGTAAATCTTGTTAGAATGACTTATCATAAAATTTGTCCTTTACTTTTGTCTCACATTAGAAGATTTACAAATATTTAATTCCCTAGATCTGACACGCTCTTTATTTAATTTAGTTTTGATAATGTTTTCTTTATTCAATTTAGATTTACAAACGTTTTCTTTATTTAAAAATATGAAAATGTACTCTTTTCGGATTCTTAAAAAATGATTGCATGAGTTCTTCAAGAGAGGGTTCATGTATTCGTGTTGTCCGGTTCATGTATTTGTGTTGTCCTTTCTCTGTTTTTTCATTTTTCTCATTTGAGCAACGTTTCCACTTGATTTCAATTCTTTTCCACTAAGTGCAAGTCTGAGAATAGTGTTGTGTTAATCTTGGAAGACAACTAGTAAAAAATGATATAGCATTGAAGTCGTATTGTAATTTACTTTCCAGGTAATAGTCATTCCACGATATATAACAACCAATTTATTCTGGCACTTCGGTTCTAAAAATCTTCCAACATAGAAAAAAGCAAAAGCTATTTATGATAAGCCATTCCCAACCGTTGATTTTTTTTTTTTTTTTCCTAAAAAACTATCTATTGGGACATAAACCTTACCCCAAGCTTTTAAAGAGGGACCAAAAGAAGAAAAAAAAAAAAGAAAAAAGAAAAAACTTATCATGACTCGTGAGAACTCTTTCTTAGAATTTTTAGCTTTCATTGGTTTAGGTTTTTAACTTTTGAGCTATCTAGTAAAAGGGATATTGGTAAAAGTATCAAATACCAAAAAAGTGGAAGACAAAAATAAACAAATCTAGTGCAAATTATTGGCTAACATTTATCATGATTTATTTTAAAATTTATATAATAATAATAATGATAATAATGACTATTGTAAAAAAAACATGGGCTTCCAAGAAATGAGATAGGTATAAGTGAATGCTAATAATTTTGATCTTAATAAATCTTTTGTCAATCCTATTGAAAACTCCATGACTCCCTCATTTGTCTCAATCACATCCCTAAAAATTCTCTTTATGTTTTTATTTAATTATTTTTTTAATCTTCAAATTTTTATTTATTTTCTTCTTTTCTAAGGTCCCCATTATTCTTCCTATTTGATTAAGACCCAACCTCAACCAACAATTAAATTGTGTGATCGAAACTTTAGTTTCACAACTATTTTCAAAGCAGATTCCTAGGATTTTGTTTTTAAAAAACACGTGTTTGGAATGGATAACTATTATTTAAAAAGTTTCTTTTTATTTTTTTTTTCTTTTGAGAACTTTACTATTTTATTAGAAAAATATTTTTTTTAGGTGTAGATTGATCTAGACTCATGTTGACGTGAACTAGAGTTGTTAATCCTTTTGAGAACAAAGACGAAGACTTCCATAACACAAAAAATATATATATTTGAAACTTTATAATGTACTACAAATACCTTTTAAATATGAAAGTTTATCTGATAAATGAGAGAGAAAGTTTATCTTTATTTATATTTTTATTTAATAATATATAGGGTAGAGAAATCGAATATTTGATTTCGATTCTCCCACCCCACACTTTAATTATAATACCTTTAAAAATAAAAGAATATCTGATTTCGAAGTCGATAGTTCAACCAATATACCAGGTAGGAGTGTTCAAGAAAATCAATTACTTGAAAAACATGATCAACTCAACCCAACCCGTTTTAGTTGGATTCATTATCTAATAAGGTTGTTTGAGTTGAACAAAATTAGAATTGGACCGATTAGGTTGGATCTAAGAAGTATTTCAACCCAACTCACCCCAACTTACGAACATCCCTAATCCAATTCACCCGAACGTTTTAAAATATTAATTTTTAAATAGTTATTTAAATTAAAACAAATTAAGATCATTGATTATCTAGTCCTTCCACTCAAGATTTCTTTTTGGTTGACCTTTCTCGATGAAGAAAAGAAACGTTGGCATGAGTTTCCCCAACATAAAAGGATGCATCGGCATAGCTTGTTAAGACTCCTAAATACATAGGATCATCAAAATTTTGAAATCAAATCTGTAATTTTGATAAAAATATTTTTGGTTTATAAGCTACAATATTAGCCATTAAATACAGTAACTTTTTGGTTCTTTATTTTTTGAAAATGTCTCAAAAACAAAAACATTTTTTTTTCAATATTTGGCTTGATTCTTAAAAATATTGGTAAAAAACATATAGCAAATCAAGAAATTTAGAAGTGGAGAAGTGCTTATAGTGTTAATTTTATATTAAAAACAAAAACGAAATGGTTACCTAATGGAGCCTAAACTTTCAAGTTCGTCAATTTGGTTGATGATGATAAGTATGTAAACCGACATATTAGATAAAATAAAAATAAACCGATATGTTAGATATAAAATCAAATCTTATGTCTAATATGGATCCTAAAATTTTGATATTGTGTCTAGTTGATTCATCGATTTTTCTTTAATGATCTACTAAACACAATATTAAAATTTTGGAGACATGTTCGACACGAAGTGTAAAGTTTAAGAATATAGTAGACACATTCTAAAGTTCAAATACCTATTGAATACAAAATTGAAAATCCAAAAATTTATTATACAATTTTTAAGATTAAGGGACTAAAAATACACAAACCTAAATGCTATGAACTAAACTTATAATTTAACCGTGGAAAAAAATTCTCTCTTATATAATATTATTCTTGCGATTTTAGGTCGCATTTGTGTTTGGGAATATGAAAACAAAAAATTAATGGAAAACTTAGTTGTATTTTATAGGTATTTGGGATTTTGAGTAAAAATTTATAAACGGTTAAGATGTAAAGATGACAAATTTTGTTGCGGAGTCGGCGATCAAGGTGGAAAATTCCAATTTTGAACGAATCGATGGTCAAATTAGGGATTTAAATCGGATCCTCTGTCGGAGATGGGCGCAGAGACTCATCCCGTCTCCAACCCTGAACCCGTTCTCGTCTCTGCACCAAATTTTTTTATTGTTTATTTTATATATGAAATGTAGGGGAAATATTAAAACATATTAATTATACATATATAGTATATTTATCCTCTTTCTTGAAACTGAAACTGCCTTAAAAGTTTTGAAAGAGCTTAAAAAGGTTTGGTATGACCACTCCCCTCCTTTGGTTATTGAATCTGGTTCGTTGGAGTTGGTTAATCTTTTAAATCGGATTGTTTCTGATCTTTCTAAAGTCCGTTCCGTTGTTGATGAAATTCTTTATGTTATTTTCTCTTTGAATGTCGTTGGTTTCTTTTTTGCTCCTAGAGATGAAAATAAATTTATCCACTCTTTGACCGCTAATTGTATCATTTCCCTCATTCATGAGAAGCGTTTAATATAATTCTTGGGTATTTTCCCATCTTAACCTCAGAACATATATATATATATAGAAAGACTTTTTTAAATAATAACTAAAAAAGAAAACTTAAAACATGGCTGCTGTTTTAAAGTTAATTCTTTAAAATTTTAATTTTCTAATAATTTTGTTTCTAAAATTGTTAGATGTACTAGGATATTTTTCTTATTTATTCATTAAAAAAATATATTAATAATACTAACTTCTTATATAAAATATTTACAACAAAATAAATACTCAATTTTAATTAATTTTAAATAATAAAATAAAAGTGGAGTTCTTTTCCAATAGGAACTCGAATCCCCAAATGAGGATACCCGACCTTGACCCCAACTTTAACACCCTAAAAGGGGAAATGTGGCAAGGATGGGATTAAAAGTCCCGATGGGGACAGAGATGGAAAGTGCATCTCCAACTCCGTCCCGTCCCATTATCATCCCTAAAGATGAGTATAGTTCAACATATAAACTTATACTTATGATTAATAAGACTGTAATTTGAATCCCCAAACATAAATATAGAAACCAAATCTCGTTTAAATAATGGTTCAAAACATGTTTCTAAATTATAAAAATAGTTATTATTACCAACTAACTAACTGATAGGTTGAATCTTAACTATTATTGAATAATTTATGAATATATTTTAAATTAAAAATCTTCAACAATTAATATTTTACAATATATCATTTTATTAATAAACGTATTTTTATAATCTAAAATATTATATAGGGTCTTTTTAAATATATAAAAAAATTAAAAATATTTACACTTTATAATAAAAAGATTCAAAATATAAACACTTTTGAAACTTTTTGCTATAAGATATAAATATTTTTTAGGTTGAAATTTATGAGAATTATCCATATTAATATCTGTCAAAATTTATATTTTTTTTCTGCATTTAAAAAATTTTAAATTGAAAATTCTATAAAAATGTTGCTTTTATTTGAGTTAACGAATTTCAAAAAATAAAACAAAATTCAGATTTTAATTTATAAACATGCCCCTGGCCTTAATATTCCGAAACTGTAGGAAATAGTGACTCCACAGTCCAAAATCGTACTTTCACGTTTTAATCATGCCTGTACCTATGTGACACGTAAACTCAGGTGAAAAATTCTATACACGAATCCTGCGGCCTACAGCTCACCACGTAAGCCTAACAAGTGGGCCTACTTCAGTTTTTGTGGCCAAACATCAAATCAAACAAATAGCGGCTGATTCTTTTTTTATTCTTTTCCTTCAATAAATATTGTAATTGTATCAAAAAATAGCAAATTTCTGGAGACAATTATTGTCACTTCTTTAAAATAATTGAAAATTATTATTATTATGATTATCATTACTATTTTTCTAGAAAAAAAAAATACTATTATCTTAATCTTATTACAACATTTAATTATCATAAAATTTTAAGGTGGTGTTAATTAATTTACAAATTAATACGTCTAAGAGGTCTTGATAATTCAATATTGGAGTACTTTTGGATGATTAGTTCATTAAAGTAATACTTCTAGATGTTTTTTTCTTATACAAACAATTTCTTTTTGAGAAAAACAATTAATATTTCACAATAAAATTAAATAAAGAACAATATCGTTGGAGGATACCTCTTTTTATAACATTTGTGACTAATTTTAAAATTTTCTATTCAAACTTATTGGCAAACACTGTGAAAGAAATTGATAGCAACTAACAGGTAAAGAAAATTGTTGATATGACATATCTACCATATTATAATTCTAAAATTAAAATAAATTCCTATTAAATGACAATGTATTGCCACAAAAAATCGTTAACATCAATCTATTATTATTCAAATTCTAATTACCTTGCCAAAAGTCGATAATTTGATTCTTTATCTCTATAATTATTGAACTAACAAAAAGTAATTTGTTATTTATCGCATCATACTAATTCAATCAAAATCAACTTAATAGACGCACAAAATTATCATTTTATGACACATAATGAGTTAAGTAAAAATACAATTGAACATAATTAAGATTTCTTAAAAAAAATCATAAACTTACACAAATACAATATCGAAAATGTAATGACTAGTTCTATAATTCAACGGGACATATGTTTGCACCAAATAATAACCATTAAATGTAAGTTCAAAAATCATTCACAGAATTAAAATAAATTTTGATAATTTTTCTTTCAGATATCGAGTGGTGTTGAATTGTCATCCATCAATCACATTGTTTTAACTTCTTTCAATGATTTCTCCGCTCCGACCATCTCTCGATCTCCGACCTCTCTCTTGCCGCCACCCGACCCCTACTTTTTTTTTTTAATTACTTTTAATTTAAAAGGAAAAAAAGTAAAGAGGGATGAGATTGAAAGCGTGTGAAATGCACTTAGATTAGGCAGAGGGCTGTGGGTACGAATGCAATGCCACGCGTGGGGAACAAATGGGTCACACTCCTCCATTCTCCTTGTCCCTCACTTCCACTATCATATTCTCTTTTCTTTTTTCTTTTTTCTTTTTTCTCTTTCTCTTTTTTAAATCTTTATTTCAACCAAACAAAACCATAATTATTTCATTGAACCATCAAATTAAAATTTTAAATTATGTTTTTATATTTTCTTTTTAATTAAACAAAATTGGGTTTGAAATGATGAGATTTGTTATTGGTATTGTGTGCTCATAATGTTTGGGATTGAAATTTATGTTCAATTGATTTGGTTTTGTGCAACAACCTCAGTAGTGATTAATTGAATAAAAAAGTCATTTCAATGAGAAATAACGTTTATATATTTCATTTCCATTTTACGATTGTGTAGTAATTTTTTTAATCAAATTTGTTTTTATGATTACTTTTGAAGAAAAAAAGAAATATATTAATTTAAGAATGAGTTCGAAATAACTTTTAAATGCAGTGTTTTTTGGTGAAGTAAAATTCTTAGGAATAAAGTATCTTTCGCGGTGTTTTACAATCTTTAAGATTATATGGATTATGTAACTAAATATTGTAAATTCATGTGTGTTTTAGTACATGTTTAGGGGTGAGTATGAAATTGTTAACACATGTTGAATCACTCAAAATCATTTCAATATTTAATTTTACACTTTTAAATGTAATTTTCATACTATTAAAATTGATTTTGAACAATGAAATAATCGACCTTGGAATGATTTAAAAAATGACGATAATAATTTTAACCATTTCAAAGTTACTTCCAAACATGTTATTATCTTAAGTGAAAATGTTACTTTTATAAGTACTTTTTTTAAAAAATTACTAAATGGATGTTTCTTCTAAAATAATTCAATTCCTAAATTCTAAACTCTAAAAACCCAAACCCAAACCTGCTGAAAAATATTTTCAAATATAACAAAATGTTATTGTTTATTCGTAATTTACAGTGATAGATAGTGATAGACACTGAAAGTCTATCCGTGTCTATCACTATCATTGATAGATGCAATACCGATAGACATCTATAGCATGATAAATGTGACAACATTGATAGACAATGACATTTTGCTATATTTATAAATAAGTTGACTCATTTTACTATATTTAAAATAAATTCAAAACATAAAAATACAAATATTGGGATAGATTTAAAATGTGTTTTAATTAGTTAAAAATACCTTTTATTATTTTTCTCTTACTCAAACATGTAAAACTCGCTGTAAAGAGAGACAAATGTTAAGTGAGACATTGATAGAGAAACCGATTCAATAATTTGACTTTTAGGTTGTACCATTTATCATATGACAATTTTATTTTAAATTTATTATATAAAAAACTCAAGTTTTATCTTCTCACAAATCCTTCTTTTGTTTTCCCCATTTTCTAAAAATTACTTAATTATTTTATTCAAAAGAAAAAAGAAAAAAAGCCCTTTTCAAAAAAGGTTTAAAATAACTAAAAGGAAGAATAAAAGGCAATGTGTCATAGCAATCAAAGCAAGCCTAAAAGCATGTACACATAAAAATCTCTCCATATATAATATATAACTCAAGATTATAAATCAATTAAAGTACAACAACAAATAATCAAAAGATTTGCTTCAAATTCTCTTTAGGCATACTTTAGTTAAAGAAATAAAAAAATAATTAATGAACCAAAAAAAAGAGGCAAGGGGGAGATTAGTGAGAATCAAATGGGTGGGGATGGACAAAGAAATGAAGAAAAATATAAATAATACCACTTAATATCTGATTTTTTTTTTTTTATTTTACGTTTAGAAAAATGTGCCACTCTTTTAATTTAGAATTTAGTTAAGAATTCAAATATTTATTTTAAAATATTATGTATATTTTTTTTAAAAAAAAAGGATTATAAATGACTTATGTCTCTCTTACACATACTCAAAGCCAAAGTTATCTTTTAATCTCACCTTTTTTGGCTATGGGTGGGTATGGTATCATTATATGTGGAGATTATGGGCAGATTTTGTATAAATGATTTATGATCTTTATACTTTAATTATTCAATTTCATCTCTATTTTACACATATACACATATATAATTGAATTGTCATCTATATCTCTAGATTTGAATCTTTTCGTAATATACATATATTTGCATCATGGTCATCTAGTTGTTTTGTCCATTTAAAATCATTCATTTCGATGTTTTAATTTTGAAAACAAACTATAGACATAGAATTTATCACGAAGAAGAATGAAACTCAAAATAAAAGAACCAAATTGATATTTTAACCTATCTTAAAATTTTCCATCTTTTAAAAATCGTGCAACACCTTATAAAAGAAATATTAAATTACCAAAAGTACTCCTAAACTATGAAGTTCATTTCAATCTTACCATTGAACTCTGAAACATTTCATTTTAACCATTAAAATTCGAATTTTATTTCAAAACAACCATTGTACATGTTGATGCCAAATTTTAGATAAGAGAAAATATACCTAACTTTCATGTGAGAGCAAGGATACATTTGTTAAGGAAGAAAGGATCTGCAAAACAAAGAAAAATGAATCTGATGTCTAAGTTGATATGAGAACCGTAGAATCACTACTACAAAATCTACATTACTTGACACTTGTAGTTTTTAATTACTTGACGTTTCTTTGGAAAAAAAATGTCAAGTAATAACCTTTTAGAAAAGAAAATGGCAAGTAAAAGGGTTAAAAAAACGGAGATTAACGAAATGTTTCGAATATTTTCATGCGAACCATTACTTGACACGTTTTTCGTGTCAAGTATAAGAAGCGCTTACTTGACATATTTTTCGTGTCAAGTAAAATATAAAAAACAATATATTTTTTTTAATTTTAATTTTTTGTTTCCCTCCATCCACCATTTTCATTTCCCTCTCAAATTTTGTTTCTTTCCTACCTAAATTATCAAATAAAATATAAATAATTAACTTATTATTTTAAATAAGTAAAAAATAATTATCAAATAAAACTTTCCCCCTTCCTCGTTTTCTCTCTCGCAAACCCCTCCCCCCCCCCCCCAACCCTCACTTCCCAGCACCGATCAGCCACCGTACAGCCTCCACTGGATCCGTGTCAGACGCCCATCGTACAACCTTCACTGGATCCGAGCTAGACGTCCAGCCTCGTTTAGAGTCACATCAGATCTCATTGGTCCTCCACTGGATCCGTGCTAGATGCCACCGGATCCGCGTCAGACGCCATTGAATCCGCGCCAGACACCCATCAGATTCGCGCCAAACGCCAGATCCGGTCAATCCTCGCGTCAGATCCAGTCAGTCCTCCACCGGATTCGTCGTATAGCCGCGCTGCCCCTGTTAAGTAAGAGCTTCTTATAGTTTTGTGAGTGTTCTTATTCCTCTTTTGTTTTTCTTTTTAGGCAAGTTGGTTGAGGCCTGAGTGAAGCGTCGATTTGAGCAAACACTTCGGGTAAGTGTTTTGGATGTATTGGAATGAATTTGTGATTTGGGTTATAATGTAGCATCTTCTGTAATAATTTGCTTGTTTGAATGTTTGATGATGAGATTGATTTTGAAGTGTTGGAAGGAGTTGAGTTATTATCCAATAGGTTTGAGACCGATCTTAGCAAGGTTTTAGTAAGTTTGGAGGTATTAATAGTTCTTTGCTACCCATTGAAGTATTGGTCTAATAATTGAGTTATTTTCAATTTTTGATGTTCAATTCAAAGATTTCAAAGGATTGGAGCCACTATCCAACAAAGTTAACGATTTTTGGACGTTTTGATAGGTATTAAGGCCTTGAAACTCTTTTGGAATTATTATATAGTTATTGGAATTTGCGTTTTGTAACAATTATTATTGAACTTTTCGTAGGTTGGATTACTTTATTGTAGTTTTGAAGTGATATTCGAATCAAGCCACAATTTGGGTAATCTATTTGGAGTTAATCGGTTAGTTTGGTGAATGAAATTTTGAAGAGTTGGGCTTCCAATATTCTATAGTTTTGAATGAAATTTTGTAGATAAAATTAAATTACTTTGTAGTAATTTTGAATGAAATTTTGTAGATAAGATTAGGCTTCCAATATTCTCTATTTTTTATTGCTTGTAGATAAGATAAGTTGTGACAGTTGAGGGAAAGGTGACCACATTCTTCTATTTTAAATTTTAGCATATGCTTGATTTGTTGATAATCTTCTTCCTCTTTATTATATTTTCTCAAATCTCTCCCATCTTCCTTTGTTTTGCAGCAAAAGTTAATTGTTCCTCTTGAGGCTGGATATGGTCAAAAGAGAATGAATGAAATCCCAGTAAGTCTCTCACTTTAAGTTGTAGATATTTTTTAAGTCTCGAGTATGTATTTTTCTATTGCATAAAGTAAGCAATCATGTACATTTTTCCTTGTACGTGACTTTTTGCCATTGTTATATCTTAACACTTATTTCTATATTTTGAAATTGGATGTTATCGCCCTTTATTCTTTTTTGCAGGTTGACTTGCTTAAACATGGCTTGTTTGACCCTTAGTTCTCAATCTTTAGACTTCAAATGTCACACCCCGCTCCAGATTACCTTCATAACCTGGATGGAATGGTGACTGCAGCAGTTACCAACCCTTTTGCTGGCACTTACTGCCTATCCTACCTGTTAAATATTGCTCAAACCCTGAATACATACAAATTAACTCAAAACTTACCACGTTTACACTACAAGGTTACGTAGTATTGTTCATACATGGACATTACAATCTAGTGAGCCCCATAAAAAATACTAATTACTAGACAGACACATGTGTACTAACTAACATAGGTCTTTAATTATGCTTCCTTCAACCAGTTTCTTGAGTGGCAGAGCAGCAGCAGAATAGCCTTTTGGAAACTGACCGCTACCTGAAAGAAAACATTTGAAAGGGTGAGTTAGAAGCTCGGTGAGTGACTTAACAAAACGTAAAACTCATGCTTAAACTGAAAGCTTGAAAACATAATACGGGAACTTAAAATATACCAAGCAAATGTATACATAAAACCTTTTAAACCATTGTATCTGCAACCTGAATCTTAGTTGAGAATGAACATTCACTGTTCTAATTCCCATCGTCAAGCCATTACAAGGTGAGACCTCTACTTCGACCTGTTCACGTTAAACTATGGTTAGAAGAGATCCCTACGTTGATTTCTTTAAATATATTGATGGCATCTCAAGCAACATCCTTAAAACATAAACATTGATAACAACTCTTAAACATCAATAATCATCATTAATCCCTAGTTGAGAACAAGCATACACTGCTCTAGCTCCCAACGTCTATTATCGGCCAAGAGACCAATACCTCGGCCTCTCATTCAGACCCACCTACATACACATGGAGATTTCTATGTACCGTCAACACCTTAGGTACATTTATTCAGATACCTTCCCTACCTTCAATATCCCTATTCATTATGTTTAAAAATACCAACGCATGTACTTTGGCAACCTTAGGTTTTTAAAACATAGTATGTCAAGCTTCATTCAACCTTAGCTTTAACCCTAACGCATGTTTCATACTTTGTGAAATAAGTTAGCTTAAAACATATTGAACTAGCATGTAAAACCACTAGCATGCGTTAGACATGGAAAACATACTTGGAAAACTCATACATTAGTAAACATCATGCGTTGATAAACATTAATAAGCATTAGAAATTTCAAACTATCCTTCTAACCTAGGAGAATATACGACTGCCTTTATCCTTAGTTAAGAGTGAACTACTAGTTCTAACCCTCAATGTCAACCTTAATCGGGGAGAACCTATTTTGCTCAGTCCCTCGACGTTGTATTACCTACGTGCACGTGGTTATAACTGAGTACCATCGTACCTTATGTACCTGCCTAGTATACCTTATCATTGTCTTTCAGTATCCTCAGGTACTTGACTAGGATACCTTCTTATTGTCCTTCAGTATCCTTAGGTACTTCTGCTCAGATACCTTCTCAAACGTCTTTCAGTATCGAGCTGCTAAGATACCTTCTTAAATGTCCTTCGGTATCAAGTTGGTCTGATACCTTCTCGAATGTCCTTCGGTACCAAGTTGGTCAGATACTTTCTCAAATGTCCTTTGGTATCTGGTTGGGCGGATACCTTCTCAAATGTTCTTCGGTATCGCGTTTTAAGTAAAACTAGTAATAAACATTTAGTTGAACACTAAGGCCTAGTACTCAAATTATCATACTAGTTCTTCCATTATACTAGTTCATCATAAAATGGAGTTACTTAAACATGCTGAAAGTATTTGGACAAAATAACATATTTAAATCATATCAATTCCATGGAAAACATGCTTTACTTAGCATGAGAAACAGTTTCACAAACACGTTGCTTGACACTTCATTTAAACACTTAGCATGAGAAATGTCTTCAAGAAATCACAATTTCTAAATCATTAAAATAGTAAGTCATCACATAGTCACTCACAGCTCGTTGGCCTCTTAATGGGTTATACGCCTCTCTTAGTTCTTCTTTGCCTGAAAGAACATAATTCCCAGTTAAACTACTTAGAATTCTTAGCAAATACCTTAAATAGTTCATTTACTAATGGAACTTTTATCAACAAAATCAGCATGACTAGCGAGAAAATCATCATGAGCGAGATCACCCACATGAGGAGATCATCCTTATGAGTGAGATTTACCATTCCCAACGAGATTTAGCACAAAACCAGCGAGATCTAGTGCAAACCAGCGAGATTCTCGTCCCTAGCGAGATCCACCTTTCACTCTCGCTCTCTCCTGCTCTCGTTTCCTCTTGCTCTTTCTCGCTCTCGTTCACTCTCGCTCTTTCTCGCTCTCGTTCACTCTCGCTCTTGAGCTGCCTGCTTAATCTTCCTAAGCAGCTGTCTGTTTATGCCCAGATCCTCTATTACAAATTCAAAAATTCATAACTCGAAATCCAACCTTCTTTTGAAGAAACCCCCTTCTACAAACATGTTTAAAATTGAGTTAGCAACATTACCTTAAAATTTTAGCTCAAAATTCCTTGTCGTTTAATCTGGAGATTCAAAATTTCATCATTGGCCCTAATTCAAGCAGTTGTCTGCTTGTTCAACAATTTCCAGTTCAACCTTCAAAATTATATAACTCGA
Organism: Benincasa hispida; assembly: GCF_009727055.1. Classification (NCBI taxonomy): domain Eukaryota; kingdom Viridiplantae; phylum Streptophyta; class Magnoliopsida; order Cucurbitales; family Cucurbitaceae; genus Benincasa; species Benincasa hispida. The sequence goes on from NC_052357.1 coordinate 3,877,176, forward strand.
TTTCCAGGCCTCATCTTAAAAAGTTTCATTCTACAAAGTTGTTTATAACTGAATTAGCAATATTATCTCAAATTTTTAGCTCAAAACACTTCGTAATTCATCATGGAGCTTTATTTATTCACTGATGGCCTAGATTCACTCAAGAAACGAACCCTTCGTCTTTATTTTGTCCCTCCAGCTTTATTCCGACGAGTTTTTCTTCCAGCAGCCCAGCCACAAAAAATAGACACACAAAACTTTCGAATGCCACTAAAATTACATAAATAGCCTAAGTAGTCTGTCCAAACCGACCCAATGAATTCGACCTTCTTGCTTATATTACAGCCCAAAATCCAGCATGAACCCTCATTGTGCCACCTGGCTCACTATTGGTGATGAAGGGCTAGGATTTAGCAAATTTCCTTTTGTAACTTCACTTATAATATTACTTCAGCACTACTCCTCATTAGATGGCATGGTCTCATTCATATGCTTATCATGCATTCCATCTTCTATCCTTCCTGAGACATGGCATTATTTAGCTCATTAGAAGACATCACATTACTTAAAGTAATTAGGGTTCGAGTTTTACATCAAAGCTCAATGTATAGAATAAATAATGTGCTTTGTTGAGAGGTTATTTATTAAACAATTTGTCACATTTCTATTGGTTGAAAGTTGATTTTTGTATACAAAAGCAATAGTTGATATTTTATTTTGTGCATGTACATGTGAAAGAGAAATATTGTTGTAATTTGTGAGCAATGTTCATATGAAAGGTCATAGTTGAATATATGAAATTTTTAGTGAATATATTGAGTTGATAGATCTTAAATGTATAATGTTTATTTAGTTGATATAATTGTATTGTTGGAATACAATGCAGAAAATGAGAATACCAATTGGGGCATTTAATTAAAAAAAAAAAAGATACTTGACAAATAAAAAACGTCAAGAGTTATCATATATGATACGTAATCAATGTCAAGAATCAATAAACTTGACATACCATCAATGTCAAGTGTATTATCTTTCTTGACACGAAAATTATATCAAGAAACATTTGTCTTGACTTTTTTTTTGGAGTCAAGTTATCACACTATACTTGACAGTCGAACACTCGACGCTTTTATAAGCGTCAGGTATACCTTTTACTTGACATTGGAAAAATGAAGTAATCCAATTTCTATATAGTGAGTAGAAAAGAAATCAACCCTTGTAGTTACCTTCTCTGATACTTTTATAATCTATTTATAAACTTTTTCATCTTTCTCGATCCTCTTCTGAATCGGTATCTAGTGAAACCTTAGGGTTTCTGATTGGCTCGGCCTCGGCTTAGATTGAGGCCAAGCAGGGTGGTTTGGGCTTGGCCATGTCTATTTTCCTTCTTGGACATTTTTTGATTTGGTCATCACTCCTTTGACCCTTAACCTAATATTTCAAAGCGCAATGTCCATTTTATCCTCTGGTCTAAATGAGCCTATAATAGTATGTTTTTTCCCTTTAAATTCATAGACAAAAGCTTTATATCTACTTATGTGAATAAATCTACATACATACATAGAAGAAAAAGAAAGACACTCATGACAGATCCAAACTATACCTATTGTCGTCTTTCTCCTTTCAACCGTAATTTTCAATGTTTCATTCTTTCATTTACATCTTTTTACTAAACCCTAATCTTCAAATTTACTTCTCGAATCCATTTAGATTTATTCATTCAAACAACACATAAGCATTAATAAAATTTTCGTCCATAAATTTGACATCATAAGCCTTTCATAATATAAATTAAAATAACCCAAAGTTCAAAAGGGTTAGAAAAATATTTTGGTCCCTGAACTTTCATGAAAATAATAATTTGATCCCTGAACTTTGGACTGTAATGATTTATTCCCTATACTATCAGTTTTGTGACAATTTAATTCTTGAACTTTAGCATGTAACAATTTAGTCATTGTACTTTCGACATTGTAACGATTTAGTACCTAACGCAAAATAATTTATCAAAATTAGATGTCAATTTATAATACTTTCTGATGTAAACTTTATATTTTATAAAAATATTGAGTTTCTAATTAATTTAACGGTTTATTTATGTAGGATATCTCATTAAATCTTAATATTAATTATATAATAGAGACTAAATTATTTTAAAATTCAAAGATTTGATTGTTATATAGTAAAAGTTCATTGACTAAATTGTTATAAAATTGAAATTATAGAACTAAATCGTTACAAATTAAAGTTTAATAACTAAATTGTTACTCGTACGAAAGTTTAGGGAATGAAATTGATTTTTAACCTTTTTACTCAAAATCGAAAATAAAAAATACGACAAATTAAAAAAGGAAAAGAAAAAATGGCAACAGAAATGGAAAGTTTTTGTCTTGAAGTTGAGAGCAGCAATCTCCTTCAGCTTCTGCCGATGACTGGCTCGGCCATGGTCGTGTACTGTTCTATCATTCTACTTTTATCGAAACCCTCATCAGAAATGACACAGAAGAAACCATATCTCACAAAAAATCACTCCTAATTTCAAACTAATCGGCTTTTGCTAAACACCCTTTTATGTTTTTTGTTAGTATGAGGCATCAATATAAGAAAATGGTGTTTGTTTACAGTGTTTTAATCTCTATTTAACTCTGTTTTTCAATTCACTTATATAATTGGGGAAAAGGAAAAGTTGCTATTGCTACAGAAAGGGTCAACGAAACTTCTTTTTGTGTATAAACAAAGCTTACACAGACCAATCTCTACTCTCTTTGTGTTGAAATAAGCTTCTGTTTCTTGCAATTTTGAAGAACTTGGTTCTGTCATTTTGATGTCTAAACCCTTAGAACATAATTACATAGGATTACCGGAGGCTTCTTCAATGGAAAGAAACCCCGAGAAGAATCCTTCGTCGTCTTCTTCTGCTTCTTCTTCTTCTTCTCTTGTTACTAACGAGGACAAGAAATGTGTTACTGTGAGTTTCAAGGACACTGAATTGAGGCTCGGTTTACCTGGTTCTCAATCTCCTGAGAGGAAACTGGGAAGTGGGATTTCACTCTTCGGCAATGATTCTGAGGATGAACAGAGTAATGGGTTCTCTTCTGCTTGTCCTTTGAATTTGAAGAATCTTGTTTCTGGGTCTAAGAGGGGTTTCTCGGACGCCATTGATGGGTCTTCTGCAAAATGGGTTTTCTCTGGGAATAATCGATCTGAGGTTAAGTTAAGTGAAGGGGCTGTCCTTTTCTCGCCCAAAAGTGGGAAGCCGGCGATTGGTGGCTTAGGGAGCAATGTTAATGCGCCACAATCGTGTGTTACTTTGAAGGCTGTGAAGGAAGTGCTTCCTGTTCCTCAATCTTCAAATCCTGTTCAGGAGAAGAAGCCGCAGGTTTCAGAAAATGGTGGTGCTCCTTTGGCTAAGTAAGTTAATAGCTTGAAACGTTGTTTTTAGTTGAGTTCATGTACATTCATCGAATTTGATGGGAAAAATTGTCCGGTTTGCTCTTTTTTCTTCACTTTGTTTTTCTCATGTTGGTGTTTTTGTTGCTGATAATGGCAAATTTCTCTGCTGGTTTGGCTTGTTATCTTGTCAATGCTATACTTACACTGCTTTGGTTTGCTATATCTACATGTTTTGATGGTCCGTGTTGTGGAAAATCGAGTTTAGAATTTGCTTAGTTTCTTGTAAAGGAACTTCTACCTGTAAATGAATTTAAAGTACAATCAAGGTTGATGATGTTGAATGTGGCGCTTGGCCTATTGGGAGTCTTTCCTCCCCCTTGATGGGCACATGCTCTCAATCGGGTTCCTGAAGAAGGTCTCAATGAATAGTATGTTCTTCTGTTCGGTCGGAGGCGGTGTATCGGCTCTCTCTTATCTGTTACAACTCCTGCAAGAATTAGTTCATCCTATATGATTTTTATGTCTACTATATATAGAAGTTTCTCTTCGATTTTCGCTTTGAGAATTCTCTTGATACCTGCAAATTCGCTTGGTAAATGATGAATTACTGACTGAAAAAATCTATGGAATGCAGAGCACAGGTTGTGGGATGGCCACCCATTCGATCCTTCAGGAAGAACACCATGACATCTACCAATTCGACAAAGAACACTGATGAAGGCGAGGGAAAATCGGGATCATCTGGTTGCCTCTATGTAAAAGTTAGCATGGAAGGCGCTCCATATCTAAGGAAGGTTGATCTCAAACTGTACAGCAACTATTCTGAACTGTCATTGGCTCTGGAGAAGATGTTTAGCTGCTTCACTATTGGTAAATCTACCTCCCTCCTAACAAAGATTGGATTTTATCATCTTGAACGAGCTACTTTCACATTAATCTGTGAACATTGTTTATGTTTTCCATTGTTTTATCGACTCAATGGGACAAAAACTGTGTATTTGATGTTTTGCCTCCTATGCTTCAGGGCAGTGTGGTACTGAAGGACTTCCAACTAAAGAGCGGCTGAGTGAAAGTAATTTGAAGGATTTCCTCCATGGGTCTGAGTATGTGCTGACATGTGAAGATAAAGATGGAGATTGGATGCTTGTTGGTGATGTCCCTTGGGAGTAAGTTTTTTTTCCCTTTAGTTTGTTTTGTTGGCTTCCTTTGTTTCTTTTAAGCTAAGAAATAGTTGTAAATTTCTAAGAAACAAAGAATCAGTTCGTGTAGATCTAATACATGAATGACAAGTAGAACATGTGGTGATTTACATGCTTCGAACACGAAGTCTAAGACTCCGTGGCACATGTTCAGATGACGCTGTCAATATGTTTAATACAGTCAAATTCAATCCAAATCTTTGTTTCTGATCCATTGTTCTGTTTGTTTTCTAAGACTCCGTGGCACATGTTTTGGTGCACGCTCAGTTTGTGTTTTACGTTCTTTCTCATTGTTTTGGATTGGCTATGACAGGATGTTCACTGATTCGTGTAGAAGACTCCGAATCATGAAAGGTTCTGAAGCAATTGGACTAGGTAAGTTGTGGCATATTCCGATGTCTAGCATACTTGTTTTGCATAAGCTTCATTCAGTCTTTTCAACGTTTCTATCTCAAGAAAATTGGTATTTTAGATATATGTGTATGCAAACAAGTTCAATGTGATCTAAAGAAATGACTGCTCGTTTGATTGCAGCGCCAAGGGCCTTAGAGAAGTGCAAGAACCGAAACTAGCGAGATGAAGTCCCGGCAAGACCTAGAGATGACATCTCCTGGGATTGTGAAAAAAGCCCCCCTTGTTTTAAAAAAGAAATATATATTATTGTTCATTATGTTATAAACTAATGTTGTATCTTATGAAATGCTAACATTTTCCTGCTTGGTAGATAAAAGAATTTCACTGAAAGACACTGAGTGTTGTGTGTTTAAATGTTAATTGTTATTGCTTCCCTCTTAAAGCAAAGAGTGAATCCTATGGAATCTGTTTGCACTTGCAGCTCTCCTCTCTCTTTCTACATTAGTCTTTCCCCACAAACACAACAAAATATCATTCAAATCACTTTCATTTCAGTACCTTATTATTTTATGCATCGATGATAGGCTCGACAACGTCGATGCATCACAGAAACTGCTACAAGCAACAACAATGAATATGCACAAAAGAGCCATTAAGAACAGGATTTTCAACCCCGAAGACAGACTCGAAGCATGCTTTATTTTCTTGAGAAGGCAGGCAGAGGAAGAGCATCTGCAGGGGTAAGATACTTGTTTTCTGGCAGGGGTGTTGGTTGGTGAAGATTGGTGACATCGGTCTGCGGCTGAAGTTCGGAGGCGGGATTGGGATGTTGGTTGTTGCGACGACGTTTTCGTCGTTTCAAGAAGCTAGAAACGAGATAGCAGAGGAGACGGAGAGAGGAGAGAATGGCTATGAGGAGTAAAGCTGAGAGAAGATAGTCTGTTGGGGAGCGAGATCTTTTGCAGCCAAACAATATTCCAAGACAAACCATGGCAAAAGGGTCTGATGGGCTTCTGCAATGGCTGCCAATTTAATTTAGAGAGAGAGAGAGTTGTAAGCTTTTTCTAAACTTTGGGTTCTTTCCTTGTCCAAACAATGCACAACAGGAGAACTTTCAGGCCTATTCTTGCTTTGCCTTCATCAGCCACTGTTTCATCACTTTAAGTCAAGCATGGAATCATTTCAACTACACCATCCAAATTAATATACAAATATGTATATATAAGAAAAATACAAAAAAAAAAAAAAGGAAAAGGAAAAAAGAAAGAAATAAAAGAGGTTCAAATAAACAAATATGCAACTGCAACATGGAGATTTGAACTCGACCTCAAAAGATGGATTATACGTAAATTATTGCTTAGTGATTGCTCATGTTGGTATGAAAAAAAAAAAGTCAAATTGCAAGTATAGTCCGTGAATTTTGAAGTTTGTATCTATTTGATCTCTAAACTTTCAAAGGTGTCTACTAGAACTCTAAACTTTTAAGTTTACGTATAATAAGTTCCTGTAAATTTTAAAAACTTTAGAAAGTTAATTGATCTATAAATTTGAACTTTATATGGTTTGATCTATGTGTTTATGTTGGCATTAAGAGATAAATAATTTTATGTATAAGGATGATAATAATACTAAAAATGAAATATTAAAATGGTGGTATTTTAGGAAGGGGCCCGGGTTGCTGTTCCTCTAAAGTCTATAAGAGCTTTTGGACAGAAGATGAGCAGATGCCCTCTGACGAATAATATTATACTGTACGTGATATTAAAATTTACGTATATATTCGCCAATCTAATTTATTTGGAATCTTTGGCTGTATAACATAATGTTTGATTACCTGAATTTTCTAAACTATTCTCTCATCCATAAAATGTGTACTTTCCATCTAAAATTAAATTTTGTGGTTGGAATCTTTCCTCTCACATTAAACTCAATAATAATATTAATAATAATACTAGTGGTAGTAAGTTATCATTTCATTTAGGTATTAATATCACAACTAGTTATAAATTTGAAAAATCAATCCAAACATAACTTAGTCGATAAAGATTTACATTCACCATCTCAAAGGGTTGAGTCCATCCTCTACACCTGTTGAATAGAGGAAAATCCATATAGTTAAAAAGCTAGGTCTCGTTTAGTAACTATTTGATTTTTTAAATTTGTGTTTATTTTCTCATAATTTTTTACTCATATGATTTTTATTTTTTATATGTGAACATTAGGATTCCCGGTCAATTTACAAAAACAAAAGCAATTTTTTGAAAATTATTTTTTTCCTTCAAATTTTGGCTTTGATTTTGAAAAATCCCATAAAATGTAGACAACAAAACATAAAAACCAGTAAATGTAAGTAGTGTCTATATGCTTAATTTATCAAAAACTAAAAACTTCTGTATATATGTATGTATGTATATGTATATGCATTAACATTTTTTTAAAATTTTTTATGAATAAAACAATTGTAGAGATGGGATATCAAATATCTAACCTCAAATGAGAGAATACTTATCAATTATCGTGGGGTGAGCTGAGCTCATTTAATGAACACAATATAGGTTTAGACTATTATCGTTTTAGTTTTGATATCTTCTTTTAGTTTTAACAAATGTGGGAATGAAAGGATGAATATTCTAAACTTTGACCTCTCAATCGAGGCTATATGTCTTAAGCTTAATTGGTTAAATGTGAAAAAGATGTAAAAGGTTTAATTTATATACTATTAAAAAGTAAGAGGATGACTCCCCCACTCGAAATATGGATGTTAAACGAAAAGCACTGACAAGCACTGTAACAACAAAAATACTAACAAGTAAACAAGTAAAGGCACACATAAGTTGGTAACCTAGTTTGGTAATAATCCACCTACGTTTGGGGGCAGTGTGCCCAAAGAAAAATAATTCACTAATATTAAAGAGTTAAGCAACTTACAACATAGTACTTATCTATAATACATGATCACTACTGTGACTCACATGAAGCTCAACTCACTAACCACCTAGGCTCTCCCTAAATGTGAGACTCTCTCTCAAGTGTACTTGCCTCCCCATAAGTTTGATAATATTAGTGTTAGATACTTCAACTTCCGATAGTGTGAGACTCCTCTCACTAAGATATCTTCCCCTTAACGAACTCCCTTCACGGATGAATCTTGGGATCCCCTAAGATGGAGAACTCCTTCTCCGAAGCTGAGTCTTAGGCTCCCCCTAAAACTGAGAACCCCTTCATTGGCAGCAATGGGTTAAGTTCCCCCTAAGACTGTGATTTACTTCAAAGTACACAAAGGAGTAGTGAGCAACGAGCAAGAACACAATGTAGAACAATTTGATTGTCAAACAGAAATCGTCTTGCTCAATAAAATAAAAATACAACTAGCCTAAATGGACAACATAACTCAATAAAGGAAAATATCAGACAAAATATCACAACCGATATTTTCAAATAAGGAAAATATTTTGCAGGAAAATAATCTATTGTCACAAACAGATGTTACGACTTTATAGGAGACAACTGCAGAAACCACTGCCCTAGAAAAATTATAAAGCCAACTAATAAATCTCCAACAAACTCCCCATTTGGCTAATAATTTATATATATATATATATATATATATGTACATATACATACAAAAGCAAGCAACCATTCATCGTCAAAGTAAAAATGTTTGAAATAAAGGTTTGACAAAAACAATAACATCAGTAATAGGACAAAACAAGTCCAACCATCAAGGTCTTCCAAAACAAACCAAACCATAAACCAAACAACACTAACTCAAACACAAGCACAGATTTAATAAAGTATCAAATAGCAAACCCAGAAGCAGAACCAACACCCCCCTTTCTAGCAATTAAAAAAACCAACTCCTCGATTGAGACGAGAAAGCTCCTCCATCCCTAGACAAGACAGACCACATAATCTGTATTACCTAATCATTTCATTTTTCCTCTCTTGAAGTCTCTACACCATGGACGCAAGGTCACGAGATTCATTTGATAGCAGGTGAAGGATACAACTACCAAAAGAAAACTCAAAAAAAGCTCTGCTTAGACCATGAAGATGATGAGTCGTGGTGGTAATGTCCAGGTCAGGAATATGGTGTCCCTGCAGAAGCTTTGGGTTGATGGAAAAGAGACTTGGAGAGGATTCAACAGGTTTTGTCAGGGAGAGAAGATCGGGCTTTTGGGACAGCAAAATACCGCAGATGAGGCGAGGAAAACAAATAGGCAATTTAAAAGTTGGGGACCCAATATACCCTTTTAATTTGGTTTAGCACAAACACACCATAATTGAATTGTGCTTGAAGCCCTATCTGATAAAGAAAAGTGGTAAGAGCAATGGATAAGCCTGATTTGTGAGAAGATGGGCCCAATTATAAATGTAGATCTTGTGTAGAAGGGCATATTTAACACTCGAAATAGTTGTAGACAATTGACTCCTTCGTGGCCATGTAGAACGGGCTCCTTCAGTCAATTCAAACACTAAATCTCTAAAGGAAGGACGTTGTTCCCTCACATTCTCAAGCATATTGCGATGTGAAAAATTATTTGTTAGTAACTCAAACTGCAAATTAGTTTTTGAGTTGGTCTAGTCAATTCCTAGTTTCTAGGAAATAGTTGAAGTTATTTTTAGTTGTAGTCAAGTATAAGTTCCTATTCTTGTGGAGTTAGTGGGATTAGTTGCTAACATTGTGGAATCTATTTTTAGATTCAAGATATGAATTTATATGGAGTTTTCTAGAATGAAATTCACACACTTCCCATTTTTCTCATTTCTCTCTCATTGGTTAGAACAACAGTGGTATCAGAGCCCTCAATTCTTAAGGGATTTGTGAGCGAGAATCAATGAAATATCTCCGAGAGAAACTAAGTGATACACCTATGAGAGTTGTTAGAGATGGAATTAGGATCAAACAATCTTTCTTCATTGGCTCCACCTGTGTTTGATGGTGAAAACTACCAGGCATGGGCTATCAGAGTGCAAGCCTACATGGAGGGTTGTGATTATTGGAAAGCAATTGAACAAGACTATGAGATTGCTCCACTTCCTGATAACCCAACAATACATCAGATCAAGACTCACAAGGAGAGAGTCACCAGGAAGGCAAAAGCTTAAGCTTGCCAATATGCAATTGTGTCTCCCGCCATATTCAACAGAATTATGGCCTTGAAATTGGCAAAGAAGATCTGAGAGTTCCTCGAGAGTGCGTATGAAGGTGATGAGAGGATTAAAGGCATGAAAGTGTTGAACTTGATGCGAGAATTCGAGAGAATGCAAATGAAAGATTCTGAGTCCATTAAAGAGTACTCAGATAAGTTGATTAGGATTGCTAACAAGGCAAGAGTATTAGGACCCAGTTTATCTGACAATAGATTGGTTCAGAAGATTCTAGTTTCAGTACCTGAGAGATATGAAGCTTCATTAGAAAATACGACCTCTCAAAACTCAAGGTGATAGAAGTGGTTAGTGCTTTGCAAGCACAAGAGCAGAGGAGGTTGATGAGACAAGAAGGAAGCATTGAGGGGGCATTGAAAGCTAGAGTGTAGCAGGGAGAAGGTGGAAGAGAGAAAAAGGGAAGTGGCAGCAGTAGCTCAGAGTCTGCTGCAAAAGATGCTGGTAGTACATGCAAGCACTGTGGGAAGCAAAATCATCCAAATTTCATATGCTGGAGAAAGCCAGATGTGAAGTGTGGAAGATGTCATTTATTGGGGCACATTGAACGATTTTGTAAGGAAGCAAAAACTCAACAGCAAGGAGGAACACATGTTGTAGTATAGCAAGAAGAAGATCAACTCTTTGTGGCTACTTGTTTCTCATCAGTCACTCAATGTGATGGTAGGTTGGTTGATAGTGGGTGTACCAATCACATGACAAATGACAAAGAGTTGTTCAAAGACCTTGACAAGTCATTCAAGTCAAGGGTGAAGATAGGAAACGATGAGTCTCTAAAAGTAAAGGGGAAGGGCACAGTGTCAATAGAGAGTTGTGCTAGAACCAAGTTGATTACTAAAGTGTTGTTTGTCCCTGAAATTGATCAAAACTTGTTAAGCGTTGTTCAATTATTAGAGAATGGATTCAAAGTGTTGTTTAAAGAAGGAAAATGCCTCATTTCTGATTCCAATGGGAATGAGTTGTTCAAAATAAAGATGCAGCACAAGAGCTTCTTGTTGGATCCACTCGAGAAGGAACATATAGCTTTCAAGTGTCAAGTAAATGACACTAAGTTATGGCACAAGAGGTTGGGGCATTTTCATCAAAAAGGGTATGCACAAGTCTGAGGAATTGATTTTTCTGAGACTTTTACACCAGTTGCAAGAATGGATACAATCAGGTTGTTGCTGGCTGTGTCAGCCCAGCATGGATGGAAGGTGTATCAGCTAGATATGAAGTCAACATTCCTAAATGGAGTGTTAGAAGAAGAGATCTATGTTGAGCAACCAAACGGATTCATCATACCAAGAAAAGAGCAGAAGGTTTATTTGTTGAAAAAGGCTCTCTATGGGTTTAAGCAAGCTCCTAGGGCATTGTACAACAATATGGATGATCATTTGCTGAACTTGAGTTTTGTGTGAGTCGTTTTCAAGCTCTTAGGAGCAAGTTAGGTGTTTGCAGTATTTGAGTTAGGAGGAGAATGTTAGTAACTCAAAACTGCAAATTAGTTTTTGAGTTGGTCTAGTCAATTCCTAGTTTCTAGGAAATAATTGAAATTATTTTTAATTGTAGTCAAGTCTAAGTTCCTATTTTTGTGGAGTTAGTGGGATTAGTTGCTAACATTGTGGAATCTATTTTTAGATCGAAGATATGTATTTATATGGAGTTTTCTAGAATGAAATTCACACACTTCCCATTTTTCTCATTTCCCTCTCATTAGTTAGAACACACTTCCCTTCTTCTCTCTTCCACCTTCTCCCTGCTGCAGTCTAGCTTTCAATGCCTCCTTAATGCTTCCTTCTTGTCTCATTAACCTCCTCTGCTCTTGTGCTTGCAAAGCACTAACCACTTCTATCACCTTGAGTTTTGAGAGGTCTTTAGTATTTTCTAAGGAAGCAATGGTTGCTTCATATCTCTCAGGTACTGAAACTAGAATCTTCTGAACCAATCTATTGTCAGATAAATTGGTTTCTAATGCTCTTGCCTTGTTAGCAATCCTAATCAATTTATCTGAGTACTCTTTAATGGACTCAAAATCCTTCATTTGCATTCTCTCGAATTCTCGCACCAAGTTCAACACTTTCATGCCTTTAATCTTCTCATCACCTTCATACTCACTTTTGAGGAACTCTCAGATCTCCTTTTCCGACTTCAAGGCCATAATTCTGTTGAATATGGCAAGAGACACAACTGCATATAGGCAAACTCGAGCTTTTGCCTTCCTGGTGACCCTCTCCTTGTCAGTCTTGATCTGATGTATTGTTGGGTTATCATAAAATGGAGCAATCTCATAGTCTTTGCTCAATTGCTTCCCAATAATCACAACCCTCCATGTAGGCTTGCATTCTGATAGCCCATGCCTGGTAGTTTTCACCATCAAACACAGATGGAGCCAATGAAGAAAGACTGTTTGATCCTAAGTCCATCTCTAACAACTCTCACAGGTATATCACTCAGTTTCTCTCGGAGATATTTCATTGATTCTCACTCACAGATCCCTTATGAATTGAGGGTTCTGACACCACTGTTGTTATAACTAATGAGAGGGAAATGAGAAAAATGGGAAGTGTGTGAATTTCATTCTAGAAAACTCCATATAAATACATATCTTGAATCTAAAAATAGATTCCACAATATTAGCAACTAATCTCACTAACTCCACAAGAATAGGAACTTATACTTGACTACAACTAAAATAACTTCAATTATTTCCTAAAAACTAGGAATTGACTAGTCCAACTCAAAAACTAATTTGCAGTTTTGAGTTACTAACAAAGTGGCAGCAGTAGCTCAGATTTTGCTGCAAAGGATGCTGGTAGTACATGCAAGCACTATGGGAAGCAGAATCATCCACATTTCAGATGCTGGAGAAGGCCAGATGTGAAGTGTAGAAGATGTCATTTATTGGGGCACATTGAACGATTCTGTAAGGAAGCAAAAACTCAACAACAAGGAGGAGCACATGTTGTAGTACAACAAGAAGAAGATCAACTCTTTGTGGCTACTTGTTTCTCATCAGTCACTCAATGTGATGGTTGGTCTGTTGATAGTGGGTGTACCAATCACATGACAAGTGACAAAGAGTTGTTCAAGGACCTTGACAAGTCATTCAAGTCAAGGGTGAATATGGGAAACAGTGAGCATCTAGAAGTAAAAGGGAAGGGCACAGTGTCAATAGAGAGCAGTGTTGGAACCAAGTTGATTACTGAAGTGTTGTTTGTCCCTGAAATTGATCAAAACTTGTTAAGTATTGGTCAATTAGTAGAGAAGGGATTCAAAGTGTTGTTTGAAAAAGGAAAGTGCTTCATTTCTGATTCCAATGGGAATGAATTGTTCAAAATAAAGATGCAGCACAAGAGCTTCTCCTGGATCCACTCGAGAAGGAGCAGATAACTTTCAAGTGTCAAGTAAATGACATTGAGTTATGGCACAAGAGGTTGGGACATTTTCATCAAAAAGGGTATGCACAAATCTGGGGAATTGGTTTTTTTTTTTTTAGACTTTTGCACCAGTTGCAAGAATGGACACAATCAGGTTGCTACTGGCTGTGTCAGCCCAGCATGGATGGAAGGTGTATCAGCTAGATGTGAAGTCAACATTCCTAAATGGAGTGTTAGAAGAAGTGATCTATGTTGAGCAACCAGACGGATTCATCATACCAATACAAAAGGAGAAGGTTTATTTGTTGAAGAAGGCTCTCTATTGATTGAAGCAAGCTCCTAGGGCATGGTACAACAAGATGGATGATCACTTGTTGAACCTGAGTTTTGTGTGAGTCGTTTTCAAGCTCTTAGAAGCAAGTTAGGTGTTTGTAGTATTTGAGTTAGGAGGAGAATGTTAGTAACTCAAAACTGCAAATTAGTTTTTGAGTTGGTCTAGTCAATTCCTAGTTTCTAGGAAATAGTTGAAGTTATTTTTAGTTGTAGTCAAGTCTAAGTTCCGATTTTTGTGGAGTTAGTGGGATTAGTTGTTAACATTATGGAATTTATTTTTAGATTCAAGATATGTATTTATATGGAGTTTTCTAGAATGAAATTCACACACTTCCCATTTTTCTCATTTCCCTCTCATTCGTTAGAACAACATGATTGATCAAAGCAGCAGGGAAAACAAATGGATGGCGCCTAATATGCACCCTTGGGTAATCTGGGCTAGCTGAATCTGCAAAACTAGAGGGAAGATTCACAATAACCTTACAAACAAGTTGTGGATAGTAGGGTCCCAAGCTCAAAACAGTTAGTTCAAGGCCAACAACATGAATTAACTCCATAAGCTCAACAAACTCTTAAGTACGACCACATAATTGTTTCTCATCCACAATTTTGCACTTAACAACGTACTTCCACAGGCTAACATCCTTCTCAGAGTGGAAGAAAATACCATCTAAAAGCACAGAGGGAACGTTGGAAGTAATTGACCATTTTCTTTTAACTTGAGTAAAGGCTTTAGTGACACGAACATAATCAGTATCGTCATTGTCCGAGCTGCTCTTGAATCCCTAGTCTGAAGCTTCCTCATAATCAGTTTTCTCATATTCATTTTCAGATGTCTCAGAGGAGGCATCAACGTCAATATTAACTACATCGGAGACACCAACATCAACAAAAGTTTTCTTTGATCGAAGCTCTGCAATAGTAATATCGTCTTCATCATCTTCATCAACAGAATGAGTAAAGCGAGGAGAATTCTCATGACTTTGATCGTTGATCTTAGTGGCAACATCAGATAAAGCAACATTTTTCACATTCTCAAAAATCTTAGTAGTCAACAAATTATCAATCACAAGTCTTTGATCCGGTAAAAGGGAAGACTCAGCCAGAGTTTTCACATTCTCTTCAACAGCTTAAGCCTCTTCACTAGGCCTAGTTCTAGCAACAACCAGAATCACATGAGCATTTTGTGAATCAATAGCATCAAGCACAAAAGATGTCTCAACAACAGACTTTAAAATATTTTCTTCAGAGACATTCACACCTTCATGTTTGCTGGTTGATTTTTAGTGTTGACATGCTCTAACATGATCTTCTTACTTTCCACAAGGTCAAGAATAAAGTGATGTCTGATGTCGATATGTTTGGTACGACTGTGTTGAACTGAATTTTTGGATATATTAATCGTACTCATGTTGTCAAAGTAAAGAGTCATAAAACCTTGTGGGACATCATACTTCTGTAGCATTTGTTTCATCCAAATCAATTGAGTACAACTACTCCCAACTGCAATGTATTCAGCTTCAGCTGTTGACAGGAAAACACAGTTTTGTTTCTTGCTAAACCATGAAATCAAGTTGTTGCTCAGGAAGAAACAACCTCAAAAAGTACTCTTTTTCTGTCCTCTGAGCTTCCTGCCCAATCAGCATCACAGTAGTCAACTAATGAGCTACTTGTATCAAACGTATACAGTAATCCATATTCGCTTGTGTCATTTATGTATTTGATTATCCTTTTTGCACTAAACAAATGACTTTTTTAGGACAAGATTGATATCGAGCACACACACCTACAACAAAAGCAATATCTGGTCTGCTGGCTGTTAAATTGAGCAAGCTCCCAATGATGTTCCTGTATAGACTCTCATCAAGTTGAGTTCTACTAGAGTCTTTTGATATTTTCATATGAGTTGGAGCATGAGTTCTTTTAATATTGGCATTTTCAAGGCCAAATTTATTCACTAAATTCTTGACATATTTGCTTTGAAAAATAAAGATTCCCTCATTCAGTTGCTTTATTTGAAATCCCAGAAAATAGGATAGTTCTCCTACCATGCTCATCTCAAATTCTTCTTGCATTTTTTTCACAAAGAGCTCGACCATCTCTTGTGACATCCCTCAGTGTGAGTCATTCAGCTGAGGATCTCTGCCCATCAAGCGTGCAAGCCCGTGAAGTTAATCATGCAAATAATCGCCTTATTGCGCTTTTTGGGAGTTTAAGGAAGTCTAACTGTATTTTATTTTCAAATTGCTTTTTGAATTTGAACTGTTGGCAGTTTAATTGTGACAGGCCTCTTTGTTGTGTTGTGGATTTGTTCTTCCCTCAACCGTCTATTTACAAAATTATTGTATTTGCTTGTCATACTAAGTCTCCTCTAATGGTGAGTACTCGTCAAAGAACTCACACTTCAAACAGAAAAATGGTGAGATATAAAGAGAAGACCAAACGAAAAATACCATGCTCATCTCGACTTCTTCCTGCATTTTTTTTTTCACAAAGAGCTCGACTTTTATTCATTGCATCAAACGCATTACTTCACAAACATTGAGTTACAAGTCCCTGTGTTCGACCTCGGATCATCCTAGAAACTTGTGTTCTTATTATACTTGGCGAGAAAGCGATAAAACTTGTGGCAGGAACGTATGGTCATCATATCCATGCTTAAACGTATATTGTATATTTTCTAGTCCAACGCATGACCATCGACGCATGGAGATCAACGCATAACATAAGTTGCATATTTATTTTCCTCTCCTTTTCCAATGCATCAGCAATAAATGTATCTAATTTTTCACAAAGAAAACGAACCTACGTGTATCGTGAGAAGTCATCAACAACAACTAAAACATATCGTTTGCCTTCTAGACTCTCTGATTGCATAGGACCCATAAAGTCCATATGAAGAAGTTCCAGTATATGGGTTAAACCCAAGTGAGCTACCTACTTGTGCGCAGTATGAGTTTGTTTTCCTGACTGACAATCTCCACAAATAATTCCAATGGAAGTAGGTAATGGAGTCCAGATATAGCATTTTTGGCAAGTGCATCTTGTAGTCTTCATACTTACATGCCCGAGGTGTTCATGTCATAGGCTAGCTTCATCTTTCAAGAGAGATGACAAACTTGCGAAGAATAGTCAAACTCCACATATAACAGTTATCAGAAGAACGCGTACCTGTCATGACAAGAGCTTTGACTTCGCTTGTGACAACATATATGTCTTTGATAAAGATCATGTTCAGACCTTGGTAGTAAGCCCTCCAACCAACGTTACACTATCTCCAAAAGTGACATTTCCTTTAGCAAAAAATCTGAGAGATGTCAATACAACATTACATTTGTTCGGAACATTCTTCTCTCTCCAAACTTGTTTGATTTTTATTTGTCTTTTAAGGTAATCCTAAGAGAAGTAAGGAGCCCTTATTGGATAAGTGGATCTATGAAGAATTTTCAATAACTAATGGCAATAAAAGACATTTATGGCCCACTTTGCGACAATAGTGACAAATCCATATTGGTCTGAACGAACGATTGTATTTCCATATTGAATTGCTGAAGAAAGTACCGATAAAACCATAGAACTCTAGATCTTGACCTCTAACAAACTCAATATTTTGCTTCCCTTTGGAATTTGACTGATTATTATGCTAACTTCCACCTTTAGAAAAACCAAGCTTAGAGTTATCACCAACTATTTTTCCTTTAGTCAAAATTTTCTCCAGAGACTCAGTACAACATTCTGACGTTTTGAACACTGAATCCTTCTTTAACTTGAGAAAGTTCATGCTTCAAATCTGCAATAGTAGACATAAGTCTGTGATTGTCAACAACTAACGTCTCAATTTCTCACTTTCAACATCAAGGGATTTTTTATTGTCTTACCATTTGAGAAAAAGTGCATGATAAGAAATATCTGTAGATCCTTGTCTCACGACATTATGAGCATTTTCGGTAAATAGATTGTACTTAGTATCACACCCCTCCCCAGATTACCCTCTTAATCCGAGAAGAAATGTGAAAACAATTGTCAACCCTCTTATGATAACTACTATCTAACACACTCCTGGGAACCTGTATCCTTAGCACCTGTTAAACCTGATTTTGCAGTTTTTATTCCTCTAAAACTTAACATATAATCTCAGCAACAGCTTAAAGCATACAAATTATTACAGATCAGAATATCAACATCAACATACTTAACAATTTAAGTAAACCAAACTTATTGCAAATTCTATTCAACACAGCTCTACTTTATTCCCATGACATGAACAAAAAAATTATATTAACAAAACATGATGAGCCACCTAAACTTCCACTCTCTGTGTGTCTGAGAAGTGATTGACTGGTAAAACTACTAGGTGTTGGGACGTTGACTGCCACCTGGGGAGCTGAAAAGCTCAGTGAGTGACTATCTTAAATAAAACATGTTTTAAATCATAATTAATGTGAACATGCTTATCAAGGAAACATTTATAAAATCATAATAGAACTGAAAATCAGGGTTTTAAAAATAGAAATGAAAATCATGATAATACATCATGTAAAAACCCTAAAATAAGCGTATTGGCATCAATCTAAAAACTCCACTATTCTACTGTCTACACATGTGGGAGTGCCCTTTTGTTCAATCCCTAATAACCTTAGTTGAGAGAGAGCCCTTTTGCCTGATCTCATCAACGTCGATAACATAGTCATACATGCACATAGAGTTGGATTGGGTCTGACCACCATACCATACCTTCGATGTCAAGGATCCCTAGTATAACTGAAATTTGAGTACCTTACCATATCTTCGGTACCAACATTGGAATAGGGTTAATACAACATTTATGCACATGACAGAATATACATTCATTTAAAGAATTCCTCATAGTTTCATTATCATCGGATGGTGCTTTGTAAAACAATCAGCATGCTTATAAAATTCCTTGATAAAACTCTTCATGCTATATAACATGGCATAGGCTTATTGAATAACACATGCTAAATTCATGAATAACTTCATTTTTTTATAATATGAATCTGATAGACCTCCCATATTTAGGAAGTATGAAAGAAGGGCCAATAAGAAGGTTAGGGAGAAGGGCACAAATGTAAATGTGGGAGAGAATAAAATTAGTTAGAATGGGGACCACCGAATCTATAACAAATTCGGTTAGTAGAAGGGAAATTTTGTTAGTAGAGGGGGGGGTGACTATTTGCTATAAAGATAGGAGGGTAGAAGCACAAGGGGGTATCAATCTTTTTATTTTGAGGAACTGAGCTTGTGAAGCTTGTAATCAGGAGGGGGGTCTCGACCTTCCTAGGCTATTTGAGCCAAAATAGTAAATATATAATTGAGACTCTATCAATCTGGTATCAGAGCCATCCGATTCGTGGGAAAGGGTATGGTGAAGAAAATGGAGACAAGAATATCAGCTGTAGAGGAACAACTCACCTTACTTCAAGTTGGAATGGAAAACATAATGGATCAGAGGTTTGGAGAGATGCAACAGATTACGGAGAACATGATGACTGCAAAAATCGAAGCAATAGGGGAGACGATGTAGCAGAAAATGATCCGAGCATTGGAAGTCTGGTCGAAGAAATAAAAAAACAACCAAGGAGAGGGAATCAGGGTCATCAGAAAGGATAGTGACTGACAAGGGGAAACAACCGACGAGAGAGGAAGGCGGCGAAAGAAGGGAAGTGTCGTTCGATATGCGACTGAGAAAGCTAGAAATACCAATATTCAAAGGAGAACCAGATGAAGATTCGATGGGGTGGTTTCATAGAGTTGAAAGATATTTTGTTGTGAATCGGTTATCGGAGAATGACAAAATCGAGGCTGCGATCTTGTGTTTGGAAGAGGAGGCATTAGAGTGGCATCAGTGGGAGGACGAGAGAACGCCAATGGACACCTGGGCCAAATTTAAAGAACAACTCCTGCTGCGTTTCCTACTAGTCAAAGAGGAAGATCGGAAAGCACAGTTTCTGACCTTGAAGCAGGACGACAGCGTGCGAGCATACCGGCGGCGATTCAAGCAACTCTCAGGGTCGTTGAAAGACCTCTCAGATGAAACGTTAGAAAGCAAGTTCGTTAATGGGTTGAAAGAAGATATTAAAATTGAAATGAGGATGTTCAAATTAATTGAGCTGAAGGAAAAAACGAGGATGGCCCAAATAATAGAAGATACGGAGGAGGCTCGAAGAAAAAAATGGGGCAACCCGAACCCAACAAAGTCAACAGGTGCTTCTTCAAACTCGGGACTCAACTCGACCACGGGTCAACCCGGTTCCAACACAAGTCAGAACACACAATCGGCTGCCTGGACAATCTCTCTCAACCCGACCCGCGCGTCAGGTACGTCTTCCAACTCTGTTACTTTAAAAGACATCAACGAAAAACCGTTCACGGCCGGAGCTTTCAAGCGGCTGTCCGATAGTGAGATGCAAAACTGGAGGGATAAGGGACTCTGCTACCGATGTGAAGAGAAGTATACACCGGGGCACCGTTGTAAAAAAAGGGAGTTGAGTATCTTGCTATACCACGATGAGGAGGAAGAAGCTGAGATTAAGGAAACAGAGGACGAACCAAGAGTGGCCAGATGCCCATGACAACTACATTAGAATCGATGGTGGTGGAGGCTAGTGAGCAAGAGGCAGCGGAGCTGTCCCTAAATTCTCTGGCAGGGATCGATTCACCTCGAACGATTAAGGTCAAGGGGGCTATAGGAGATAGGGACGTGATTGTTTTCATCGACAGTGGTGCATCACACAACTTCATCGACAACTAACTAGTATCAACCCTGAAACTATGTGACGTACTCTAAGCGCCTTTGTTGTGAACTAACTATGTTGTATGCATTAAAGCATTACATCACTGGATCAGTTGCTTGTTTATTCTTCGTATGCAGCTGCCTGCATATTCATCCACAACACCACTTCAGATTAAATCTTTGGATTTTACAACTTTAATTCCAACATTCATTTAGCTAAACTCCTTTAAAAGAAATTGCTCATAAACATCTTATCTTTCACTTATCTTAGAATTTGAGCATTATTTCCTTTTGAGTTAAATGGAATTCCTCCAATCTTTCCTTTAACTTACTGAGAAATTCTTCTACTTCCACAGTTTTCAGATGGCAGCAACATTTTTTCACTTAGGTGTTAGAAAAAATTTGACAAAATAGTCTCCTTCTTTGTTCAGCCTATTTATACATAAGTTTGCATGAGAAATTTGTTTAATTAAATGCCACATGGCATACTTATCTTCCCATTGATGTCTGCACGAATGCCACCTGGCTTGCTTACCCATTAATTAAGTTGAACTCCTTAGCTTAACTGCATCGCACGGCCTTGTGGCCACTTAAGCCCTTTCCTTTCAACACATACTTCTACTCATCGATTTATCCTTTGAGCAACACCTTCAATGCATGATCTTCTGCCGCATCATTTGTCAGCTTAGCCTCAACATTGACGTACAAGGTTGGACGCATAATTCTTTCATACCACTTCGTTGTACTTAGTCATAACGTCCCCCACTTGGACCTTTGGCCACATAGTTCAACGAAACTGGCCGCACGACGCCTCATAACTAAGAGCTCAGCATTCCACATTTAGGATAACGTGTTTCTACTTCACCTAAGAGCTCAGCATTTCACATTTAGGATATTTTCTTGTCCTTTTTCCGACTTGCCAATATCTACACTTCTCAAACTCTTTATGTGTCGGCTGTGTTTACATCTTGAATGCATATACTTGTAACACTTAGAAAATTTTTCCTCCTTTAATATTTCAGGTGCATCATTCAATTAACATACTTAGTTTATTTTTCATTAATGTTAATACACACCTTAAACACATAATTAAGAGGACTTAAACTTAGTTAACTAGTAAAATAAGTTCAGGGGTTTACACTTAGTATTAGAGGTGTCAAAAGGGATGTTACTAACAAGTGCTTTGACATCTTCCTCTGAGTCGTTGTTGTCTTCAGATTCAGCATCAAACAGAGTTAAAACATAGTCTTTATTCTTTCTTCAAAAAATTAGGACATTCAGCCTAGACGTGACCATAACTGCTACACTCTCTACATTTGAAGTACTTTTCTTTCTTAGACAAAAGTACCTGACTTGTCAGCTTCCTTCTTACCATTCTGAGATTTGAATTGATTTGGGGGAGTAAAGCTTCTAGACTTCTTGTTGCTATATGTGCCAAACATCTTATCGAAACACTTTAGAACATGATTAAATTGTTTTAAGAGCAATGATATAGATTCAGCAAGGAAATCTTTTGACTCTTTATCAAGGTCAACAAACTCTTCTTTCACTAAGGTTTAAAGAGCAATTCCCTCATTTTTCTTCTCAGTTTTTCCATCTAGGGACATCTCAAACGTGAGCAATGAACCAAATAATTCATCTACTCTCAACTTTGTTATGTCTTAAACTTCCTCAATGTAGTGACTTTCTTGTCAAATCTCTTAGGTAGAGACTTAAGCACCTTCCGGACAAGTTTTTTTTCTAAAATTTTATCTCCAAGAGCGAATGACTCATTTGTAATGTCTAATAGACAAACATTGAATTCAATGATGGATTCTTCATCATGCATTCTAAGGTTCTTAAACTTCAATGTCAACAACTGCAACCTTGACATTTTTACTTTAGAAGTTTCTTCATGAGCAACAGATAAGATATCTCGTGCTTCCTTAGCCGAGACACAAGTATTAAAGAGCTAAGCAGTTTATAACGTAGTACTTATCTGTAACACACGATCACTACAATGACCTACGTAGAGCTCAACTCACTAACCACCTAGGCTCCCCCTAAATGTGAGACTCTCTCTCATGTGTACTTAGGCTCCCTTTAAGTTTGATAATATTGGTGTTAGACACTTCGGCTTTCCACAATGTGTGAGAATCCTCTCACTGAGATATCTTCCCCTTAGTCAGCAAACGATGAACTTTAGGATCCCCTAAGATGGAGAGCTCCTTCTCCGAAGCTCAGTCTTAGGCTCCCCCTAAAATTGAAAATCCCTTCTCTGGCAGCAATGGCTTAGACTCCCCCTAAGACCGTGATTTACTTCAAAGTGTTGCATTCAATGAATAAAGAACTTGCATAGCAAAATAGTGAGCAACGAGCAAGAACACAATGTAGAAAAATTCAGTCATCGAACAGAAATCATCTTGCTCAATAAAATAAAAATACGACTGACCTAATTGGACAACATAATTCTCTTTAAATAATCGAACCCAAGAAAGAAAACAAATCCCCATTTGGAATAGGAAGGTCGCGCTTCAATAAACGAAAATATCGGACGAAATATTACAGCCGAAAATTTTTAGATGAGGAAAATATTCTGCAGGAAAATACTCTGTTGCCACAAACAGACGACTTTATTTGAGACAACTATAGAAACTACTGCCTTTGAAAAAATTTAAAGCTAATTAAACAAATATCCAACATTCTAAACTATCTTCAAACTACAAACAAAGAAAATTGACGAAAAACAAAAATATAAAAGAAAAGTGTGAAGAGTAAGGATGTTATTAGAGGTAGGGGTGTGCAACGGTCAATCGGAGTCATTTTTTTTTACTAAACTACCCGGAATTGATTATGGTCAATAAAGGTTCAAACTAACCCTGACTGTTGAGGTGCACAAAATGGTCGTTGGTCATTTTTGGTCGAGTTAACTCTTTAATTTTTCTTTTGAAAAAATGTCGATTTGGATTTTTTGCCAAACCGATGTCGACTAAGCCCCTCCTCTTCTCCAAGCAACTTGGTTCGGTCAATTTTGGTTAGTCAACTTAATTTTTCGAATTATCATGCTCAACCCTAATTAGAGGATGTCCTGTATGTTAAGACGTTCCACTATTATGTGTTATTATTTTCCTTGTACAAGCCCACGATCCATTTTATAAGGGTTCTTTTCCATGTATTTTGTGTTGAGATTCCCCTTTTAGAACTTCTTTATTCTGTTATCCCTAAGAAGTAATACAATGTGTGTGTAGAGTAACTCTTTTGCAAGAGTTTTTCTTCCCAGACTCTCTTATTTAATGGCCTTCAATCATAGAGTGTGTGTAGAGTAACTCTTTTGGTTTTATGGTTAAGGACATTTTAAATCAAATGATAAATTGTAAATCAAACAAAGATATTTGATCTACTTTACAAGAGAGAATAACTTTAGAATATAAAAAATGGATCTACGTCGCTTACAGAGTATTTTCTAAAAATTCAGCAATGTGTTGATGCATTAGCATCTGTGGGTGAGCCAATTTCTAAAGATGATCATATATTAGATATTCTCTCTAGTTTAAGCTCTAAATATGAGTCTATGGTTTCCGTTATTTCTGTATATACTGAATCTTCATCTATTCAAGATATTACTTCTCCTTTGCATAATCAGGAGGCACGAATAAAGAGTAAAATTGTTGGCTCAGACAGCTTTGTACCATCAGTTAATCTGACTTCCAATCACAATTCTGAACAAAAAGTATCTTCTTCTTCTAGACAAAATAGTGATTCTCATTAGGGTAATCAGAATTAGAGGGACTGAGGAGGAGGTCGTCAAAACAGAGGAGGGGCATAACAGAAATAAACCTCAATGTCCGATTTGCACAAAATTTGAGCACACAGCCAAACAATGCTATTTTTGCTATGTTCCGTCTTCCAATAATCCACACCCTCTAGGTTTTTCTTTTCTTAATTCTTCTGATTCTGCTCAATCATCTGGAGTTCCACAAATGGCAGCTACGGTGACCTCTCGTGACCTAAATGTCGATAGTAATCGGTACTCTTGATTCTGGTGCCACACATCATTTGACTAATAACTTCAATAATCTATTCATTGGATCTGAGTATGGAGAAGGAATTCAAGTGTATGTAGCAAATGGTTCGAGTTTGTCTATTCTTCATTATGGTTCTGCTTGTTTTCCTTCTTCGAAACCCCATAAATCTCTTATTTTTAAATATGTCCTTCATGTACCTTTTATAACAAAAAATTTGATCAGTGTCTCTCAATTTGCTCATGTGTTTTTTGAATTTCATCCCAAATATTGTTATGTGAAAGATCATGTTACTGGACATGTGCTACTCTAAGGGACACTCCAAGGCCTTACCAATTCAATATTTCACCTCTTCATGAGTCTTCTACATATTCTACTAATACTAATACTAGTACTACCAAAACAAATGTGTTGAATGTTGTGTCTGAATTTCCTAATCGTTTTACTGTTAAAATGGATGTTTGGCATAGGCGCTTAGACCATCCTCATATTATGTGATTAAATATATGCTTCAATCTTTCAAAAACCTGCTATGAATATAAATAAATTGAGTTTTTGTGATGCTTGTGCTTTGGGTAAACATCATTCCCTTCCTATTCCTCATTCTACCATTACTTATAATACTCCTTTGCAACTTTGTTGTGTGTGATTTGTGGGGTCTAACTCATAGTTTGGCTCGCAATGGTTTTTAGTATTATATTAGCTTAATGGATATGCATAGTCGTTATACATGGATTTATTTCTTACAATCCAAATCAGATGTCTTTTCTGACTTCATAAAACTCAAAAATCTTGTAAAGAAAAATTTATAATGTTCCATTCTAAGATTGCAAACCGATGAGAGAGGAGAGTTTAAAACATTTATACCCTTTCTAAATCAAAATGGCATATGGGCCTCTTTTCTTTTGACATTCTGAGATGAGGCTTTTACAACTACTGTTTACTTGATTAATAGATTGCCTACCATTGTCCTTCACAATATAAGTCCCTTGGAGAAGCTATTCGGTCTTAAACCTAATTATACTTCACTAAAAACCTTTGGGCATAAATGTTTTCCTTGCCTACGACCTTATAATTCATAAACTTTCTTTTCAATCCAAACCATGGACATTCACTGGCTATCGTAATTTTCACAAAGGCTATAAATGTCTTATACTGATGGTCATCTCTTTATATCCAAACATGTTCTTTTTTATGAATCTTGTTTTCCTTTTGCTACCACATCTAAGAAAATATCTCATTCTACTGATACTACATTGATAACTCCTATTTCCTCTCTTTTACCTTATCATAACCATAATGAAGATAGACATATTACTATTCCAGTTACTGAGAATCTTGACAATCTAAATCCTACTAATGTATCCTTTAGAAACAGATTCTTTTGAAGTTTCTTCACAGGACACTACTCAATCTCCAATTGCACAGGACACTAATCAACCTCCAACTCCCTCTGCAGCCTCTGTTCTTATGATAGCTCCAATTGTCTCCACTCATCCAATGATGACTCGAGGTAAGAGTGACATTTTCAAGCCCAAAGTTTACCTTGTTGATTATACTCAAATTGAACCATGTGATGTAAAAGAAGCTTTAAAACATCCTCATTGGAAACGAGCCATGGAAGAAGAATATAGTGCTCTCATTAAAAATGACACATGAGACTTAGTGCCTAAATCTTGTGATAAGAAAATTATTGGGTGCAAATGGGTGTTCAAAATAAAACATAATTCTAACGGAACCACAGCTTGATATAAGACTTGTTCAGTTGCAAAAGGCTTTCATCAAACTATTGACATTAATTATACGGAAACTTTTAGTCCTATAGTGAAACTTATAACTATATGTGTTCTCTTAACTCTAGGACTATTTGTCAACTTGATGTTAATAATGCTTTTCTTCGTGGCTTACTTATTGAAATTGTGTTTATGGATCAACCCTCGAGATTTGGACAATCTGGATCTACACCGTTAGTTTGCGAGCTAAAGAAAGTTTTATATGCCGTTAAGTAGGTCCCTCGAACATGGTATGAAAGGCTAAGTCCCTGTCTTCATAGCCTTGGATTTCATACTTCTAAAGTTGATACTTCTTTGATTATTAGAATTTATGCTTTGTTTTGTTGCTATGTTCTAATATATGTTGATGATATCGTTACTATGGGGAGCTCTTCTATAGAAATTGAACGTGTTATTCATACTCTTCACAATCACTTTGCTTTGAAAGATCTGGGAACTCTTAACTATTTTTTAGGGGGATTGAGGTCTCTTATCCTAGAGCTGGAGGTATGTTTCTATCTCAATCTAAATATATCATGGTAGATCGTACAAAAATGAATGGGGCAAAACCAATTACCACTCTTATAGTGAGTGGACCTATTCTGTCAGCTCGACAAAGAAAATTATTTCATGACACTTCTTTATATCGAAGTATAATTGGTGCACTTCAATATGCTACTATCACTCATCTTGAAATCTCTTATTGTGTGAATAAGGCGTGTCAATTCATGCATTCTCCCACTATCTTACATTGGCAATTAGTCAAAAGGATCTTGCTATATCTCAAAGGAGTGGTCGATCATGATTTACTCCTTAAATGTCCTACCCATTTAACTTTAAATGGCCTCTGACCCCGATAACCGCAAATCAACTTTCAATTTCTATGTCTTTCTTGGAGATAATCTAATTGCATGGGGATAAAAAAAGCAATCTATTATCTCCAAATCTAGTACAGAAACTGAATATCGATGTCTTGCATTGGTTGCAACTGAAATGGTATAGATTCGTTCTTTACTTAATGGTCTAGGATGTTCTTTTAGTGATATTCCTACTTTATGGTGTGATAATCTCAATGTTGTGCATCTTAGTGCTTATCCTATATTACATTCTAAAACTAAACAAGTTGACGTTAACATATATTCTATTCAAGATCTTAATTTTAAGAAACAAGTCAGTGTTTGTCATCTCCCTACCTCGGAGCAAGTAGTAGATGTTCTTACCAAACCTTTATCGGCCTCCAGTTTTCTAAAGCTCAATATTGTTGCAACAACTGATATATATAGGGTTGCAAAGGGATGTTAAAAGGCAGCCCACTAATATGTGTTATTAATTTCCTTGCTAGTATTTTCCTTGTACAAGTCCAAGGCCCATTTTAAAATGACCCTTTTCCATGTATTTTGTGCTAAGATTCCCCTTCTAGAACTTCTTTATTCTATTATCCTTGAGAAGTAATAGTGTGTGCAGAGTTGCAAGAGTTTTCCTTTCCAGACTTTGTTATTTAATGGCCTTCGATCTTCTCGTTCATTAATAACAAAATGTATAGAATTTTCCCTTGCATGTCTATGGCTTCTTTCTTCCCTCAATGTTTTTACTTCCTTTAATTTGAGTCTGTACATAGGCAACTTACAAACCTATGTCGCAAAAAACACGATCAAAATCAAAAGTAGATATCTACTATATGGACATCTCAAAATGCCTAAATATTCTACATTACTCTGCATGCCCATCCATGGGAATTTTGAATTTCCACCAAAAACAAAAGGACCTTGATGAATTCTGGGTGACGTTTTTCCATTGAACCGAGAGCAGTTCCAATAAATTTAAATGACTGGGCCGGTTTTGTCAGTTTTTTCTTGCACCCATAGCAAATCCAATACCCTAAAAGTCCTTCCAAATCAGTAAACAGGCACCAAAAATTTATCCAAAGTGATTACCAACGGAAGAAACACTAGATTTTGAGAAAGCATAAATAATCAATGCAATGACAAAATGTAAGGTGCTATTATATTTTCATAAAGTTCTAAAAGATGAACAAGTTTACAAAGTGCATAAAAATTAAGGATTATACTCTGATTCAGGACCATCTTCATTCCCAGGAAAGCAGGAACTATCAGGAATGGAACTCAAAATACACGTCCTTCGATAGTCCTCTCTGCTGGAAGTTGTAATAATTCACGAATCCCTTCACAAACCTGCCAATAAAAAATGTTAAACACTCGTATTGTACCTCTCTCACCAACCCCACTTGTCTTACAAATGAACAATATAGAAAAAGTAGCTTTAGAGCTACATAAATTAGAGTTTTAGGATCCCAGAAGAGTCAATATTTGTATACTCGACAGGGATTTTTTTAAGGAAGAAAGTTCCATTTTCACCACTGAACTTAGGTGGGCGAGTCAAAATCAACAAAAGATGAGGTACAATGATCGAATTGAATCTTGTAACTAAGAAACAAAGAGAACAGAAAAATGTTAATTATGAAATACATACCAACTTGATCTGCGCTTTAATTGATGCAATTAATTGAGTGTACTCTTCTATCTGTCTGCACAAAAACATATGCAGGCTCGTCAATAAACGAAAATTTGAAACCTTAAAGGAACACAAGATCCTTAAACTTACAGGATTAGTAAAAGCACTAATCTAAACACCGCAGCACTTAAAACGTTTACCTGGCTAACCTCTCTTCTTTGAGAGAGAGAAATTTTAAAGCTTCAGACCATGTGAACTCGACATGAAACCCAAGCCCGACATCTACAAATATGCTTCGTGTATCTGGCCTGTACAAGTAGAGACGATAAGCTCTAAATTTGCAGGAGAAAGGTAAATTAAGTGGGAGTAAGAGAATCAGCCTCATCATTGAGCCCATGGCTCTAAGGCCAGCCCTTCCAACCATTCATTGGATTGGATATGGACCACCGAGCTAAAAAATTTCTGAGTAGAAATTGATGATAAATGTCGGAAATGGAAACAAATGCAACTCGTAAGCAGGTAATATTGTGGTTGTTTAGGCTTGAGTGCGTTCAAGAAAGGGGAGGGAGGATCCTAGTACCTAAAAATTAAAATTAAGTGGGAGTTATTATGCTTTTCTTCCCTTTGATTGTTTTGACAGATGAAAAATAAGAAAAGTATAATAACTCAAGTAGCTTGATATCCAATCTCACAGCCATGGGTTGACATGATATATTCAATGGGGCTAGCGATAAAGTAACATGACATAGAGACAATCCAAATTTCATAGTGGCCACCTACCTAGAATATTGAAATCCTTCCAGTTTTCTAACAACCAAATATTACAAGATCGTTGTTTTGTGAGATAAGTCGAAAACCAAATATTATAAGGTTGGATAGTTGTTTCGTGAGATTAGTCGAGATGCACGCATAGAAATTTAGAACAAATGAAAATGAAAAAAAGGCAACCAGATTCATTATCTAGATCAGTAAGAGAAACTTACACATCGCCTTGTCCATAGACTTCAGAGCCAAGATTGACCAACATTCTGAGATTAGTTATACTATTTTTCTCCAAATTCTCAATGTTCCTACGAAGGTCTGAACTAATAGTATAAAAATGTTAAGTGTCACAATGAAAAATACCATTGAGAATGCAACGTAGCACAAGCGAAAGATGTATGACGGGATAATTAAGAATTAAGTAAAGCCATAAATCTGAGGCGGAGTCAAATGAATTAAAAAGGATACAACACTTTCTGCTGCTCAAACACTTTATCCCTGCCAAACAACAAACAATATAGAAAAAACAGTTAAATGAATTTTACACCTTTCAAGTTTTCAACAAATACTCACAAACAATTTTTTTCCTTCATTTCCTCTCCCCAACAATGAAATTACATTTCATCAAAACTAAATTTGAAAATTGTCGAAAAACCAAGTAACAAAAAAGTTCAACCAACAAAATACTAAGTTCACCTTAATGTCCATAGATAACCACAAAAATACTCCAATTTTAGGTCAAAAAAACATAACATGAAACCCTAATTAAAGAACATACAGAACTAGAAGGTCTAGTATCAACAAAATTAGTTTTATCCAACAACAATAGCTAGCCACATAAGTTAAAAGACACCAAAGATTTTTTTTCACAAAATTAATATGAAACTCTTCTCTTCCATTGACATCTTGAATTCTCAAGATGCCTGTTATCTTATATACCAACAAAATAAACACAAGATAAGATCAAAATTCAACCTTCTGGATGTATAGAAACCAACGACTGATATCCAAGAAATACTAGACAATGGAGAATTCTGAGAGCTCCCATCTCTCTCAAAGCCAAAGGAAAGAAACAGAAATGCATCTTTGAATGGACACAGAAATCAATTCCATATGATAACTGAATTGAAGGAGAATTTGAGAGCTCTCATCCCTCCCACCAAGGCAATAAAAAAGATACCTCATTAAACCAGAGCAATGCACATGACATATATACCCATCACAAGTTCACAAACATTATGACTACTACATAGGCCAAACCGGTTTACAAAATACCTCACAAATCATTCCTCTCCTGTATTATCCTCTTACTACAACATAGGGTGGGACAAAAAAGGAGAATATTCGCACTATGTGCTAAGAAACTTGTCATCGCAAGTAACACAATAACATTTAGACAAATGGAGTTTGAAATCGAGGGATCTTCAGCTCCAAGAACTCCAGGACCAGGCTGCTTCCTTTTCAAGATGGAATTATCTCGTCATCCAGACATAATAAAGAATTGTATCGACACAAAATAGTTATCTACTAGCCATGTTTTCTTGCTTTAGTCACCAATTGGCTTATCACGGTCATCCAAGATTCCTACCAATCCTTCAAAGCATGTGATTAAGATCATTAGACAATAGACACCAACCACCTCCACATAACTTCAGTTTTTAATTAATTACCAAAATCTAACAATTATCAAATCTTGGGCAATACTGATATTTAATACTATTCTATGGAAGACAATGAAAACAGATATAAGTTAAGCCACACATCATCGATTAATTGTCACATCAATTAAGACGGATGAACAATATTATACATTTCGCTTGATAGACAATGCTTCATTGGGATCCTTCAAAATGCACGAAGTTGAGAAACTAAAACAAATGCATACCTTTCAGCAATTGCATGCACCAAATCAGGTTTCAAGCGACGGTCAACAAATTCCTCAAACCTTTTAACTTTCTCATTCCGAAAGTTATCAATTCCTGCATCCATGTTCAATAGATGACAACTGATCGTGACAGCCTTGCGGGTGTTCTAAAATAGTTGTGAACAACAAAGTGGCGAAACTTCTATCCTCCTGCATACACAATTGTCAACGTTTTCGTTATCTGGGAAATTGATGTCAAACTTCAAAAGAATTTATGAAACTGCTAGGAGGGGAACAATATCAACAATCCGTCAACAATTTATGGGCTATTTACCGATTCAGTTGTGCTGGTACGGACTTTGTTAGAGATGGAGCGCAGCGGCGTCGGCGAGTGGGAGCAACGGAGCCATTGACGTGAGCGGGAATGGGAGTGGAGCTAACGGCAACGGTAAGCGGCAGCTATGCGCGGGAGAATGGTGAATCGATACGCCAGTGTTGAAAATGGAGGCGGAGTAAGCACCTAGGGTTTTTACTTGTGAGTCAAATAATTGTAAATAAAATTGGACTATATAAGTGGCTGAAATCTTAATTTAGTTCACTTGTAACTTTTTTTTCCAATTGTAAATTTCAGGGAAAATGTACATTTTTATCGTAAAATTTGAGTATGGGCCACATTTATTCATTTGTAATGAAAATGGTGAATCGTGTTTATTTAGGATAATAAATCTATCACATATCGTTATTATTATTGTTACCGTTAATCCTAACAGTAATTGTAAATATGAAAAACTCGTACTTATTGTAATAGTAACGACATCAACTAGTAGATCTCACGTAATTTTGAAATGCAATCAAATTGATCATCCTCACACCTCAATTAGAGGTGATCTCATATTTCATTAAGGATATATAATACAGATAGACAATAAACAAACCTAATCAAATGGGATCCACTTTTTAAATTACCATTAATTTATGTTTTACATGGGGTTAAACATAACCTTAACTCCATATCGATGAATGAGTCTTCAAATTCGACATATTAGTTTTTAGATTTGAATTCCAAAGAAAAAAATGCTCTTTGATTGTAAATTTGAGTTTGGATTCATTTGACAGGATGAGTCTTTAAACTTTCCATATAATTCTTAGATGTCTATATTTTTTTTATTATCATTATTACTCCATGTGGCTTAAATAAATACTGATTATTTATTTTTAAATAGTCGTTGTGGAACAACATGTTAATTGTTATTGTTCTTAAAACTAAAAATATTAAGGAAAAAAAGGGCTCCTCTCTATCTGTTTCTTCTCTTGTCCTCACTATTTGTTTCTCTATACCATGACCCATTTGAAAAATATAGTCTATATTTTTAAAACTAAGTTTTATAACATCTTGCTTGCATCATAATGAAATGTAGTTATGAAATTACCCATTGTATATGCATGTTGATGTTCGACTCTCTAATTTTTCATTGTCTCTTTTTTTTTTTTTTTTTTTTACATTTTTTCAAATTTTGTCATTACTTTAAACTTGGCAAATAGTGGAGGCAATTAGTGAATAACATATTTATGGTGAATAGATGAGGATATTTCACTGATGAATAGATAAGTGGTTTGAATCCTTCTATCCTCATTTATTGTCCTAAAATAACTAACATAATTTATTTATAAAAATTGAAACTTTAAAAAATAAGAACTGTTTTATAAAGAACAAATTTCACAAATAGAAATGAAGGATCTCTAATTACAGTGGACCTTTGAGCGGAAGCGGATTGTCAAACTCCATTGTGATGAACTCATATATTTACAGTTAAACTGGACAGATTATGAAATATATAAATTAATACAAGCTTAAAAAAAACAAGGATTAAAAAGACACTACTTTGAAGACCCTTCTTCAAGTATAATCCCAATCAAACATGAATAGCGAGCAAGACGATCTCCCTCGAACAGCAACGAGTAGTAACTCGATCTCGAACAAAACGGACATTACCACTAGATTACTTGGTATTTGTGAGATAGGAGTGGTGGGCTCTGGCTTATTTTGGTTTGAGGGAATATTAGTGTGGAGGAGGAAAAAGATCGAGTAGACGACAACACTATCGGTGTAGATAGAAATCTGTAGCATAAACAATGTACTCGATCGTGTGGGCCTCTAGTGATCGTTTGTAAGACTCTCTTACTTGATTACTATTAACATAAGTCGTTTTTCATTGTATTTTGGAATAATTAAAACAATTTTATTTATCCCAATTTGCCATAAAACTGTATAACTACCCACTAAGGATGGTTATAGAGAAAAGAAATTAATTATCATATAATTAACAAATTATAAATAAATATATAAATAACTTATCATATTATATTATAACCTATAGTTTTAATATTGCATCATATACAATATATAAACCATAGTTCTTTTTCTTTATTTATAACATTTAATATAAATCATATTTATATTAAATTTATAAACTATGAATCTAATTCATAGAAATTAATAATTTGAATTATATTCAAATATTAGTTCCTCCAATCAAACAATAATGTATTAAATACATTATATCAATTATATCATATATAATTTAATTAATTTAATTATATCATATATAATCAAATTCCCTCTTGTTAATTTGAACATTTCAAATTAACCCAAAAACTTATTATCAACTTAAATCCATTGAGCTACCAAGGGACCTTATAGACTTGTAGTTTGAAGCTCCAACGGTACGTGAATAACTAATTAAACTTTTTAATCCCACTATCCACCATCTGTTAACTGCCAAACATTCTACTAAAGACCGAAAATTGCATTCTTTGCACTACAGATATATTTATGTATCCATTGGATATAACCAATCAACAGTACGATGACTCTTCACAAATTGCTCATAAGTACAGTTGGACTAAATTACCGTTTTACCCCTATAGTTACATCTAACTCCTTAAGTACCACTAATTCCTCTAGTGAACAATAGATCATAATCCCACTATGACTGAACCCCTATCGAGCCAAGAAAGAGTGTGGCGCCACATTGTTCAAAATCCGGAATCAGCCCTTAAAGGAGTAATTTATCTATTTACCCTTGCATCGGGGAAGGAGTGGATTCCATCTTGTGTAGCTGAGTTTCCAGCTCCCCAATCAGACGAATCCCCAAAATGGTAGGCTTGTTGAGTCGATGATCTGGCAACTCTCACCCATGCAAATCAAAGGACCGCCCTCATAGGCAAGAGTTCACAACTCACTTAAGATTAAGGTCATGTTACCTATGGTCATCCTAGTGAAATGAAAGTCTTAATTATGAACGACGTTATATAACGAGACTAAGTATTTCGTGGTCCGGTCTTATACAAACTCCTTTGTATAAAATATACCTACTCACATATTTAATACATGAATGATCATAACCAGATCATTTGTAGCACTTTACAACATTTGTAACACCTACAAAACGGACCATACTCGTAGTGTCACCAGGATAAGGTATCCAGCCTTATCCATATACTACAAACCATTTAGGTTATCACTTAAAACACGATCCACTTGTATGTCTCTACATACATGTTTAAGTTACGTCAATAACCAGGGATCTTAGTTTATTGGTTTGTGGTTAATGCAACTAAAATATCAAATATTTCATAGACAATGTGAATAAAATATCATATATTATAAATCATAGAATGTTTGTTCATACAAGTATTTACAAACTACAGAACCCTACGAGATTTAGGGCATCAACCCCAGCAGTCTCTCATTTGTTCTAAAGCTAGTGGGGTGTACAAGACAATCAAATTACAAGTACACAAGACAATAAACTAGGGCACAAACGCCCAGTACGAGATCTCCCATTTGCCTTAGTCCAGCCATGGTCTATCCTATAGACCCATACTCTACAGGTGACCCTCAAATACTGTAGCTGTGAGGACCTTCGTAAACAAATTAACAACGTTGTGCTCCAAAACTATCTTCGTGACAATCACGTCCCATCGATGCACACTCGGATGAGATGGTATTTTCGCTCAATGTGCTTGCCACGCTTATGACTCCAAGGCTCACGGGAATTCGCTACAACACCACTATTATCACAATAAAGGGTGTGTTGGGATTGGTGTCCTAATTCTCCCAGTGTCTCGTTGTTTGTAATATACACATTGTTTATGAATAAAATAAGCATTATTTCATTCTGGCATTTACTCATATCCAATAAACAAAGTACCATGATTATTATATGTAAACTTAAGCATGTATATGAGATATATAAGTGGATCATGCCTTAAGCGATAACCTAAATAGGTCTGTAATATAAGGATTAAGGTGGGATACCTGATCCTAGTGACACTATGGATACGACCCGCTTTGTAGAGGTTTGCAAGTGTTGCAAACTACTACAGATGGTAGATCCTGACCACTCATGTGGAGACATGCGAGCGGAGGCGTTCTATATAAAGAGTTTGTATAAGACCGGACCGCGAGATGATTTGTCTTTGTATATAATGTCGTTGATACTGGAGATTTACATCTAACCTAAAACGACCATAATGACATGACCTCAATCTTGAGTGTTTTGGGAACTCCTGCCTTTGAGGGCGGTCCTATGATTAGTATGGGTGAGAGTGGCCAGATTACCAATTCAACATACCTACCTTTTTATGGACTTGTCTAATTTGGGAGCTGGGAACTCAGTTACACAAGATGGAATTCACTCATTCCCCGAAAAAGGGGTAAGTAGATAGATTGCTCCTTTAAGGGTTGATTCGGGGCTTAAATATAATGGCCACAGCTTCTCTTTGGAAGAGATGACTCAGTTATAGTAGGACTATGACTTATGTTCATTAGAGGGATCAGTGGTACTTAAAGAGTTAGATGTAATTACAGGGGCATAACGATTATTGGTTGAGTTGTACTTAGAGCGGTCTGTGAAAGGTTGTCGCACTGTTGATTGGTTAAGATGGACACATAATATGTCTGTAGTAAGGAGAGTTCAGCCGTCAGTCTTTAGTGGAGTGCCTGACAGTTAACGAATGGTAGATCCCGTGACTAAAGAGTTTAGTCAGTTATTCACGTACCGTTGAATCTTCGAGCTACAGGTCCATAAGGTCCCCTTGGTAGCTCAATGGATTCAAGTTGAGAATCAGTTGTTGGTGTTGATTTGAAATGTTCAAATGGACAAGAGGTAATTCGATTATATATGATATGATCGGTATGATGTATGGGATACATCTAATAGAGGATTAATGTAAATGAAATTTACATGAAATATAAAAAGAGTTATGGTTTATATGTTTCATGAGATGAAATATTAAAACTATAGGTTATAAATATATTGTGGTAAGTTAGTTATCATTTATATTTATAATAATATTAATTATTGGATAATTATCTCTTTTTCTCTAATAACCAATCGAGTGAGAGGTTATTGGTAGTTTCATGGTAACCGTGAGATAAAAGGAAAAATATTTTCCTAATTTTAGTAATGTTAATTTGAGATTTTCAATCTCGAAAAGTTCTTACGAAAAGGTTGTCAAGTAAATCAGATTTACTAAATGACAGCTTGGAGACTAGACGATCATGGAAAGTTTCTATACGATAGACTCTTAGTTGACCGATGAGCTAAACGATCGCATAACTTTTGTTAAACGATTGGGCATCGTTCTATTCAATAGGCTTTGTCATTTCCCACTTACTCAATCGTTTACACGTTTGTTCTTCCTCCGGTCTCAACCTCTAACGAAGTCCACACAGAGCCCACACTCTAGATTCTCACATCGAGAATACCAAGATAACCTTTTGAGTGGTGTCATACTCAACTCGACACTAGTCGAGGTTCTGTGGAGGTTGTTCGTGGTGTTCGGAGTGTTCATGATCCTTGTGATCGCTTTGTTCGAGTTCGTTGTGATCGTGCAGTGTAGTAATCGTGCTGTACGAGCGTTCGAATGTTGCAATGTTGCTGATTGTTTAAACATTCATGATCAAAGGTCTTGAATATGAGTCTTCAAAGGTTTGTTAATTTCTTCCCTTGATCGTATAGTAAAGCATGCTTAATTTCTATTTTGCGCAAAGCTTGTTGTTTCCGTTTGTGACTATAATTGTGTATGTATATATATGATTGAAATTTGGAAAGATCCTTTCGTTGCTCATGGAAATCCTCGTGTCTGTTTTCCTTCAGGGTAATAGCCCTAGACATGTCTAGAAAAACTTCCAGATCAGTCAAGAATCTTCTGAGCCAAACGACCTCTTTAACAGCTTCACAAGCCGCTACATACTTAGCCTCCATGGTGGAGTCCACGATGCACCCTTGCTTGGTGCTTCGCCAGACTACAGCTCCTCTATTAAGAGTGAACACTAATCTTGAAGTGGATTTCCTAGAATACTTATCAATTTAAAAATTAGAGTCAGTGTATCCTGTAAGGATCAAATCCTTAGAACCATACACAAGCATGTAGTCCTTCGTTCTCCGAAGAAACTTGAGGATGTTCTTGATGGCTATCTAGTGACCATGTCCTGAATTAGACTGATATCTACTGACTATCCCTACTGCGTAGCAGATGTCAGGTCTAGTACATAACATCGCGAACATCAAACTGCCTACGACAAATACATAGAGGACCCGTCTCATTTCCTCAACCTCTTTAGAGGTCTTAGGACACTGTTCTTTAGACAATGTAACTTCGTGCCTGAAAGGCAATACGCCCCCTTGGAATTTTACATCAAGTACTTGATCAATATTTTGTCGATGTACGATACCTGAGACAGTGCTAGCATTTTGTTCTTTCGATCCCGAAAGATCTGAATCCCAAGAACAAACTGAGCCTCTCTCAAATCTTCCATTTGGAATTGGGTCGCTAGCCAGTTCTTAACTGAAGTCAGTAAGCCTAAATCATTCCCAATTAGTAGGATATCATCTACATATAACATTAGGAAAATTACTGAACTATTGATGATTTTGTTGTAGACACAAGGCTCATCAACGTTTTGGTCAAAGCCATAAGATTTTATCGCATTACCAAACCTTATGTTCCAAGATCAAGATGCCTGTGTTCAATCCATAAATGGACCAATTCAGCTTGCAAACCTTTTGCTCTTGACCTTGGACTATAAATCCCTCGGGCTGCACCATATAAATTATCAAGATTGCCATTTAGAAAAGTAGTCTTGACATCCATTTGCCATATCTCATAGTCATAATATGAGGCAATGGATAGAAGGATCCGGATAGACTTTAGCATAGCAACAGGCAAGAAAGTCTCCTCATAGTCGACTCCCTCTACCTGGGTATAACCTTTTGCCACCAGTCTAGCCTTGAAGGTTTGCACCTTACCATCAACACCTCGTTTCCTCTTGTAGATCTATTTACAACCTATAGGTTTAACCCCATTAGGTTGATCTACAAGATCCCAAACTAAATTGAAGTACATAGACTCCATTTCGAGATCCATGGCTTTGACCCATTCATATCTGTTAACATCCTTCATTGCCTTCTTGTAAGACAACAGATCCTCAACCTCGCCATCAGCTACCATGGCTAGGATTTCAATTAAACCCATATAGAGAATAGGTGGGTTCGCACGCCTCCCACTACGTCAAGGTTCCCTCAACACTTGAGGTGGATTTGACCTACTAGATGAACTTACGTCAACAACTCTTGTTGAGGTAGTAGAATCTTCAATAACTCTTGTTGAAGATTCAATGGTTTCTTTGGAAAGCTCATTCAACACGATTTTACTTCTAAATATGTGCTCCTTTGTATGATTCTTCTTAAGAAAAGTAGCATTTGTTGATATAAATACTTTATTTTCTTTAGGATTATAAAAATAAACCCCTCGTGTCCCTTTGGGGTAGCCTATAAATAGGCATAACCTCGAACGTGGTTCCAGTTTCTTAGGATTAGCCTCAAGCACATGTGTTGGGAAACCCCATATGTGAAAATGATGTAAACTATCTTTACGACCATTCCACAACTCCAAAGGTGTTCCGTCGACACTCTTGGAGGGAACACAGTTCAAGATATAATCTGCAGTCTCTATTGCAAAACTCCAAAATGAGTCAGGTAAGGAAGGTAACTTATCATCGATCGAACCATGTCCAACAGGGTTCAATTTCTCCTCTCTGATACACCATTCTGTTGAGTGTACCAGGTGCTGAGAGTTGGGGAAATTATTCTATGTTCTATCATATAGTTATGGAATTCAAAATCCAAAAACTTTCCACCTCGATCAGATCGAAGCGTTTTAATCGTTTTACTTAATGCATTTTCAACTTTAGCCTTGAACTCTTTGAACTTTTCAAAGGACTCAAACTTATGTTGTATTAAATAAACGTACCCATACCTCAAATAATCATCAGTAGAAGTGATGAAGTATTCATAGCCTCCCCTGGCTTGCACATTTATCGAACCACAAAGATCTGAATGCACTAACTCTAGAGGCTCTTTGGCCCTATAACCTTTTCCAGTAAAAGGCCTTTTAGTCATGTTGCCTTCAAGGCATGACTCGTACATAGGTAAAGAATTTTCTTCTAACTCGCTTAAAAGTCCATTCTTCACCAATCTCTCAATCCTATTGAGATTAATGTACCCTAAACGTAGGTGCCAAAGTTGAGCATTTTCTTTAGGAGAAACATTAAGTTGTTTGTTTTGAGTTATGTCAGTTTTAAACATCTCTATGTTATAGAGGGAATTTGTTGCTAACGGCCTTAGCACATACAAATTATTTTCCAGTTGAGCCGAACATATATCAACACCATTTTTCAAAATAAACACTTTATTTATAGAAAACTTTTGTGTATAATTACATTTGAGCAAAAACTTTACAGAAATTAAGCTTCTTTTTAACTCGGGAACTACATAAACATCATTTAGAATGATAAACCTATTTTTTAAAGTCAACTGGAGACCTCCCACTGCCACAATTGAGACGATGTGCTCGGTTCTAACTCGCATCGTCATCTCACTAGCACTAAGCTGTTGCCAGAAACTAATTCCCTGAAATGAAGAACAGGCATGGTTAGTGGCCCTAGAGTCAATAATCCAGGCAGAATTATCATTCTCCACTAAACAAGTTTCCAAAACTAGTAAATCGTATTTACTTTGTTTGGCCTTCTTCTTCTCAGCCAAATAACGTGGGCAGTTTCGCTTCCAATGCCCATTCTGGTTGCAATGGAAATATCTTCCCTTGTCAACCCTCACTGGTTGCCTACCTCGTGGAGCAACAGGTTGTGGGTTACTATGCGCCTTCCCCTTACGACCCTTCTTCTTCTTCCACTTGCTGGTGCCAGAAGAAAAAGGTGTAGACTTAGTTCCTGAGGTCGAACCTTTATGGAACTTTTTAGAAGATGAAACAACATTTGTCTCATCAACCTTATTTTCTTTGCTTTTTAGCAAATATTGGAAAGTCTGCAACTCATTTAGTAGAGTTATAAGGTTATAATCAACCCTGTTCAGAACAGCATTGCTTACGAAGTGAAGGAAGTTTTTTGGTAACGACTCCAAAATTATACTAACCTGACTGGCCTCATCGATGCTCGACCCGTTCATCTCCGCCATGTTGAAGTGGACCATCATATTGAGAACATGTTCTCAAACAGATGTTCCCTCCTTCATCCATGAGTTGAAGATGTACTTTAGATCGTCGTGCATGAGCTACTGATAACTTGTAGAAATACAAGTTATTTATGCTGCCTTATCTAGATATTGCGGCCAAAAGAGAAGGAATATGCGTTGATTGTATGTAAATTAGCTCAGAAATACAATAATTATGAATTATCGCAATTACACCCACTAACATTGTCAAGATGGTAGAAGAGGATATTTTTACTCTGTTTTGCAGGAAACCAAGTCACCGCTTGCGATCAAGGTTCAACGAGAAACTAAACAATGCATCTTTGTTACATTGCGCCCGTCAATCAACAATGAAGAGACAATTAACGCAATGACGACACAATGCGACAGTCGATCCAGAGCTAATTTTCAACCGCATGCGGTAATTAAAAACAACACTGCATGCGAGCAACCGATCAAAAGATGCAGCTGAATAATGCAAAGGCGGAGGATTGTGACACGTGTACAACTAACCGTTGTGCAGATTTGACGGTCTGATTGCATAACAGAATGAATATTTATTCCTTCATCTCCAGAATTTCCATAATAAAAAGTGGGGTCCACAAGCCAAGAGTCAAAGCTTTTCACCTATAAATACCCCTATAGAATTCAGAGAAGATATACTTGATATGGGTATAATTGATACGAGGGCTAATTGCTGCTGAATTGCTGAGAGAGAGGCTGAGCTGAGTATTGATCGGAAGAAATCTGGGAAGAAAAGAGACAAGGCCAAGAAGTAAGTCTTAGTGCTATTCTGCCAGATCCCCACCGTGAAGCTCTGAGCTTAGATCCCTTCTACCGATTGAGCAAGTCTGAGAGGGAAGCTCATCCTTCCGCACGATCCATCCACACTGGCAAGCAAGTTTCCATCCAGATCGGTGCTAAGACGTTGGTACTTATTTGTATTTAATTTTAACTCTATTCATCACTGTATTTCATCTTCTTAATCTCTTCATTCACAAATCATGTATCAGACGCTGAATAGAAATATTGAATGTCTCAATCATTTTCATATCCACTTCTCTGTCTATTTCCGTTCCTCCATTTATCATGTTCTTCATAAAGTCTTCTTAATCCCTTGGTAATTAATATGGATTAAACAAGTAACTTAATCTGTGATAGAGAAATAAGAATGTTTAGCTAAAGCATGCTATAGGACATCTTTACCTATGAGAGTGGAAGTGAGGATGTCATTCTGATCTGTCGAGAGAAGGTTAGAAGAATGCGTTAACTAAAGCGAGTAGTACTTCCAGAGATGGAAGCAACCTTGCGTTCATTACATTCATCCCTGTTTCACCACAGAGATGTGGGAGCGTGGCCGATCACCGAGAGGTGTACGCCAAGGGAAAAGTGGAATCGTACTAATATCTTTATCACAATTAAGAAACCTGCGATGTTTATATTAATTATCTTTTCTGTTTCTACTTTGTACATAAGACTTTTCACCGCATTACACGATCTTTGCATAATCTTCACAGCAAGCCTTGACCTTAGTATCTTGTATCATGAAACCTGTACCTTGTATCATCTTAGCAAATTTATTTTATCGCAATTTACTTTAACGCAATTTATTTTATTATCGCAACTTTACCGCGTTACTTTACTTTATCGTAGGTTTATATTCTTGTACACAACAATTTTTATTAATTGAAAACCCCTGGTCGCGTGTATCACAAGCATAACGCAATAACCTCAAACAGTCCTTGTGTTCAATCTCGGATCACACCGAAAAACTTGCGGTGAAATTATACTTGGTTTCAACGCAAGGAAACTTGTGACAACGCACAGTATACTACAAGAACATTGTTAATTAATGCATATCTAGAAGTAGTATCACATGGATTTATATCTTGCGTGCATCTATTGTGTGACATAAAATCAATTTTAAGTTGACAAGTTTATTACTTCTAGATATGCGTTAATTAACAATGTTCTTGTAGTATGCTGTGCATTCTCACAAGTTTCCTTGCGTTGAAACCAAGTATAATTTCACCACAAGTTTCTCGGTGTGATCCGAGGTCGAACACATGGACTATTTGAGGTTATTGCGTTATGCTTGTGATACATGCGACCAGGGGTTTTCAGTTAATAAAAGTTGTTATGTACAAGAATATAAACATGCGATAAAGTAAAGTAAAGTGGTAAAGTTGCGATAATAAAATAAATTGCGTTAAAGTAAATTGTGATAAAATAAATCTAAGCTAAGATGATACAAGGTACAGGTTTTATGATACAAGATACTGAGATCAAGGTTGGCTGTGAAGATTATGCAAAGATCGTGTAATGTGGTGACAAGTCTTATGTATGAAGCAGAAATAGAAAAGATAATCAATACAAACATCGCAAGTTTTTTAATTGCGATAAAGATATGAGTACGGTTCCACTTTTCCCTTGATGTACACCTCTCGGTGA
This sequence comes from Benincasa hispida, assembly GCF_009727055.1. Taxonomy (NCBI): domain Eukaryota; kingdom Viridiplantae; phylum Streptophyta; class Magnoliopsida; order Cucurbitales; family Cucurbitaceae; genus Benincasa; species Benincasa hispida. The sequence goes on from NC_052357.1 coordinate 3,920,589, forward strand.
TCGGCCACGCTTCCATATCTCTGTGGTGAAACAGGGATGAATGTAATGAATGCAAGGTTGCTTCCATCTTTGGAAGTACTACTCGCTTTAGTTAACGCATTCTTCTAACCTTCTCTTGACAGATCAGAATGACATCTTCACTTCTGCTCTCATAGGTGAAGATGTCGTATAGCTTTAGCTAAACATTCTTATTTCTCTATCACATATTAAGTTACTTGTTTAATCCATATTAATTACCAAGGGATTAAGAATACTTTATGAAGAAAACGATAAACGGAGGAAGGGAAATAGACAGGGAAGTGGATATGAAAATGATCGAGACATTCAATATTTCTATTCAGCATCTGATACATGATTTGTGAATGAAGAGATTAAGAAGATGAAATACAGTGATGAATAGAGTTAGAAACAAATACAAATAAGCACCAACATCTTAGCGTCGATTTGGATGGAGACTTGCTTGCCGGTGTGGATGGATCGTGCGGAAGGATGAGCTTCCCTCTTAGGCTTGCTCAACCGGTAGTAGGGATCTAAGCTCAGAGCTTCACGGCAGGATCTGACACAATAACACTGAGACTCACCTCTCGGCCTTGTCTCTTTTCTTCCCGGATTTCTTCCGATCAGTACTCAACTCAGCCTCTCTCTCAGTAATTCAGCAGCAATTAGCCCTCATATCAATTATACCCGTATCAAGTATATCTTCTCTGAATTCTATAGGGGTATTTATAGGTGAAAAGCTTTGACTCTTGGCTTGTGGACCCCACTTCTTGTTATGGAAATTCCGGAGATGGAGGAATAAATATTCCTTATGTTATGCAATCAGACCGTCAAATCTGCACAACGGTTAGTTGTACACGTGTCACAATCCTCCGCCTTTGCATTATTTAGCTACATTTTTCGATCGGTTGCTCGCATGCGGTGTTGTTTTTATTACCACATGCGGTTGAAATTCAGCTCTAGATCGACTATCGTATTGCGCCATCATTGCGTTAATCGTCTCTTCATTGTTGATTGACGGGCGCAATGTAACAGAGATGCGTTATTCAGTTTCTTGTTGAACCTTAATCGCAAGCGGTGACTTGGTTTCCTACAAAATAGAGTAAAAATATCCTTTTCTTCCATCTTGACGATGTTAGTGGGTGTATGATAACTTGTAGAAATACAAGGTATTTATGGCACCTTATATAGATATTGCGGCCAAAAGTTAGTAATTATGCGCCAATTGTATGAAAATTAACCTAGTATGACAATAATTATAAATGTTTGCAATTACACCCACTAACGCCAAAAAGATGGAAGACAAGCCAAACTTTACTTTGTTTTACAGGAGACCGAGTCACCGCTTGCGTTCAAGGCTCATGAGAAACTAATCAATGCATCTCTGTCACATTACGCCCGTCGATCAACCATGAAAAGACGATTACCGAAGTAACGGCGTAATACTACAGTCGATCCAAAGCTACACTTCGACCGCATGCGGTAATAAAAACAAACATTGCATGCAAACCCATGATCGAAAGATGCAACTGAGCAATGCGAGAGCGGAGGATTGAGACATGTGTACAACTAACGGTTGTGTAGAATTGATGGTCTGATTGCATAACAGAAGGAATAATATCCTTCCATCTGCGGATTTACCAAAACCATCACGTGAGGACCACAAGGCCGGAGTCAAAGGATCTGCTTCTATAAATACCCCAGTGATTTCAGAGAAAAGTATGCTATTGGATACTGGGCTAAATGATGTAAGATTTTAAAGAGAAAAGGCTGAGCTGAGTGCTGAAGAGAAGAAATTCGGGAAGAGAATGAGATAAGGTCGAGAGGTAAATCTCAGATTCGACCTGTCATATACCCGATCGAAGCTCTGTGCAGAGACCCTTGCTACCGGTGGAGCAAGCTTAAGAGGGAAGCTCTTCCTGTCATCGAATCCATCCAATCCGGCAAGCAGATCTACATCGAATATGTGCCAAGACATTGGCACCGGATTGTATATGTTCTATCTCTCTTTCATTGTACATATTTTCTTTATCTCTTCATTCACATATCATGTATCAAACACTTAGTAGAAATATTAAATGTTTCGATAGATTTCGTTTACCACTTTCTGTCTATTTTCATTCACCCATTAGTCCCTTTCTTCATGATGTTTTCTTAATCCCTTGATGAGCAGTATGAATCACCAAGAACTTAATATGTATTAAAGTTATAAAATACGTTTAGCTAAAGCATGCTAGACGACATCTTCACCTGTGAGAGTAGAAGTGAAAATGTCATTTTGATCTATCGAGAGAATGTCAGAATAGTGCATTAACTAAAGCGAGTAGTACTTCCAGACATGGAAGCAACCTTGCATTCATTACGTTAGACTCTGTTTCACCACAGACAAGTTGGAAACGCGGCCGATCACTGAGAGGTGTACGCCAAGAGAAAAGCGGAACAGTATTTGTAATTTCAATTCAATTAAGAACTTGCGTTGTTTGTAATACTTATCTTTCTTTTCCTAATCTATTCACAAGACTTGTCGTCGCATCCCACGTCTTTGCACAACCTTCACAACCAGCCTTAATCCTAGTATCTTGCACATAAAGCCTGTATCTTGTAACATCTAGGTTTATTGTATTTTTATGTCTTATCGCATCTTTACCGTTTTCCTTTATTTTACGGCAATTTACATACTGTACACACCTTTTATAAAGAATTAAAAAACCTTGTCGCATATACCATGAACATATCGCAATAACCGGCACCACTTCCCCGTGTTCGACTTCAGATCACACCGAGAAACTTGCTGTGGAATTACACTTGGTTCCATCGTAAGGAAACTTGTGACAACGTAGGGCATACTATCTGAGCAATCCCTAATTAACGCATAAATGGTAGTAGTATTGCATCATTGTGAGCATTTAATATCATACCGAACGCGTTATAAGTTTATGGCGCCGTTGCCAGGGAACTGGTCAATGGTTTATTGTTTTAGTGATTTTTGGTATTTTGCAGGACAAGTCTCATTGTACTGGCTGTTTAACGTGGAAAGCGGCCTGACGGTTTATGAGTTCTGGTGCTGAACCAGAATTCGTTGCTGACCCTGAGATCAAGAGAACCTTCCGCGCGAAGATACGCCAGAATAGGAATCAACAAAAAAAGGCGGCCAGCATGGTAAATAATAACGATAAGGCGGTGCCAGATGTAAATCAAGGGGTTGTTCGACCGACCCAGGATCCCGTATTCTTGGCAGCGGATCGCAATATCCCAATGTGAAACTATGCGGCACCCAACCTGTATGATTTTTCGCCTGGAATCTCAAGGCCAACTGTTGAGAAGAATGCCCGCTTTGAAATCAAGTCGATCATGTTACAAATGATCCAGAACGTAGGGCAGTTTGTGGGTCTGAAGGTGATGACTCGCATGCTCACTGACCAGCTTCGTTGAGACGAGCAGCAATTTCTCCCTACATGGCGTGACTCTGGAGAATATTAGGTTGTATCTGTTCCCTTACACCTTGAGGGATGAGGCTAAGAAGTGGGCTTATTCACTAGAGCCCAATGAAATCACGTCATGAGGGCAATTGGTTGAGCGGTTTTTGAAGAAGTTCTTCCCACCGGTTGTCAACGCAAGAAGACGGAAGGATGTGCTAAACTTTGAACAAAAAGAGAATGAGACCCTGAGCACTGCTTGGGTGCGGTTTAGAAGGTTGGTGAAAAACTGCCCGCATATCGGGATTCCCGATTGCATCTTGATGGAAACATTCTATAATGGCCTGAACAGAGCAATGCAGGCTGTTGCTGTTACTGATGCCTCTGCGGCAGGAGGTTTTATGGACAAGGCATACGCGAAGGCCAAAGTCATCCTTGATCGCATCTCGAGGAATATGAATGACTGGATAAATGATGAATATGGAGGCTGAGGTGTCGATCGAAGAAAAGCTGAAACAACCATTGTTCTAGTAGAGACAAAGACTACATTGGCCGCCCAGATGGCCACGGTAACCTCAATCCTCCAATCAATTGCCATTAATCAAAGAGCCATTGCTCCACAATTAGTGCAACCCACTACGTCGGCTCAAGTGGTCGCAATTGGCTGCGTTAGCTGTGGAGGAGCTTATGGAGCTGAAGGATGCCCATTGAATCTTCAGCAAGTGTGCGCTATCCAGAACAACCCCTTCAGCAACACCTACAATCCGGGGTGGAGGAGCCATCCTATCTTTGGTTGGGGCAGCAATCCCAACTTAGGAGGGCCAATGAACCATCAAAGGGGCAGCAGAGGGAATCCTCCGTTTCACCATAACCAAGGGCAATTAAGATTGCAGAACCAGCAACCTTCATCATCATCTAATGCCTCGGGAGGATCGTTAGAGGCGCTGCTGAAACAATACATGGATAAGAACAATGTAGTAATGCAAGCCCAAACATCCTCTATATAGAATCTGAAGATCCAAGTGGGCCAGCTGGCCTCTGAGCTGAGAAGTCGGATACCTAGAATACTGCCCAGCAATTTTGAAGCCCCGGGATCAATAGGGAAAGAGCAATGTTCGTGACGACATTGAGTAGGCAAGTATGACCGCCTGAGGAGATGTGGAATACGAGCATCAAAGACAACGCAAATTTTTAGTCCATATCTCGATACTACATTTATTCTGCTTTACTAAATTCCTTCTTTGATTTCTGAACCAAGTTTTAATGATTCATTTAATGCAAATTTTGACTCTTCGAATTTCATTCTTCAGTTACTTATGTGCATTTAATTCATTCCCGCTTTTAATTCTTTGAGTTTTCTGTAGTTAGCGTATGAGCTTTAATTTGTGAATAATTGAGTCATAAAGAAAAATAAATAATAATAATAATAAAATAAAATTCATGTGTAAAACATAAGTTACGAAAATAAAACATTGAACAACAAGAAAGCAAGATGACAATGGGCACATCCCAAACCTACTAGGAATGCATTGCAATCACGTAACTCAACTGTATTGAGTTGAGGGGTGTGTTGCGCTCATATATGTCCTTTGCCCGTCCTTAGCCAAATGCACTATGTTGAGGTATCCTCCAAAAATGCATTGGTTAAGGGGAGTGTTGTGGGGATATATGCGTTGTTGCCCGTCCTCTGCAAAGATGCAGTTGCATTATTGAACACAATGCATTATACCTTATCATGCGTCCATTCAAATAAAATATTAAAGAAAATTTTGTTTGGTAATTCGGGAAGAAGGCCAATTGATTCGTATCCCCAAGCAATTATGGCTTGACAGACGAAAGGACGCTTTTTCTGAAAATTCCATAAATGCGAGAGGTGGAACGACGCGCCTGTTGAGATGCTCGAGGTCAGTCGTCGTACAAATCGCATTGGGCCCCACCACGGCCCAACCTATAAATACCCCCATCTCCATCTTTGGAAATTATTTACCAGCAAATCAGAACCCTAAACATTTTGCTTTCAGAACCCTTTCTTCTCCCAAAAGCTCGAAGTTTACCAGAGCTTCCAACCAGTTTCAATGGCCGACCAAACACCAAACCAACCTGCTTCACCTTCCATCCATGACCAAGCAGCCATGCGAGAGGCAATATTCCTGGCTGCCAGTTGCAGGCTTACCGCACAAGCCCATTCTGTCCTCAAACCCGCCGGAAGATCCCTTGGCCGTTAGGCCTCCTGCATTCAAAAGAGGAGGAAGCACTAAAAGCTTGCCAACACCAACACCGTCCGTCTCCACTGAAAGTGAACGGAAAAGGCGAGACGACACGGAGGTGTTTGGCAATATCTTAAGCACCTTAGAGCAAGGAAAAGGACTACCCGAGGCAGGGGTTGTAAACCACCACTACCTATAGAGGAGGAGACGGTGGTTGTGGTGAAGGAAGCGATAAAGGATGGAGTAGTGGTGGTAGAAGATTTGGTGGCTGAAGAAAAAGATAAAGAAAATGATGTTTTGGTCCCGGAGACTCCGGAGGCTACCATCATCGCAGAAATATTTAATGAGCCTCCACAAATGGAAGAAGAGGAGATTGCAATCATTAAAAGAGAAGAAAACGAGATCACAATTGAAGAGGCCGGAGAAGCGGAGAAAGAGTTAATAACCCCTATCCTTGCGATGGAGGAGATTGCAGGAGGTGGGCTGCCAGCTGAGGCAGGGAAGGAAGCCAGAGCTAGATTGAAGAAGGCAGCAGAGGCTGAAAAGGAAGACAAGAAGAAGAAGAAGAAGAGTAAGGGAAAGAAAGCTGGAAAGGCAGAGTCATCGCATCATCACAAATCAAGAACGAACAAAGAGAAAAAGGATGATGATGAAGATGAAGAGGCCAAGAAGAAGAGGAGAGATGAGAAAGAAGAGAGAAGATTGAGCTGAAAAGAGAAGAGGTGCTTGAGAGAAAAAGAAAAAACAAAGCAGAGAGCTGCAAGCCTCAAGAAGGATGGAGAATCGGCCTTTGTAAGGGAGGATAGGGGGGAAACGACGCAATTAATGGAGTCGCTACAACCTGAAGCAACACAAATGGTTGCGACGGACGAAGGAGAAGAAACAGAGGGAACCCCCTAATACGGCGTCGCAAGGAGAATGCGCCGCAAGGGTCGAGCATCGACCCTCAACGTTTAATGTTAGCATTGGAAGAGAAGGAAAGAAGAAAAAAAGAAGAAAAAGAGAAGCAAGAAAATATGGAGCGGGGCAAGCTCATCATCGTAGAAGGGAATTAAAGAAGAAGATTGGAATTTGAAGAGATGCGAAGCAATAACGAGCTTGCCCGACTTGAAGGGATCCGAAAGCGTGAGGAGGATCAACGTATATTGCTGGCCTCTAAGCAGTTTGAAGAAGAGCTTGAGAGAGAAGAGAAAGAGGCGGAAGAAGAAGAAAGAAGGAAGAAGGAAGAAGAGAAAAGACTGCTTTTGGAAGAGAAGAGGGGGAAGTGCGAAGCTAACAAGTAGCGCTTGTACAAAAGTAAGGGCAAAGAACTCACTGAACGCGAGAAAGAGGAACAGTGTAAGGAGTAGGAAATGAGTCTAAGGCAAGCTGCCCACCTTGCGCAAGCAAAAGGCAAAGACATAGCAGAAAGCAGCGAGCCAGCATCGGCCAAGAAGTGATCAGCTAAAAGAAAGGCGAATGATGACATGCTAATCGATATGGGCTTCTACCCTACGCCGACCCCACTACCTGATCTCATCACGAGTATCATTGTGGAGCATGGGTGGGACACTTTCTGTCAGTGCCCATCCATCATCGTGTCTCAGGTAGTGCGGGACTTCTATAGCGGGCGTCTGCACGAAAATAGGGATGCGGTGACTTTAAAGGGCAAGACAGTACACCTCAGCACAAAGGACATCAATGGACTTTATTAGATGAGGGACAACCCTGATGCATCAGGGAACAAGATCATTGATGATCCTACAGAAGGATTGATGAAAGACGCGCTGAGGGTTATTCTTCCAAACGTTCTTCAAACAACAACAATTATTCTAAGGTTGAAGCGCAGTCTAAGGGCAAATTAAAGGGATATTTAGGTATGGCAAGCCAAGACACATCAAACGTGATTTTCGGGTGAAGGTGGTATGTCATCATTGTGGAAAATAAGGTTATATTAGACCAAATTTTCGTGTGGATCTCAAAGAAGTAGAAGCAAATGTTGTATAGAAAAGTAACAAATCTGAGAAAATTAAATGGGAACAAAGCTTATCAATTAAAGTTATTGATCAACCCAATAATTTGCATGCTAATATTTCTATAGACAACAATACTGATTAGATTGTTAATTTCGGTTGATCTCACTATGCAACTGGAAAGATTTCTCTTTTTTCCGATGTATGTGCTCACCAAGAAGGAAGAGTAATTGTGATGGTTGATAATTCCTCTTGTTATTGAAGAAGGGCATGTTAATGTTGAGAATGGTGGTGTTTCTCTTACATATGTTTATCATGTTTCAGGTTTAAAGAAAATTTTGGTTTCGGTCTCTCAAATTGCCGACTTTGGGAGGTATGTTCTTTTTGGACCAAATAATATGAAAATTATTTCTAATGTTAAGAAATTTGAAGATGATTTTTTGTTCACTGGAAAGAGGAAAGATTTCTCTCTACGTTTTATCTGCAAGTGATGTGTATGCTAAAAAGATAGGTCAGAGTGATGGTGCAACACTTTGGCATGCTCAGCTAGGCCATGTTGATTACCAATTGTTGGACAGAATTTATATAAAGAAGCTGTTTGATGGTGTTCCCCTCTTTAAAGAAATACACCATGATGTGGTTTGCCTTGATTGTCAATTTGGTAAGCCACATCATCTTCCTTTCCCAAATTCAAATAATAGATCTACTGATGCATTGCAGTTAGTTCATTCAGATATGATGGGACCAAATAAAACACTCAGCTATTCTAGTTGTCGTTATGTTATAGTCATTATGGACGATTTTTCTCGTTTCACTTGGGTGTATTTTTTGGAAGCTAAAAGTGATATTTTCTCCAAGTTTATCTTGTTCAAGAAGCAAGTGGAGAAGGAATTTATGTTGCCTATAAAGTGTCTTCGCACAGATAATGGGGGAGAATACATGTCTGATCAGTTTCATATTACTGCAAATAGCATGGGATTCATCGCCAAATGACGTGTCATGACACTCCCTGATAGAATGGAGTTGTTGAATGTAAATTAGCACATCTAACCTCCATGTGCTTGTCTTGGCTGCATGCATAGAATCTCAAAGGAGATATGGGTAGCAACTATTCACTCAGCTTGTCATGTCATAAATCGTTTACCTCCATGGACAGGGTCAGATCTATCTTCTTTTGAGGTACTATATCATCAGAAATCCAATGTGAGTTATCTTTGAGTTTTTGGGTCAATTTTTTGTGTTCATGTTTCAAAAAGTAAACGTACTAAATTAGACCCAGAGGCAAGACGTTGTATTTTAGTTGGATATAATACTCACAGGAAAGGATGGAGATGTATGGATCCAAAGACGAGAGAAGTTTTTGTTTATCGAGATGTGCTGTTTGACGAAGTTTCGTCATACCAAATGGATGCAAATTTAAAGAAGGAAGACATTGTTGACATTTTGCCTTTCTTTACCGATGATGTATTAAACGAGAAGGGTACTAATGTTAATCCTAGAGAAAATGTTGAGACAAATGAAGATACTGAAATTGTTATTCGTAGGTCTTTTAGACTGAGAACACAACCTATTAATTTATCTGATTATAAGGTACAGTTAAATAGTTGTTCATTTTGTATCTTGTTTTTTAATGGGTGATATTTATGAAGATGAACATCAATCTTATAATGAAGCTAAAGGAATTCTTGAATGGGAATAAGCAATGAAGGAGGAAATTTTGGCTCTTAGCAAGAATGACATGTGGGAACTTATTCCAAAGCCAAAGAAAGTTGAATTGGTTACTTGTAAATGAGTTTACAAGTTAAAGAAAAAGCCTGATGGTACTATTGAAAAATATAAAGATCGTTATGTAGCTCGTAGTTTTTCACAACAATATGGTCTATACTATAAAGAGACATTCAACCCTATTGCTAAAATGGTAACCATCCGTGTTAGGGTTGATGCCCTAAAGTCTCGTGTCTTGTAGTTTGTAAACATTTTTTGTATGAACGCTTGTGATGTATAATATATGATATTTACTTCACTGATTGACTTTGCACATTTAGATATTTTATTTGCTTTACATAAACCAATAAACTTAATATCCCTGGTTGTCTTTATGTAACTTAAGCATATATGTAGTTGTTGGGTTTTATGTCCTAAAAACTCGCAGTTTGTAAAATGATAAACATTTTCTATTATCAATATACTTGTTATTAATCTCATAAATTGTATGAAAGTCTAAATCCAATAAACTAAGACCCATGACTATTGTAATGAGTACTTGAACTTTATGTGGAGGCATAAGAGTGGATCAGGTTCGAGTAAATAGTCAAAATGATCTATGGTACATGAATGAGGTTGGGTACCTTATTATGGTAACACCATTGGATGCGGCCTACTCTGTACTTGTTACAAAGAGTTGTAAAGTGCTACATATGATGTGATCCTAATTCGTACATGTTACGACATGAGGAGTGGGGGCGTCCTATACAATGAGTTTGCATAAGTTCAGGACCAAGAAATAAGTCGCTCTCATTTTATAACGCTGTTTACTGTTTAAGACTAACTATTTCACCTAGATGACCTAGGTAACTCGATCTTAATCTTGAGCTAACTATGAACTCCTGTTTATTCGGGATTGCCCTTAGATTTGCATAGTTGAGGGTTGGCTCAATAGCTTCGGCTCAATAAGACTCCTATTTCAGGGGTAAGACGGGATAGATAGCTAGCGACATAGGGTGCAAGACGGAGTTCACGCCTACCCGATTTAGGGATAGGAGAAATTTTGTTCTCTCAAATACTGAATCCAGGTCTTGAACAAGGGGCCTCACTCTCTCGTTGAGCTGAGAGAGTTTGGTTTGGTGATTGGATCACAAACCAGTTGTTGATTAGAGGATCAGTAAGGACTCGAGGAATAAGACGTAATCTCGGGGGTAAAACAAATATTTGACCCAGTCATTATTACGAACAACCTGTGAAGGGTCGACTTGCTGATTATGGTTAAATCACATGGACATAATATATTTACAATGAAGGGAGTGCAACTATGGGCTTTAGTGGAGTGACCCATTAGTTAACGAATGGAGATTAATTTGGTCTAATGAGTTTAGCCAATTAATCTCGGATCGTTGGAGCCCATGATCTGTAGGTCCGCGAGGTCCCTCTACTAGCTTGTAACAGACTAGCTCTAGAATAGCGTGATAAGTTAATTTGAAATGTTCAAATTAGAATTAAGAGAATTAGTAATTATATGAGATATAATTATATGTGTAATTTTAGAATTAAACGGAAAAGGAGAATTTATATATTTAAATATGATTTAAATATATAAAGATGAAAATGTGTTAAAATTAATTTAACATTTGATATTAAATTAATTAAGTTTTATTTAATAATTAATTTATGAAATTAATTAATTTTTCGTTTTTAAAATCAAATAGATTTTTAAATCAAAATTTTATTTTTAGATAAAATTGAAAAAGAAAAAGAAAACTAAAACACAAATGGAAAAATGGGTTTTTCCATTCTCCATCTTTGAAGTAGCTCACACATGAAGCAATTATTTGCCTTGTCTTCTCCAAGCAGAAGCTGCAACTCATGCACCTCTTCTCTTTGCATGTTGATCTGCAATATAATGAGAAGATTGGAGTGAAAATTGGGCATGCAATCTACAGAATTTTGAGAGAAAATTCGGTTTAAAGAAAGGTTTTTCAACAAAGGTTGTTGCATTGAGCTATTCTTCTTCATCCCGTGATTCAAGCTTGTTTTGAGTCTCACAACTCAATCTAGAGCACCAAAAGAATAGTGGGGAAGATCTTGAGGTGGTCTACAATAAAATATGGAGAAGATAGCAGCTGGAGATGGAGCTTTGAAGAAGTTCTACAAGAGGTATGTCTTGAAACCCATTTTTTTTGCAGAAGCATGCTTTATATTATGCCAAAATTAGTGAATTTGACTGCTTAGATGATCCTTGTGCTTCCGCTGTAATTGATACAATCCTACAATAGTGACATACAAGTAGGTCATGTCTTAAGTGATAACCAAAATGGTCTGTAGTATATAGATATAAGAGAAAAACCTTATCCTAGTAACACTATGGACATGGCCCGCTTTGTGGAATAGTTACAAGTATTGTGATTTGTCATAGATGGTCTGATCCTGATCATTCGTGTAGGGGACATGCAAGCGAGGGCGTCCTATACAAATAGTTTGTATAAGACCTAACCACGAAGTGTTAAAGTTTCGTCATATAACTCCGTTCATGACAGAGACTTCACTTCACTAAGATGACCATAGGTAACATGACCTCAGTCCTGAGTGAGTTGGGAATTCCTGCCATTGAGGGTGGTCCTTTGATTTGCATGGGTGCGAATGGCCAAAGCGTCGATTCAAACCTACCACTTTGAGGATTCGTCTGATTTTGGAGCTGGTAGCTCAACTTCACAAGATGGAGTTCACTCCTTCCCCGAAGCAGAGGTAAGTAGATAGATTGCTCCCTTAATGGCTGATCCTGGAGCTTGAACGATGTGGCGCCACACACCTTCTCATGGCCCGAGAGGTGTTCACACATAGTAGGACTATGTTGTATTGTTCATTAGAGGGATCGGTAGTACTTAAGGAGTAAGATGTAACTACAGGGGCAGAACGATAAATTGGCCCAGCTGTACTTACGAGCATCTGTGAAGGGTCATCATACTGATGATTGGTATATTCAATGGAGATAAAAATATATCTATGGTAAGAAGAGTTCAGCTGTAGGTCTTTAGTGGAATGCTTGGTAGTTAATGAATGGTGGATATCGTGGCTAAAGAGTTTAATCAGTTATTTACATACCGTTGGAGCTTTGAGCCATAGGTTCATAAGGTCCCCTTGGTAGCTTAGATACAAGTTGAGAACCAATTTTTGGGTCTGTTTGAAATGTTCAAATTGACAAAAAAGAGTTCAAATATATATGATGTAATTGAACTAGTTAATTACATATGATATAATTAACTTTATGTATGAGATACTTTAATTTGGAGAAAATTGGATATAAATATGATTTATATCTAGTAGAGGAAAAATACTATGGTTAATATATGATATTTAACCATAGGTTATGAATATAATGTGATTATATTTATTATCTATTAATTGGACAGTTATGGGATAATTAGCCCGTGTCTCTTCTGTTTTCATAACGGATGAGTAAGATGAATAATCGCTTTGAGATGCTTAAATAGCTCTCGGTGTGTTAAGCATTTGAGGACATAGTGTTGAAGTGTGTCATCGCTTAGTAAAATCAGAGCCTATACGATAGTGTTGAACGATCGCTTACCTATATGATAGTATTGAACGATCGCTTAACGTTTATACTCGCGCGCGCTATTTACTAGACGATCGTTTACCTTTTACTAAATGATCGTTTAAGGCTCGAATTTTTCTAAACGATCGTATAGACAATCGCTTATCTTTTCCCACACGATCGTATAGACGATCGCTTACCTTTTCCTACACGGTCGTATACTTCACCTAAATGATCAAGCATTTTATCTATACGATAGACGAGCCTTTCTCCCACTTGCTTGATCATTGTGTACGATCTCTCTTCCTCCTCCTCTCTACTAAATCCAAACAAAGCCCACCCTTTGGATACTCACTACAAGAATATTGAGGGCTCCGAGTGGTGGTGTCATCCCCGTTTCCTTCTGTTCGTGTGGAGACTGTTCGAGGTAGACAATTGGGAGTTGCTGAACGATAACTTGTCGTTCTAGCGAAAGCGAGATTTCCTATGAAGAAAAGTCTTCAACTGGTATGATCTCTTGGTCTCTTATTTATTGATCCTTTAAACAAGCCAGTAATTTAGTGTTGTGAATGCATATATGTATGTTTGAATGTATATGTGGAAATTTTGTCACAATGAATTAGAAAGATCCGCTTCCGCTCATAGGTACTCTTGAATAAGAGTTCCTTCAATTGGTATCAGAGCCAGGTTTCAGATATTCCAATTCATTGCTACAAAAGAATTGTATTTACATTCTCGATGGGTGCAACATGTCTATTCTCTGTTTTAATTGTTAAATCATTTGTGGATGTATGAATTAATGGAGTTTTCTGGGATGTGACCTCGATTTATTAAATTCTCCAGTTAATTGTAATGGCCCCTGCATTTTTGGGCGCAATTAATTGCTATCGAGTCTGTAATTTCAAAGTTAGTTTGAGTCTCGAGTCATTCTTAAAGAAGTTCGGAGCAAGGGTTGTTGTTCTTTGAGGAAGAAGACGATCAAGCGTTGGTCGAGTCGTGTAGACGATGAGGTAGACGATCGCTGAGTATCAGATGCTCGACTGTCGTTTAACGCATGCACGCACTAGACAATCGTATAGCTCAACAAGCCCCATCGCTTAGTTACTGGCTATATGATCGCAGAGTAAAAGCGTGGTAAATCGTTTACCTTTCCCGTGTTAAGTGATCGTCTAGACGATCAGGCTTTGTGCCCTTGTTGTCTATGCGATTGTTTAGCTTTCACGCTATCGTCTAGTGTGCACTACACAATCGTTTACCTGAAGACGTTTACTAAATGATGGAAGCTTCCCCCGACAGTTCAAGACCCGGTTCGCTTGTGAACCGGTTTGCTCGGTGGAATAATGTAATAGATAGAATTTTCATTCCGATTTTGTGTTTGTTCATCCCGGTCCATTAATCTATGATTTTATACATGCGATGTATATTTTTTTTATGTCATATGGTATGCACATATAGAAAAATCCCACCTTAGGTTATGCATTGGTCATGCATATTCTCTTTATTATAATTGTTATGATTTAGAAGCATGATTTAAATTACGTAAGTGCATGTTCATACATCATATAATATAAGGGTTATATTTATGTATACATTATTTATTAAGCGTTATAAATACCTCGTTATGTGGCATTGTATGTTTTAGTTATTTCTTTTATAAAGGTTATAAAATGAAATTAGAACTAAAATCAATAATAAAAGGTTAAAGTATAGCAAATCTATCTATAAGGGACCTTTTGTCTAAGGCGGATTCTGTCTAGGCTGGGGTATTTAACGTGACGACAATGGAACACCCCTACCTGGAAAGGTGAATTAGATAAATTTGATGCATGCATGCAAGTTAAGGACGGTCCATAAAGAGTTTAATGTGATTACTTGAAATTGATTTATTTCAAAGACAAAAGTTGTTTTTTGAGCAGACTTAATAAATGACTTAGATTATAATCAGTAGCCAGATTGTATAGGTTAATAAACCCCTAGGTAGAACATTCAGTGGGAGGTACTTGAGGCATATGATGCTTCATTTAAACCTTTCGCATTTCTTCCTTATTATCCACAATGTGAGATCTATCATCGGCCTCGTGACACCCTTGGAGTGTCCCCCTAAAGGATGGTGTTTGGGTAGGTCAATATCAAGGTGGATGGAGAGAACGTTCATAGTAAGTGGGAGCAGGAAGTGCGACAGCATGCCCCACAGTCTCTCTCGTTGGATTAAATAAAGTTTTTGTGCATCGCCTCGAGGCACCCTAGGAGTGTCCCCCTATAGGATGGATGTTTTGCATGTTTCTTTATTTGATCTCCTGTAAGAGGATAAGGTTATTTAGTCTCTTGTCCTAATCTACCTTTTCCCTATGGTGGGCGCATTAGGGCGGAACTCTAGGGCTGAAAACGAGGGGTTACACTTATGCGAAATTGTTAAGGGTTAACAATTCTGGACCGAACAAATGGTGGCTGTTAGGTTTAGTTCCAAGAGTTGGTTCTGTCTAATGGTTGAGAATGTCTCATCCCAGTGAAAGGACATCTGATTACCCTACTGATGACGTTTGTCTTGCCTCGTTGGGGCATCATTGCAAAATAGAAGTCTTATCACTTAGGGTACTTGGAAACTATTTTGTTAAAACTAATTGGTTAAAAATATGGGTTTGCAAAGTCTTATAAAAGTCTAATTTGTTTTTCAGCAACAATTTTAAATGGCTACAGCCACTATCAGTTTACTTAGCGCCGAAAAACTGAATGGCCAAAACTATTTGAGTTGGAAATATATGCTCACGGAAATACTCATCATCGAGGATCTGAAGTTTGTCCTTACGAAGGACTACCCTCCTATTGCACCTCAGGATGCTACTCGAAATATTAAGGCAGCGTACTAGCGTTAGACATAGGCAAACGAGAAGGCCCGAGCCTATATCTTGGCCAGTTTTAGCAACGTGTTGGCTAAGACCCATGAGCCTATGATCTCCGCATGTAAGATCATAGAGTCCCTGCAGAGAATGTTCAGATAGCCATCTGGACAGCTCAAGCACGAGGTTCTGACACACATCTTCAGCTCCAAAATGGAAAGGCACCTCTCTTCATGAACACGTGTTGAATATGATGGTCCATTTTAACGTGGCAGAAATGAATGGGTCTAAAATCGATGAGGGTAGTCAGGTTAGCATTATCCTGCATTCATTTCCGGAGAGCTTTCTCAACTTTGTTAGCAACATGATTCTTAACAAAGTGGACTATACTCTTACTACTCTCCTCAACGAGTTGCAGACTTACCAATCCTTGCTAAAAAGTAAGGAGAAAAAGGGAGGTGAGGCAAATGTTGTCTCGTCTTCTAAAAGGTTCCATCGAGGTTCGACCTCAGGAACGAAGTCTACACCTTCAACTTCTAACTCTAGAAAGGGGAAAAAGAAGAAGGGTGGTAAAGGGAAAGGGAAAGCGCATGCTAACCCGCCACATGTTGCCCAGAAAAAGCGTCCACCGCCGATTGAAAAAGGAACATGTTTCCACTGCAACCAGGACGGACACTGGAAGAGGTATTGTCCTTGCTATCTGAAGGAAAGGAAGACATCCAAGGCAGACAAAGGTAAATGTGATTTACTTGTGTTAGAATCTTCTTTAGTGGAGAATGATGATTCTTCTTGGATAATTGATTCGGGTGCCACTATTCATGTTTGTTCTTCTTTTCAGGGGATTAGATCCTGACGATAGCTGGAGGCTGGTGAGATGACGTTGCAAGTAGGCTTTGGGCACGTCATCTCAGCTGTGGCAATGGGAGGCATCCAGTTAACTTTACATAATAGGTTTCTTGTATTAAAAGATGTCTTTGTAGTTCTTAAATTAAAAAGGAACCTTATTTCAGTAAAGTGTCGTTATAATGCAATTACACTCTTTCTTTTAAACTGAATAAAGTATTTATTCATAAGGATGGTGTTGAGATTTGTACAGCTAAATTGGAAAATAACTTATATGTGCTAAGACCGTTAGCCTTAAGTTCCCTTCATAAAATAGAGATGTTCAAATCTGTCGTAACTCAATCTAAACGTCAACGAGTTTCTTCAAAAGAAGATGCCCAAATTTGGCACCTTCGATTAGGGTGTTGGGGTTGATGCCCTAAAGTCTCGTGTCCTGTAGTTTGTAAATAGTTTGTACGAACGCTTGTGTCGTATAATATATGATATTTACTTCACATCTAGTATTTTGCTCAGTTGCATGTTTTATTTGCTTTACCACAAACCAATAAACTTAAAATCTCTTGTTATATGTATGTAACTCAAGCATGTATGTGGTGACATACAAGTGGATCATGTCTTGAGTGATAATCAAAATGGTCTGTAGTATATGAATATAGAAGGGAAATCTTATCCTGGTAATGCTACGGACGCGGCTCGCTTTGTGGAATGGTCACAAGTGCTATGACTTATCACAGATAATCTGATCTTGATCATTCGTGTTGGGGATATGCGAGCGGAGGCGTCCTATACAAAGAGTTTGTATAAGACCTGACCACGAAGTGTTAACGTCTCATTATATAACACCATTCATGACAGAGACTTCACTTCACTAGGATGACCATAGGTAACATGACCTCAATCCTGAGTGAGTTAGGAACTCCTGCCATTGAGGACGGTCCTTTGATTTGTATGGGTACAAATGGTCAGGTCGCCGATTCAAACCTACCATTTTGGGGATTCGTCTGATTTAGGAGTTGGGAACTCAACTACACAAGATGGAATTCACTCCTTCCCTAAGGCAGGGGTAAGTAGATAGATAGCTCTCTTAAGGACTGATTCCGGGGCTTAAACGATGTGGCGCCACACACCTTCTCTTGACCCGAAAGGTGTTCACACATAGTTGGACTATGTTGTATTGTTCATTAAAGGAATCAATGGTACTTAAGAAGTGAGATGTAACTACAGGGAAAAAACGGTAATTTGGCCCAACTGTACTTACGAGCATCTGTGAAGGGTCATCGTACTCATGATTGGTTATATCCAATGGACACAGAAATATATCTGTAGTAAGAAGAGTTCAGCTGTTGGTCTTTAGTGGAATGCCTGGCAGTTAACCGATGGTGGATATCGTGGCTAAAAAGTTTAGTCAGCTATTCACGAACTGTTGGAGCTTTGAGCCACAGGTCCATTAGGTCCCCTAGGTATCTTGGATAAAGTCAAGAATCAGTGTTTGGGTTAACTTGAAATGTTCAAATTGACAAGAGGAAGTTCGATTATATATGATTTAATTGGATGGGTTAATTATATATGATATAATTGGCTAAATGTATGAGATACATTATTTTGTAGGAAATTAGATATAAATATGATTTATATCAAGAAGAGGATAAAATACTATAGTAGATATGTGATATCAAACTATAGGGTAAAAATATAATATGATTATATTTATTATTACTTAATTGGTTAATTATATAATAATTAAGTCAATTTTTCACGTTCAGACGTGTGTTAGTAGGGCAGCGTCGGTTATTGTAACCGATGAATTAAAATGAAAATTGTTTTCATTTTCAATCATCGTTCGAAAAGAAATAGAAGCACGCTGGTGAATCGTAAACGATCGCTTAAGTAAATCGAGAGTCTATACGATAGTCGCTCTGCGCCTAGAGGTACGTCCACCTCATGCCTAAACGATCGCACACTAGTTCCTACATGATCGGATAGCTTCCATAAACGATTGTATTGTGTGCCGAGTTTGCTAAACGATCGTATACCATTTCCTAAACTATCGTTTAGTAAAACCTACATGATCGTGTAGTTTCTCCTAAACGATAAGCATCGTGCTATACAATAGCGCCTTTTTCTCTCCCACTTGCTTATCGCTTACACGACCCGTTCGTCCTCCTTCCTCTATCAAATTCACCAAAGACCACGCTTTGGGTTCTCATTCCGAGAATATCTGGGGCTGTTTTTTGGTGGTGTCATCCCCGTAGTGTTCGTGTTCGTGCGGTTGTTCGGGCGTTGGTTGATCGGGTAGAGGTTTCTGCTGCATTGAGTTCCAAAGTTTGAAGAACGTTTTCAACTAGTATGGCAACTCTCTCCCTCGTTTATTTTTGTTCAAAGCATGCCTTTAATTGACTGTTCGTTTGCATAACTGTGCGTTTGAATGTATATTGTGTATCTCAGTCACTATGAAATTGGAGCGATCCAAATGCGCTCATGGAACTCTTCGGTAAGAGATCCTTCATAGGGCACATCAATCTCAATAGGATTGAGAGATTGGTGAAGACTGGCCTTCTAAGCGAGTTAGAAGAAAATTCTTTACCAGTGTACGAATCTTTCCTTTAGGGTAAGATGACTAAAAGACCTTTTACTAGAAAAGGTTATTGAGCCAAAGGGCCTCTAGAATTAGTACATTCTGACCTTTGCGGTCCTATGAATGTGCGAGCTCGAGGAGGCTATGAGTACCTTATCAGTTTTACTGATGATTGATAACGGGCAGAAATACACGTTATCTTAGTGCTAAGTTCTTAAACAATGTTGGATTGCGTTGATAAAATATGTTAAATTGCGTCCATTAGGCATAAATTCTATAATATTGCGGTCGCATGCGTTCAGCATATTAGAACTATTGATTTTTGTATTTTTTGTGCAGAATATGCATTAACGCAATGCAAGATTGCGATCATAGGAAATTATCGATGAAGCGCAACTTCACCTTAAGACTTTGCGTTGATCGTGCTTGCAAACATTCACCCGAGAATAATCGCCACAACTTGGTCAGCGTAACATGGTGGGCGCATCTGGGTGAAAGGCCAATTAAGACGATGGGACAAAAAGCTAATGACAGTTTAATCCAAATTAAGTTGACAGCTGATAACGGTCCCAAAGTACATTCAGCTTTATCGGCAACAATCATTTGGCGCGTTAATCAATAATTAAAGTTGTCCCATCTGAACAACTGGGAGAGAGAAAGCACCTTTCACCATTGATGCCCTATAAATACCAAGTGTATTCTTCAAAAAAGGGGTTGATCGGTTGACAAGTTCACGATATAACCAGCTCACCGTCTTCTGTTCATAGTTTTTCTTTCATTTCTAAGGTGGAGCACGAGAAGAGTGGTGGCACCGAGATTGCCTAGGGTAACTTGAGAGAGAACATTGAGGCGTAAGGGCAGAGAGTGGGTCGACTCTCACGAGAGCGAGAATATCTTTAAAGCACGAGTAGAAACAGTGTAAACACCTGGCAGCAAGAAATTGCTACCAGGCTCTTTATTATACTTGCATTGTTATTTGTACTTCATCTTTGTATCTATTCAATGGAAGTCTTATTTCTACATCTGCTCACTCTCTTAATACCATGAGTAGCTAAAATAGTTGAATGGGTTGAGAAGAACTAAGCTAACATGACCTAGTAAGTTCATTGCTTGCGATTGTCTTGTTATATGTTGTGCAAATCACCCTTTAGAGTTACTCGAGAGAGAGTCTAAAGAAAGAACCTAATGTCTCGAGAGGGCTAGGTTAGAATTTGGACTCGAAAGAGGAAGATTAGGCTTGCATAAACAAGAGATAGGGACTTAGAGATAAGCTCTGTTTGTCAACTTGCATCGCATGCATCCCAGGAATGGGAATGATATTATGTGGTTGCATATTTGTGTGAATGTCATGTTGTCATCGCATAAATAGAGATAAAGGATTATGTGTAACCCCTGTAGACTTATCGCATGCGTTCTAGCCTTAGAAGTCGTGGTATTCGCACCAAGAGGTGGTTTACTATTGTATGCATGTTGCATGATCGCAAAGCGTAAACGCATTCTAGGGAGTGCTAGCCGAAATCTTTCTCAATCTGTTCACCGCATATTCATCGCATTTCCCGTTTACCAACTCTTTTCAAACTCTGCCGCATTTGTTATTTATTTTTAGTCAATGCAACCAACAACCAAACACTTTATTTAATTTCACAGTTACCGCAAAGTTTTCATAAAAAAATTATCAACGTAATCTATTTTCACAAGTCCCTGTGTTCGACCCTGGACCTACCAGGAAACTCAGAGAAATTTACACTTGAATTTCGCTGGGGAAACTTGAGTGCACAATGCAATCCATCAATGCATATCATTCAAATTTCCACTTAATAAAATAACGCATCAATGATTACTTTAGATATGCGTATGTTTATCTAATGTAACGAAAGTCTAAATCTTTTGAAAATTTCAAAGTATTCAAGTCTGAAGTTAAGAATGCTTTGGATAGACAAATTATAAAACTTCGATCAGATCAAGGTGAAGAGTTTTTGGATTCTGAGTTCCATGACTATTTGATAGCACATGGAATCGTTTCCTAACTCTCAGTGTCGGGTACACCTCAGCAGAATGGTGTAGCGAAGAGGAGAAATAGAATCTTGTTGGACATGGTTCGTTCGATGATGAGTTACGCTTCCTTACCGGACTCGTTTTGGGGTTTCGCAGTAGAGACTGTGGCTGTCTCTTATACACATCTAGATGTGTATAAGAGACAGGTAGAGACTGTGGTATACATACTCAATTGTGTTCCTTCTAAAAGTGTTGCAAGAACACCTCTGGAGTTGTGGAACGGGCATAAAGCTAGTTTACGTCACTTCCGCATAAGGGGTTCCCAGCATATGTGCTTGAGGAAAATCCCAAGAAGTTGGAATCACGGTCGAGGTTGTGCCTCTTTGTAGGCTACCCCAAAGGTACACGAGGGGGTTACTTTTATGATCCATCCGAAAACAGGGTGTTTGTTTTCACAAACGCTACTTTCCTAGAGAAAGATCATATCAAGGAGCACAGTCCACGTAGTAAAGTCGTGTTACGTGAGCTTTCCAACAAAACTATTAAAACCTCAGCAATAATTGTTGAATGACCTACTTCATCAGCCAGAGTTGTTAATGATAGTTCATCTGGTAGGTCGATTCCACCTCAAGAGTTGAGGGAACTTAGAAGCAGTGGGAGGGTTACGAAACCGCCTGATCACTATCTGGGTTTCATGGAAATCCTAGCTATGGTGACGTTGAGGATCCATTGTCTTATCAAAAGGCAATGGAGGATGTTGACCGAGATGAATGGGTTAAAGTCATGAATCTCTAGATGAAGTCGATGTACTGGTAGTGGGAAATTAGAAGTCAAATTATTCAACAACTAAAATCCCTTGGACGCAGTATGCGATGCATGTTCTTAAGATATACGTTGATAGTCATGCGTCGATGGTCATGCGTTGGACTGATAATGTGTTAACGAATGTATGGGATGACCATGCGTCCTGTCATAAGTTTTCTTGTATTCATGCCAAGTATAACATGAACGCAAGTTTCTCGGGTGATCCAGGTCGAACACAGGGACTTGTAGCTATATGAATGCGGTAATGTGCATGCGATGGTTAAATAAAAGAATGTTGGAGGGGTTGCTAATCTATCTTACTCCTACTCCTAACTAACAGACAACACAATGAGAATATGTATGAGAGGTAGAGATACGACAAATCTTGACATGAAACAAATGAATGGGAAAATAGATAAAATGCGAAGATCATCTCATTGCAACATTTAAGAGTGACCGCAAGGGCAACCTTAGTCAACGCAAGCCATGTGATCATGTAACACGCATACAATAATAAACACCCCTCGTGCGAATGCTACGGCTTCTAGTACTAGAACACATAAGATATATGCGATAAGTCTACAGGGCCTACACATAAACCTCTATTCCTATTTATGCGATGACAAAATGACATCCACACAAATATGCGACCACATAATATCATACCTATCTCTTGGGTGCATGCGATACAAGGTTGATAGACAGAGCTTATCTCTAAGTTCCTATCTCTTGCTTATGCCGATCTAATCTCATTCTCTCGAGTCTAGGTTCTAACCTAGCTCTCTCGAGTCATTAGGTTCTTTCTTTAGACTCTCTCTCGAGTAGCTCTAAAGGGGTGTTGGGCACAACATAAAACAAGACAATCACATGAACTTGATTGACGCAAGATTATTCCTATCTCTAATGAACAATGCATACATTACTTAGTGCGACCAACCACTTACCCTCCCGAGCAGTTGGTTGTTGTTGACTTTACTCATAAACAAGCAATGCATTAACCTATAGACAAGCGTTGCCGCAACTTCACACTAAGCAAATAAGGTTACTCGCACACTCACGCAACGCACACCTCTCGGTAGGTTGTATCCCTAGTCCACATGACTAAGTATGCAATACCCAAGCAATCTCACTATGTGTTGCAATGAAAGTAAAGATGCTAAGCAAAGAAAATAGAGATGGAGTCGAAGGAAACAAAGAAATACATTGAAAAAAATTGTATTAATTCTTTAATCACAAAATGTCATACAATACAATATAAGAAAAGAAAAGAAAATGAAATGATCGACTGAAAGCAAAGACTTGCTTCCAGCAGATGTGCATCAAGGCTGTCGGTGGTGCTATGGATGGGTAGAGGAGCTGACTCTCTTGAGATCTAGCTCCAGTCAAAGGCTTCGATCGTCACTCGGAATGGATGAAGGAGGTAAAGAACTCTCAAGCGTCTTCTCATGCATTTTGTCTGGATCACGAGGAAAATCCCCAGATAACTTGAATTTCTGCTCATCAGCTTCTATTTATAGAGCTTGGATCACCGATAGCATTAATGGACTACTCTGAGTCTGACATTCGGCGCGTTAGTCCTCTATGAACCTCTGCCGCTAACGGCGTGGTAGGTGAAATGTCAACATCATCTTCTGATTTTCTCGAGGTAGATGCGTTGATGCGTTTATTCCACCAACCTTACGTTGATCCCACAGTATGCGTTTTCGCGTAGCCGCAATCATTCAATGGCAGCATTCGCTTAATACCGCAACTCTAGACGATGACCGCAATCGCTTTACGAGCGCAACTTTCATGCGATGGACGCATACGGCAGATTATCGCAACATCCATGCGTTAATCGATGCGTTTGCCTTTGCGATGGAGAGTTTGTTCGCATGCGGTCGTCTATGCGGTGGTCCAATTTCTGCATTTGCATCCACTTCCTACATTAGCTACAAAAATAGAACATTGAACGCATAATTAACGCAAAATAATGGGTTAGCTGAGATTCAACATGTTGATCGATGCCAGCTCACTTTCTCGTGAATTCCTAGCATAATCGTCGCATATTCTGCCTAACAACCTTTATAATTCTAAGTAAAAGGCCTAAGATGAGATGCATTTTTGTATGTCATCATGTACTTCAACTCAGTATGGGATCTTGTAGATCATCCTAATGGGGTAAGACCTATAGGTTGTAAATGGATCTACAAGCGCAAACGGGGTGCCGATGGCAAGGTGCAAACCTTCAAGGCTCGACTTGTGGCAAAGGGTTATACCCAGGTAGAGGGAGTCGACTATAAGAAGAATTTCTCACCTGTTGCCATGTTAAAGTCGATCCGCATCCTCCTGTCCATTGCCACTTATTATATTTATGAGATTTGGCAAATGGATGTCAAGACGGCTTATCTGAATGGCTATCTTGAGGAGAACATTTACATGGTGCAACTCGAAGGATTCATTGCACAAGGTCAAGAGCAAAAAGTTTGCAAATTGAATCGGTCCATTTATGAGCTGAAATAGGCGTCTAGATCTTGGAATATTCAGTTTGATACTGTGATCAAATAGTATGGCTTTGACCAAAACGTTGATGAACCTTGTGTTTACAAGAAGATCGTCAACAGTTCAGTAGTTTTCTTAGTGTTGTATGTAGATGATATACTACTCATTGGGAATGATGTAGGTTTACTGACTATAGTTAAGAACTGGCTAGCGACCCAATTCTAAATGAAAGATTTGGGAGAGGCTCAGTTTGTTCTAGGTATTCAGATCTTTCGGGATCATAAGAACAAAGTGCTAGTGCTGTCTTAGTCATTGTATATTGACAAGATCTTGCTCAAGTACTCAATGCAGGACTCCAAAAGGAGCCTACTACCATTCAGGCATGGAGTCACTTTGTCTAAGGACATGTGTCCTGAGACGCCTCAAGAGGTTGAGGAGATGAGATGGGTCCCATATGCATCTGTCGCTGGCAGTTTGATGTATGCAATGCTCTGCACTAGGTCAGACATCTGCTATGCAGTGGGAATAGTCAGTAGGTATCAGTCGAACCCATGCCAGGGTCACTGTACCGCAGTTAAGAACATCCTCAAGTATCTTCGAAGAACGAGGGACAACATGCTCGTGTATGGGTCTAGGGACTTGATCCTTACTGGATACACGGATTCTGACTTTCAAATTGATAAGAACTCTCGGAAGTCCACTTCAGGGTCAATTTTTACTCTTAACAGAGGAGCTATAGTGTGGTAGAGCACTAAGCAGGGGTGCATTGCCAACTCCATGATGGAGGCCGAGTATGTAGCGGCTTGTGAAGTTGCTAAGGAGGCCATCTGGCTCAGAAAGTTCTTGACAGAGTTGGAAGTTATTCCAGACATGTCTAGGCCCATCACCTTCTATTATGATAATAGTGGTGCTGTGGTGAACTCCAAGGAGCCCAGGAGTCACAGGCGCGACAAACACATAAATCGGAAGTATTATCTGATCCGCGAGATAGTGCATCGAGGAGACGTGATCGTCATAAAGATCGTCTTGGAGCAAAACATTGTTGACCCGTTTAGGAAGGCTCTCACGGCTACAATGTTTGAGGGTCACCTTCAGAGCATAGGTCTATGGAACCGCCCACGGTTAGACTAGGGAAAGTGGGAGATTTTATTGTACTTAGTTTTTATGCCCTAGTTTATTGTTTTCTACTTGTTTTTGTACACCCCACTTCGCTTTAGGACAAGTGGGAAATTGTTGGGATTGGTGCTCTAAAGTCTCGTGTCCTGTAGTTTGTAAAAAATTTTGTACGAACCCTTGTGATATATAATATATGATATTTACTTCACTTCTTGACTTTGCACATTTAGATGTTTTATTTGCTTTACCACAAACCAATGAACTTAATATCCCTGGTTGTCTTTTGTAACTTCAGCATGTATGTAGTGACATACAAGTGGATCATGTCTTAAGTGATAACCAAAATGGTCTGTAGTATATGGATATAGGAGGGAAACCTTATCCTGGTAACACTATGGACGCGGCCCACTTTATGGAATAGTTACAAATGTTATGACTTGTCACAGATGGTCTGATCCTGATCATTCATGTAGGGGACATGCGAACGGGGGCGTCCTATACAAAGAGTTTGAATATGAAGGAAATCGAATCCGAGATTTTCATGAGCAACGAAAAATAGATCATTCCAAATTACAATCATCAATGAACATTACAAATTACAGTCGTAAACAATACATATAGTTATACAATCAATACAGAAATTACAACATGAACAACCAAATAAACAAAGAGAATGCTACGAACGTTTGTCGGCTCGTCTCCACGCTCCTTGCTCACGAACGCTCGAACACAGCAACTTCGAACGCTCGAACAACATGAGTGCAACACTACACGAGCACTTCGCGCTCGTCCTCAGCGATCACCTCGATCACGAATACCTCAGCAACACGAACGGCCTCCACAGAACCTTGACGGTGTCGAGATGAGTATGATACCACCAAGAAGGTTACCTTGGTATTCTTGGTGTGAGAATCCAGAAGGTGGGCTCTGTGTGGACTTGAAATGAGGCAGACGAAGGAGGAATGAACAATTGTGTAAATGATTGGGCAAGTGGGAGAAGAATGAAACCCATTTCATAGGCCGATGCCCATCATTCTTAATGACGTTTTGGGCTTCAGTTAAACCCATGTAGCGATTTGGTGGGTTCATAACCCTCCCACTATGTCGAGGCAGTCTCAACTCTTGAGTTGGTCGACTAGACGTTCCAACTTCAACAACTCTTATTGATCTATCGGCTTGTTCAACAATTCTTGTTAAACCCTTAGCAGTCTCAGTCTCACTAGAGATCTCACGTAAAACGAGATTACTCCCTGGCTTATGATCCCTCATATGGTCTTCTTCCAAGAAGATAGCATTTGTAGAGACAAACACTTTGTTCTCACTCGGATCATAGAAGTATCCACCTCTCATTTCCTTGGGGTAGCCTACAAAGAGGCAAACCTTTGAATGTGGTTGAACTTCTTTGGGTTAGTCGCTAATACATGTGTCAGAAACCCAAAATCCTGAAGTGGCATAAACTACCTTTACGGCCTCTCCATAACTCAAAAGGTGTTTCAGAAATATTTTTCAAAGGAACGTTGTTCAGGATATAACATGCAGTCTACACTGCATAACCCTAAAATAAGTCTGGAAGATGAGCATAACTCATCATAGACCGAACCATGTCTAACAAGGTTCTGTTTCTCCTTTCTAATACACCATTCTACCGAGGTGTACCAGGGGCCAAGAGTTGGGATGCAATTCCATGTTCTATCATATAGTTCTAGAATTTGAGGTTCATATACTCTCCACCATGATCAGATCGTAGTGTTTTTATCTTCTTACCTAACAAGTTTTCAACTTCAGCCTTATACTCCTTGAACTTGTTAAGGGCTTCAGACTTACGTTGCATTAAGAAGAGACACCCAAACCTTGAATAATAATCTATGAAATAGATGAAATATTCATACCCATCTCGAGCTCTAACATTCATCGGACCACAGAGGTCTGAATGTACAAGCTCCAAGGCTTCCTTGGCTCTGTAACCTTTTCCAATAAAGTCGTTTGGTCATCTTGCCTTCGAGACATTTTCACACACCGGCAAGGAGTTTTATTCTAAACTCTTTAGAAGTCCACTTTGCACCAACTTCTCAATCCTATTGAGGTTGATGTGACCTAACCTCAGATGTCAAAGATTGGCATTTTCCTTAGGAGAAACTTTTGGTCTTTTAGCTGTTGTTGCCGTACTGAACATTTTAGTGTTAAACAAGGCTTTTATGACTAACGGCCTTAGTACATATAAGTTATTTTCCATTGAACCATAACCAACTCTATTCCATTCTTGAAAATCAACATTTTATTCTCAGAAAAAGATACGGTATAGCCTTGTTCAATGAGATAAGAAACCAAGATTAAGTTTCTCTTAATATGAGGAACCACAAAAAATTATCCAGTAATAGATAACGTTTCTTGTCAACAAATAACTTCAGCCTGCCTATAGTAACAGCTAAAACAACCTCACCAGTACCGACTTGAAGAGTCATCTCTCCCTGTGTAATGTTTGCCAGAAATTGAATCCTTGGTAAGAGGAACTAACATGATTGGTAGCACCTGAATCAAGGATCAAGGCAGAATTATCATTCTCTACCAGACACGTCTCTAAGACAAATAAATCATATTTATTGTCTTGTCTTCTCTTGTGGAGAGTAGTGGAATTGAGGTTGTTTGCCAGAAATTCGTTTCACATGAATCTTTCCACTGTAAGTAATCGGTCATTTTAAAAGCTTAAACGAAAATACTAACGAGTTGCTGAAAAGAAAAAACACATTGACCTACGTTAGGTTTTGAGCAAATACCCATTGTAAAACAAAACAACATCCAATAAGGTTTTAGCAAAACTAACATGAACCCCGTGTGACATCTAGTTTCGCAATGACGCTTCAAAAGTTTAGGACAAAAGCCACCGAAGGGAGGTCAGTTATCCCTCCTATGAATTGAGAAGTTATCAACCAGTCATTAATACCAGAAAAACTCTTACTTTTATAATGACTAGCCATCATTGATTTGGCCAAGAGATCGTTAACTTGCTTAAAAATCTCCCAAAAGTGTGACCTTCCATTTTAGGCCCTAGAGGTCCGTCCCAAAAGGCCAATCTGAAGGGAAAAATCCGATTGGGGAAAAACCTAAAGTGACCCTATCCCATTTCTGGAGTTCACCTTGATCTTGACCAACTGCACAAAAACCATCCGAAGGGGGACACACAAAGGCGACACGAGGGAGTACAGAATGATCTCACAATGTGAACCAATGACAGAGACCATAGGACATGTTGACACACACTCTTCACCCACATACTATAAATACTCTCTCCGTTCACCTTGATATTGACTCATGCAAACACCATCCGAAGGGGGATACATTCAGGGCACCACGAGGCCTACCATGAATCTCACGGTGTGAACATACAGGGAGAAACGTGAGTGGAATCATAGACATATCTAATACGCCTCTTCCTCCCACTAAGTATTTTATAACCTAGGGTTTAGCTTACTTAGAAAAAACACGGCTAAGGATTTTAACTAAATGACTTTTAGGTTTGCCCAAGAGTAACATTTACCTTGGATAGTTGAACAACTTTTGATCATCATCCATTAAACTTTTTAATGGAATCTTTGACCAAAACGTCGCATGCTTGTTGAAAATATATCTAATTCACCTTTCCAGGTAGGTTCCCAGGTAGGGGTGTTACGTTTCCGTCAACTTAAGAACCCCAGCCTAGTCAGAACCCGCCATAAACAAAAGGTCCCTCATGGATAGGTTTACAACAAATTTAATCTTTTATTTCAACCAATTTAATCCTATTAAACCGATTTTAAAAGAATAATCTAGGTTACTAAACTCTTTAGAACCACTTGAACTTAGGTCTATCTCAATCCAATTTTAAAACCTTTTTAAAAAACTTGAGTTCACCCTAAGTTCGCATGCAACTCTTAATTATTGATTTTAGATCAAATTTCCTTTATAATCTTATAAACGGAAACAACCACAATGCTAAGCTAACATATGCAAGGCATTCATAACGCTTATAAACAGCCTAGTGTCATGCTCAATGCATTTTCCATTCATTGCTACTTATTTTATATAACGCTTATACAAAATAGAAATGAAACAAGCAAAACATGCTTCCATTCACCCTTAGACTATAACACTTATAATAAAAGGATGATGCATGATAATGCTCACTGCATGCAAAATATAACTCTTATATTTCATGATGCATGCACATGCTTTAAAGTCATTTCTTCATGCTTGATTATAACAATTATAATACATGATGCATGATGAATTGCACAACCTAAGGTGGGTTTTGAACTATATGTCAAACAATTTGGCATATACATCATACATCACATGCATAATAAACCAATGTTGATGAATGATAACGGGGAGAAATGCACGTTATTACAGTGCTAAGTTCTTAAACAATGTTGGCTTGAGTTGATAAAATATGTTAGATTGCATCCAAAAAGCATTAAGATCAAAACATTATGGTCGCATGTGTTCATCGCATAGAAACAGTTGCTTTTTGTATTTTTATGTAGAATATGCGTTGACGCAAGGTAAAAAGAGCGATCACAAGAAATCATCGGTCGAACGCAGCATTACCACAAGGCTTTGCGGTGATTTGTGTTCGCAAACATCTGCTCATGAAGGATTGCCACATAGAGCCGACAACACTTGGTGGGCGCATCTGGGTAAAAGGCATAATTAATCACGATGGGACAGGAAGCTGATGACTGTCGAATCCAAATTAAGTTGACAAGCCGCTAGCAATAACAAGTACACTCAGGTTTTCGATGACAAATATTTGACGCATCAGTCAGAGAATTAAAGCCATCCCATCTGTGCAATCATAAGAGAAAAGCCGCCCTTAACCCCAAAGCTCTATAAATACCGAAGGCATCCTTCAGAAAACGGGTTCACAAGTTCACCAGTTTGGAGAGTTGAGAATTTTTCCTTATATAGTTTAGCCTTGTTCTTAGATTTTTTTTTTATTTTAGGGCGGAAGCGAGAGAAGGAGGTTGTGCCGATAGATCGTTTTGGTGAACTCGGGAGAGTGCTGGAAGCTTCAAGATCAAAGAGAGGGTCAGCTCCTGCGGAAGCAGGAATATCTTTTGAATCGAATAGAGTTGCCAATGTAAAACTCATTTATAGAAATGGAATTTACTTCTCTATATCTATTCACTCTCTGTTATTTACGCATGAGTAGCTAAATCTATTGAATGGGTTGAGAAGCACTTAGCTAGCTTAACTGGGGATATTCATTCTATGTGATTATCTTGTATTATGTATATTTCATTCGTCCATTAGAGATACTCGAGAGGGTATTCTAGGGACATGATCTAGGCATGGGAAAGTCAGGTTAGAATCTAGGCTCGGAAAAGTTAGATTAGAACACATAATCAAGAGATAGGAGCTTAGGAATAAGCACTTTTTGCTATTAACGCATCGCATGCAATCTAGAGATAGGATATGATTGTGTGTGGTCACCTTGCCTTTGTGTGCATCTTGCATCACCGCATAGGAAAATAGTAGAGACTTAGGGATAAGTTCTATGGACACTTTTGCATTCAACATATGCGTCCTAGATTTAGGAGCATCGCATTTGCATTGGAAAATGACTTGTTGTGCATGGGTGTAGCATGATCGCATAGTCTGACACATTCCCAGGTAACGCTAGCTAAAGACCTTCTCAACCCGTTCATCCGCATACTCAGTGCATCTATTGCATAATCAAATTTTTCTCCAATCTGCCTCATGTATTTATTTCATTACCACAACAAACAACACCAACAACTATTTGAGTTACCAGTAACCGCAAAGTCTTCGTGAAAAATTATCATTGCATATTGTTTTCCTAAGTCCCTGAGTTCGACCCTAGACTTACCAGGAAACTCAGTGAGGTTTACACTTGGATTCCACTGAGAAAACGTGAGTGCTCAATGCATTTTATCCATAATTCCACCTCATAAAACAACGCATCAAGTTTTCGGCATCGTTGTCGGGGACTTCGGCAAATCATTGTGCTAACGGTAATTTTTCTGATTTCTTTGCAGACTCTCAATCTCTGGTGAATTACAACCTGGAGATTGAGAGGACATTCAGACGAAGACTAAGAAACAGCCGCCAACCACAACAGTCAGATAAAGAAGATATGGCAGAGCAACCTGGAAACGGACACCAAACGAAAACAACGTCATGGTGAATCCAATCCCACTGGCTAACGATCTTCATAAGCCCATTAGGGACTATGCATCACCAAACCTCTATGATTTCTCTCTAGGAATCATGAGGCTTGCCCTTGATTGAAGCCGATTTGAAATGAAACAGGTGATGCTGTAGATGATCCAGACTGAAGGACAATTCAGAGGAAGGCGTGGCGAGACCCGCACGCCCAACTCTGTAGCTTTATAGAAATCTGCAACACTTTTGGGTTCTCGAACATCTTTGCTAAAGAAGTTCGACTAACTTTGTTTCCATTTTCTCTGTGTGATCAGGCAAGAAAATGGCTGTATTCCCTCAGCTGGGAAAGATCACTTCATGGGAACAGGTCGTACAGAAGTTTATGAAGAAACACTCCCCATCTACTGAGAATGCTAGACGAAGGAAACTAATAACCAATTTTGAACAAGACATGAACGAATCGCTCAGTGATGCCTGGGCGAGGTTTAAGAAGTTTTTCTGGGACTGTCCACACAATGGATTGCCAGACTGTCTTCAGATGGAAATCTTTTATCACAGTTTAAATCCCGCTTCGTAGACCGCTGCCAATGCGGCAGCCGTTGGTGGTCTACTAGATAAAACGTATGACGAGGCTAAGAACATCTTAGATCACATCTCTAAAAACCACGAGGATTGGAGAGAGAGTGATCAGAGATTGAGAACCAAGGATAACGATAGAAGTAATGGTGTTATTGCTTCATTACAGAATCAGATGACCGCAATGACGAACCTAATTCAAGGAATCGCAATCAGCAGCCCAACACCGCAAAATGGGCAAGTAAACGCAATTAAACAAAAGATCGCAAGGTGTGCGACTTGCGGTGATGGACACGCAATGGAAGAATGCCCACAGAATCCACAGTCTATTTACTTTGTGAAAAATAATCCATTTTCTAACACCTACAACCTCGAATGGAGAAACCACCACAATTTTGCATGGAAGAATCAGCAGCAGAATTTCCAATCTGTGGCAAAGAAAGAAGGGCCACCTGGATTCTTCCCACGAAATAATGGTCAGACAAGCAGTCAAGCCAGTAGCTCGCAACCGCCGCAATCTTCCTCCTTGGAAAGCTTGTTATAGAGATATATAGAGAAAAACGAAATTGTGCTTCAAAGTCAGGCTACGTCCATCCACAATCTAGAATTACAGATGGGCCAGATTGCAAGCGAGCTAAAGAACAGACCGCAAGGGGCTCTGTTGAGTTCAACATAACTCCCACGCAACTCGGAGGGATCAGGTAAAGAGCAATGTCAAGTTGTGACATTGCGGAGTGAAAAAACTATGGAGGGAGAAAGAAAGAAGCCTAACCGGACTCCTCCTATTGCGCTGGAGCCTGAAATTGTGGTGACTCAAGAAGAAGAAGGAGAAAAAGAAGGAATAGAGCCAGAAGTTGCGTCCACCTCAAAGCCAACAGAGAAGGGGACTGTGAGAGTGCAGTTACCACCTTTCCCACAGAGACTCAGAAAGAAAAAGAATGACGAGGTACAGTACCAATGCTTCATGTCTATGTTAAAAAAATTACATATTAATATTCCGTTCAGTGAAGCGATTGAGGAGATGCCTACATACACGAAGTTTCTGAAGGATATGGTAACCAAGAAGAAGGGCACTGGTAAGTTTGCCATGGTGGCTTTAACATAGAGTTCGAAATCAATAGTTCCATCGAAGATGAGCGATCCTGGGAGCTTTACTATACCTTGCTCCATTGGGGGACTGTTGTGTGACCTTGGAGCCAGCATCAACTTGATGCCTCTGTCGATCTTTAAGCAGCTGAATGTGGGGCAACTTGCGCCCACGACCGTGACTCTCCAACTTGTAGACAGATCTCTGGTACATCCAGGGGGAAGGTGAAAGACATGTTGATTACCATTGACAAATTTATATTACCAGCCGACTTCATCATCTTAGATTACGAAGCCAACAAAGATGTGCCCATCATCCTGGGGCAACCATTTCTATCAACAGGTCGTGCCCAGATTGATGTGCACAAAGGAGATATCACTTTGAACATAAATGGACAAAAGCTCAAGTTCAACATCATCCATGCCATAAAGTTTCCTGACGACGAAGACCTGAATGAATCTGATGACGACCAGAGTTTGAATGAAGAAGAGAACCCTGACAATTAAAATGAAGATAAGGATACAAGCACATCCATTGCGACATATAATGCGATCAGCGAAAAAACAAGCAAGGAAGTTGAGATGATCGCAACCCGAGAAGAGCCAATAGTAAAAGAATAAAGAAAAACAACGCAACAATCCCTAGTAGAACCACCAAAAATAGAATTAAAGACCCTGCCGAATCACCTAAAGTATGCATTTTTAGGGCAGAATGAAAAGCTGCCAGTCATTATTTCCTCTGAGCTTAGTGAAGACCAGGAGAATGCGTTGATGAGCATTCTGAGGTAACATGTACGAGCAATTGGATGGATGCTCGCAGACATTCGAGGAATTAGCCCAACCTACTGTATGCACCGAATTCATCTTGAAGAAAACCAAAAGGAAACAATCGAACATCAGCGCAGACTTAACCCTGCGATGAAAGAGGTCATTAAAAAGGAGATCATCAAGTGGTTAGATGTGGGCATTATTTATTCGAAAGCAAATAGCACGTGGATCAGCCTCATGCATTGTGTGCCAAAAAAGGGTGGCATGATGGTAGTCCCGAACGAAAATATGGAGTTGATACTGATCGTCACCGGGTGGCGTATTTGCATGGACTACAGCAAGTTGAATGCGGCCATGAAGAAAGATCATTTCCCTCTAATGTTCATTGACCAAATGCTAGACCATCTAGCCAAAAATGGCTTCTACTGCTTTCTGGATGGCTATGCCAGGTATAACCAGATTATGATTGCTCCAGAAGATCAGGACAAGACCACATTCGCCTGCCCATATGGGACTTTTGCT
This sequence comes from Benincasa hispida, assembly GCF_009727055.1. NCBI lineage: Eukaryota > Viridiplantae > Streptophyta > Magnoliopsida > Cucurbitales > Cucurbitaceae > Benincasa > Benincasa hispida. The sequence goes on from NC_052357.1 coordinate 3,955,192, forward strand.
TTTCGCCGCATGTCGTTCGACCTCTACAATGCGCCAAGCACGTTTCAAAGGTGCATGATGGCCATCTTTTCAGACTATCTTGAGGACTCTGTTGAAATCTTCATGGACGACTTCTTTGTCTATGGGCATACCTACAAAGTCTGTCTGGCCAATCTGGAGAAGATATTGAAAAGATTTAAGGAGATGAATCTCGTGCTTAACTGGTAAAAATGCCATTTTATGGTGAGGGAGGGCATCGTGTTAGGGCACAAGGTTTCTCGGGATGGGTTAGAAGTGGATAAAGCAAAAATATAAGCAATTGAAAACTTCCACCTCCAACAAGCGTGAAGGTTTACGAAGTTTCTTGGGGCACGCTGGATTCTATAGACGCTTTGTCAAGGACTTTTCGAAAATAGCACGACGCTGAGTGTGTTGATAAAAATTTTGATTTTGACAACAATTGCCACAACGCATTCAGGATTTTGAAGAATGCACTGACTACCGCACCCATGTTAATTGCACCGGATTGGACACTTCCATTTGAATTAATGTGCGATGCAAACGGGTATGCGATGGGCAGCTTTGGCACAAAAGAGAAAAACAATCTTACATCCCATCGCATATGCGAGTAAAACATTGAATCCTGCTCAGATCAACTACACCACCACAGAGAAAGAGCTACTTGCGGTAATTGTTACGTTGGAAAAATTTAGAGCATATCTGCTGAGAAAAAAGGTACTCATCCATACTGATCATTCGGTGATAAAAGTATTTAATGACAAAAAAGGATGTGAAGCCGAGGTTAATCAGATGGGTTCTCTTTCTCCAAGAATTTGACATAGAAATAATTGATCGAAAGGGGACGGAGAACCAAGTTACGGATCACTTGTCAGGATTGGAAAACCCTGAGGTTGACCGCAATGAGTCAAAGGTGAACGTGGTATTCCCAGATGAGCAGATGTTCTATATTGAAGAATTGCCATGGTATGCTGACATAATCAACTATCTGGTTTGCGAGCAATTTTCAGAGGAATATACTGACCACCAGAAGAGGAGGCTCAAACATGAATGCATATATTATTATTGGGATGAGCCGAATCTGTACAAAAGGGGGGCAGACCAGATTCTGTGACTATGCATACCAAATGCTGCTCAACAACACATATTATCGCAATGTCACGACTCACCATATTGTGAGCACTTTGGAGGATAACGCACTGCAGCTAAGATTTTACAGAGTGCATTATTTTGGCTAACATTGTTTAAGGATGCTGCTGACTACGTGATGAAGTGTGATCAAGGCCAACACACAGGTAACATTTCATGGAAACATGCAATGTCTTTGAACATCATTTTAGAGCTTGAGTATTTTGACGTATGGGGTATCGACTTCATAGAACCATTCCCTCCATCGAATGGTAAAAATTATATTTTCCTAGCCGTTGACTATGTATCCAAGTGAGAAAAGGCAGTGGCATGCGCCGCAAGCGATGCAGCGGTAGTCTCTCAATTCCTGAAGAAAAAAATTTTCATGCGTTTTGGCACTCTACGTGCCATAATAAGTGATGAAGGGTCTCACTTTGTCAATCATACTGTCAAGGAACTGCTACGTAAATATAACATTCTTCACAAAGTGGCCACCGCATACCATCCGTAGATGAATGATCAGGCCGAGGTGTCCAATCAGGAGACCAAACGGATACTTGAGACGGTGGTAAGACCTTCGCGAAAGGATTGGGCAACAAAGCTCGACGATACGTTGTGGGCATACCAGACTGCATTTAAAACACCCATAGGTATGTCTCCATATGCGTTGGTATTTGGTAAGGCGTGTCATTTGCCTCTGGAGCTGGAATACAAGGCATTGTGGGCAGTGAAGAAGCTGAACTTTGATTTGAAGAAAGCAAGAGAAGTGAGAAAATTTCAACTGGTCGAGCTGGAGGAATGGAGGATGAACGCATATAAGAACGCAAAGATCTACAAGGAGCGCGCAAAGCTCTGGCACGACAAACACATATGCGGTAAAAACCTCCATGTGGGACAAAAGGTCTTGCTCTTCAATTCACGGCTACAGCTCTTTCCTGGCAAGTTAAAATCGCGCTGGTCTGACCCTTCATCATTAAAGAAACATTCCAGCATGGTGCAGTGGAGTTGATTACTGAGGACGGGAGCCATACATTTAAGGTTAATGGGTAGCGAGTTAAGGCGTATTATGGAGGTGATTTTCAGCAAGAAAAGACCTCTATAGACCTGGGAAACTCGGAATAGAGGAAAATGGAGTGGCCCCTGCACTGGCATGCAACATCATCTAGGGCACAAGTCTTCTAACGTATCCTTTGTTTGGTTTATGAATTCTCATTTCTACGACACTTCAATCATAATTCTGCATCAAATCTTGCTATTATCTATTATCGCATATCTACTTCGTTACTTCTAAAAAAAAAAAGTAGTTTGTTTTGTTTAATATTATTTGACCCTCTCACTGTTTTTCTTGCAACGATCGAGGCGCAGGATTGCAGAGGTGTTACACGAAGAAGCAACCTATCTTATTCTATCACTGCAATCCAAAGAAGATAGATCGCCGCAAAGCAGGATGTGTCAACAAACAATGCGGGCAACAGAGCAAATTTGGGGGTTGTATTCTTCCTTGACTTTATTCCAAATTCTGCACTATCGCATCACATTTTAATTTTGAAAGTTTTATCACCGCATCCTCTTTGATTATCGCAATCATTTAACATTGATAAATTTAGTAAGTCACCGCATGCTGTCTCTTTGCCAGTTATGATTACAATGATGAAACACATGCTTTTATTTTTTCATATATACTAGACTCAACTTAATCTTAGAAAAGTCACCTCATGAAATATTTCTAGAAGTTAGAGGTCTGCTAGCTTTCTTTCAAACCCTCTTTACGAAGCTTTCTAAGAACATCGCATGACTTCTTTCAATCTTTTGGCAATGAGGACATTGCCGCATTTTAAATGTGAGGGTGAGGTATTTATTTTCGACCTTGCTATTTTTAGCTCTACAAAAAAAAGGGAGATTTTGAGAATAACAACTCCACTGTCAATGCAGTGGGAAACCCATGTTGATCAGAGTTAAGTTGTGAAAGGCACTTACCCATAGTTGGATGTCCACATGACACACGTGGAAGCAAGCCAAAACGAAAGTAAGTTGTCAGGATCAATGCATAAATAAATGACCGATATTTCGCTGCCGAGTAGGTATGAGTTTACTTTGAGGAAGAGTGTTTTGCTCGTAGTTGGATGTCGCATGACACACGTGGAGGCAAGCCAAAATGAAGGTGAGGTACTTGGATCAGTGCAAGGTCAGAAAAAATTAATAATGTCAAAAATATGCAAGGATAAAAATCATTTGACACCTCGGTGAAAAAGTTTTTTTTTAAATAAATCATGCGATGTCCCAGAATCTAGTAAAGTTCTTTTTAAAGGTTAAGCTTGCGGTCCCTAGGTCTTAGAAATATTTTAAGAGGAAACTTGAATAAGACTTAAGGAAATTTTGGTGTATAGGACTTGAATGAAGTATCCTTGAGAAATCTAGGAAAAGAGAATTGCGATCGACTTACTAAAGGAAATCTTTTGCTTATGCTTGAGGACAAGCATTGTTTAAATTTGGGGGTGTGATAACGGGTAGAAATGCACGTTATTTCAGTGCTAAGTTCTTAAACAATGCTGGCTTGCGTTGATAAAATATGTTAGATTGCATCCAAAAAGCATTAAGATCATAACATTGCGGTTGAATGCGTTCATCGCATAGAAAAAGTTGCTTTTTGTATTTTTATGCAGAATATGTGTTGACGTAAGGCGGAAAGAGCGATCATAAGAAATCATCGGTCGTGCGCAGCATTACCGCAAGGCTTTGCGGTGATTTGTGTTCGCAAACATCTGCTCAAGAAGGATTTCTACATAGAGTCGGTGCAACTTGGTGGGTGCATCTGGGTGAAAGGCATAATTAATCACAATGGGATAGAAAGCTGATGACGGTCGAATCCAAATTAAGTTGACAAGCGGCTAACGATAACAAGTACACTCAGTTTTTCGGTGACAAATATTTGGCGCATCAGTCAGAGAATTAAAGCCATCATATCTGTGCAATCAAAAAAGAGAAGCCACCCTTTACCCCGAAGCTCTATAAATACCGAAGGCATCCTTCAGAAAACGGGTTCACAAGTTCACTAGTTTGGAAAGTTAGAGAATTTTTCCTTAGATAGTTTAGCCTTGTTCTTAGATTTTATTTTATTTTAGGGCAGAAGCGAGAAAAGGAGGTTGTGCCGATAGATCGTTCTGCTGAGCTCGAGAGAGTGCCGAAAGCTTCAAGATCAGAGAGAGGGCCAGCTTCTGCGGAAGCAGGAATATCTTTTGAACTGAATAGAGTTGTCAGTGTAAAAGCCTTGGGTAGCAAGGGATTGCCACCAAGCTCTCTTCCCTTATCTTCCATTGTTATTTTGTATTCAAACTCATTTATAGAAATGGAATTTACTTCTCTATATCTGTTCACTTTCTGTTATTTACGCATGAGTAGCTAAATCTGTTGAATGGGTTGAGAAGCACTTAGCTAGCTTAACTGGGGATATTCATTCTATGTGATTATCTTGTATTATGTATGCTTCATTCGTTCATTAGAGATACTCGGGAGGGTAGTCTAAGGACAAGATCTAGACTTGGGAAAGTCAAGTTAAAATCTAGGCTCGGGAGCATCAGATTAAAACGCATAATCAAGAGATAGAAGCTTAGAAATAAGCACTGTTTGCTATTAACGCATCGCATGCATCCTAGAGATAGGATATGATTTTGTGCAGTCACCTTGCCTTTGTGTGCATCTTGCATCACCGCATAGGAAAAGAGTAGAGATTTAAAGATAAGCTCTATGGACACTTTTGCATTCAACACATGCGTCCTAGACTTAGGAGCATTGCATTTGTATTGGAAAATGACATGCTGTGCATGGTTGTAGCATGATTACATAGTCTGACATATTATAATACTAAAATTTTCAGTAATTAAAAATTGAGTTTGTTAACATCAAAACATTGATTAATTAATTAATTTGAGATTAAGGGCAAAAAAACCAACAAAGACAACATCCAAGATGGAACTATAAGACCCAATTCATTTTATTGAAGTCTGGGTTGTTCCGAATCTTATGTTACAACCCTCCGAGGGGATAGCCATCGTTAAACGACTAGCAAAGGGCCACCTAAAG